>NC_085845.1:99631651-99937401 GCF_035594765.1 Anolis carolinensis | reverse complement strand
GGATGCCATGAGTGCTTTGGGTGTTCCTGTACAGCAGGGGGTTGGACTTGATGGCCCTTGTGGTCCAGCTCCATGATTCTATGACTCTAACCTGGACTTTGGATACATGAAATAAACAGTATGAAGATATTATGTCATAGACAGAACGCCACCAGATAAAGTTCAACACAGTTTATTAAAGTTATAGAACTAAAAAGTGCCCGTATGAACAAAGGGCTAGGCAAACACTTGCCTTCAGTGTAAAAGATACACAAAAAAGACTCCGCTGGTACCAAAAGTGGTTCAAAAGATAAACCGGATTAAACAGGAGTTTAATCCGGGTTAAACAGAAAATGCTTACTTCAGCCCGGCAATTTAAACAAAGAAAAGTAGATAAACAAGGATTTAAAGGAACATAAATAGCTGGCAGCAGATTCCTCTCTGCTACTCGAAAGCTGCAAATGAGTAACTAAGGTTGTTACTCCTCCGTGCAACAAACGGAATCCGGGTCCAGGCACTTCAATCAGGGTAGCAACGGTCAGCAGGGTCCCAGTCCGGTCCGAGGTCGAAAGCCAGGTACAGATGTCTTTGGTTCACCAATTCCACCGAAAGCCACAGAAGGGGTAGTCCGAGGACGTAGTCAGTCAGTCAATCCAGCGTCAATCCAGAATAGGCAATTAATGTCCGTCAAGAAGACGACGGAGGTCCAAGCTAATAAGATTAAACACAGGTTGCACAACAAAAGCCCACACAGTTCCTCCCGCCGTCTATGCCCAGTGTCCTTGGTAACTTACGTATTCAGCAAACGAAACACACCCGTCTTCAGGAAATTCCCAACAAGAGCCCAAGCGTTTGTCCAGATTACCTTGCCCAACGCAATTAGCCCTGGATTCTAAACCCCATTTTATGCCAGTTTACAACTCCTCATCGCTGTCAGCTGTTACCCTAATTCCAGGTGCCTCATCATCATCATCCTCATCAGAGCTAACACATCTTTGACTACGCCCCACAGCATTCCCAGCTGTGGATCCCGTTCCATCCCTCCAACTCGTCCACGGGTCTGATCCTGCAACCCGCCAGTCGCCTCCCACACTAGTATTGCCGGTGACACCCAAATCCTCCCTCACACGAGTCCATTCCATGTCATCCTCCTCTGAGCTAACCACCTCTTCCTCCATTCCCTCGGTAAAACCCTCAAAGGAGTCTTCATCTGTTGGTTCTGCAAATAAGTCCCGCAGCCGTTTCCTTTCTCGCTCCTCAAGAGAGTCTGACTCTCGAGGAGTCTTATGACCACGTCTCCCAGTATCGGAGCCATAAGGCTCAACCATAACATATTAGATACACTGCTATACCATGAGAAACAGGCTTTTTGTCATTAAGAATACAAACAAAAGAATAAAAAAGAGTTATATAATTGAAGGAGATGCCTCAGAAAGAATATTCAATTGATTAGTGAATATATTTTCGTTCCAAGGAAGACAAGTGAATGAATACATTGAGCTGAGAGCTGAAATTACTTCCAGAAAAAAATTATGCACCAAGTTATTTCAGTTATTTCAAAGCCTGAACATGGAGCCTGAAATGATTGAAATGCGTAACAACAGAATTTTAAATCTACCCTAAAATGTGAAGCAGCCTTCAGAAGGCCTTTTTTGTGAATTATTTCTTATCTATTGCATAGGTGACCGTCACAACTATTGGGTATGGTGACAAGGTGCCACAGACGTGGATTGGCAAAACGATAGCATCCTGTTTCTCTGTGTTTGCGATATCTTTCTTTGCTCTTCCAGCAGTAAGTGAAATATATATATTCAGCGTATTTCTTAACATTACTTATTTCATGAAAAATCTGGTTGAAGTATATTCCTTATTAGAAGGAAACTGTGTTGTTTACAGTTTATATAGCATATGCTGTATATTAGGATAGAGGGAGGGATAGAGGGAGGGGTGTGTGAGAGAGAAATTGAGAATGAGATATGGTTAATTGGAAATTCAGTATCTCAGACTTTGTCTTTTCACAAACACTAAAGAGGGTTTTGTTTTGCTTTTGCAAATGACTTCTTGCTGTCTTTTAGGGGATCCTGGGTTCTGGCTTTGCACTTAAAGTACAACAGAAACAACGTCAAAAACATTTCAACAGACAAATACCTGCAGCAGCATCTCTAATTCAGGTAAAAGGGTGTTTATTAATATGTCACAATTCCAGGAGGGGAAAGGAAATTACACAGAGCATTAAACTGCTCCAGCTGTGTTGGTGTTAACTAGGGATTTAGTAGGATTGAGCTTAAATCTCATCACATGCGTAGGAGGCCATCCCAGTGAATTTGAGGAAGCAGCAGAGTTTTCATGAGCTCACAGCAGTATTATGCCTCCTGGTGGCTAGATCTCTCTCAAAATGTTGTTCTATAGCAGGCCTGCACAACTTGGAAGTAGTAAGGGGTCAAAATGACCGGTAAATAGTCTAAGCCTCTAGGGACCACAAATAGGTTTTCAGCACCTCACTTTTCAGGCAAGGTATAATTAATGGTTAAGATTGTTGGGTTCCTGTAACTTTTCCGGGCTGTATGACCATGTTTCAGAAGCATTTTCTCCTGACGTCTCGCAGATCTGACACACTTTTCGAAGAGAAAGGGGTCTTGTTATGTAGAACTTTTTGCTGTTGTTGTTCTAGATTATTTTGATAACTTGTCATTTAGCTAAGACTTGCTGAAGCTTCATCAATTCCGGAACATATGTGTTTTTCTTCCTTAACGTAAGGACTCCGTGTTTCTAGCTTCCTTAAAGAGTCATTGTGTCTGACTATGTAAACATGTGTTGTTTACACCAAAAGTTCTCAGGTCAGTTATTTCAGTTCAGCAGTTCTTTTTTATCAACACTTTTCATACTAAAGTTTAATTGCGTCTTCACCTCCTCCATAATGCAATTTTCCCAGGTTACAATTATAGGATAGTGTCCTCAGTCATGCCAAGCCTTAATAGGCCCTTTGCCAGACCCCAATCATGCAATTTCATTCAATTCACTCATCACATGTGCTTCTGAATAATATCTCCATTATGGTGATCCTAAGGCTAACTTATCACGGGGGGGGGGGGGGGGTGTTGTTGCAAGATTTGTTCAGAGGGGCTTTGCCTTTACCTTCCCATTAGAATTACAGGCGTGAAACAATATGAGGTGCTTATGTTGAAGACATTTGGAATTATTTCACCTTTTATAATTTTAACAAAATTGTTTTTTTTAATCTCCCACAGACTTTGTGGAGATGTTATGCTGCAGAGAAATCATACAATTCCACAGCTACATGGAAAATCTATATCACAGCTCAAAATACAAAGAAAACAGCATCATCATCTAGCCCACTTCTTCGAAAACAGGTGCATATTCTTTTCTTATGTTTATATCCCACCTTTCCATCAGGGATGTCAAGGTAGCATGGTTTCTGCCTTCTCTATTTTCTTACAACAACAGCCCTGTGAGGCTGAGAGTGCAACTGGTCGGTTCTTCATATATAGTCTGGATATTGATCCAAACTAACATCATTATGGCATGAATATGGCAATACAGGTGACCTGTAATAACAAATTTATTTTGTTGTTTTATTTAGAAATACTTAAAATGTACAAGGTGACATGTGGGGTTTTTTCTATGTCCCTGCGTGGAGACTTACAATTTAAAACACAAATGAGGAAAAATGAGTTAGAGGGGAAAAAGAAACTTCACACAGGTTCAGGTTTTCCTATACACTGTCCCAGGATCTGATCCCATATTATCTGATTTGAGCTGGATTATATGAGGCTGGATCTACACTGCACTATATCCCAGGTTCTGATTGCAGGTTATTGCTTTGAACTGAATTATGTGAGTCTACACTGCCAGATAATTTGGGATAAGAATATATTCTTGGATCAGATCCTGGGATATAGGGCAGTGTAGATTCAGCCACAGGCCCCTTCTATACTGCCACATAAAATCCAGATTATCTGCTTTGAACTAGATTATATGGCAGTGTAGAAGGGGCCAGATAGTGAAAGTAGAATAATTAGTCTGGGGAAAGAAAGGAAACAACCAATTTCTTTCATCAAGACCGAGTTAAAAGTCTGTTTTCCAACTCACATAATTCCTCACCATTGGCTGTGATGAGTAGGGCTTCTGAAATTTTCACAGTAGTAAAATTTGGAAGATTTCTTGCTCTTGGTTTAAAGAAATAAAGAAAAGAGAGACAAAAGTAGAGATTTAGAAAGAGATATCCCACCTAAATATATATTATCAGGCTGGAACTACAGTGCCCTAGATCCCAGGATCTGATAATAGATTATCTGTTTATCCCAGAATATCTGGCAGTGTAGACTCATATAATCCAGTTTAAAGCAGATAATCTGGGATTAGATCTTGAGATAGGGCAGTGTAGATCCAGCCTGAGACTTTTTACATTAAATGAAATGAGAGATATAAAGTCTTAGGGAAAATAAAGAATAATTCACTTTTTCCCAGTGTCTTTCCAAAGCCTAGTTTTTTCTGGAAAATTGGATTATGAAATATTTTCTTTTATAACAGCGATAAACTATTCAAGAGTGGGATTTAATATATTATTCCTCTCTCCATTATTTCTAAAAATGTGTACCAAGTAGACTTCTATAGGATTACTACTCAAAATTGTGGACCATAGACAAGTGCCAGTTCATAGGCCAGTCTGTATTGAGTTTCCAGGAAAGAAATAAGTACAGTGTACATGCTGCCTTTAATGCCCTTTGCAATATTCTTATTTTAGGCATTCAGTCTAACTTTTTTATGATTTTTGTATAGAAAAGTGGTTTTCTACTCTTTATTACAGAGCAGAAGGTACAAGAGAAAGGGAAAACCAGGGCGTGATAATGGTTCTACACCTATAATGAATACTGGAGAGACAGCTTTATCCATTCCACAAATTACTTATGAGCACATCGATGATCGAGAAGACAAAAAAGAGCTGGGCTTCTATCTTGATGAACCTGGAGGTAACTGTTTCACAGGGATTTTCTTAAGTGTTTGTCAGTCACATGCTTCTTTTACAGTCATTAGCTTTATTATTATTGAGGTAAAACCTATGTGTGGGTTTTGCCAGTAAGAAGTCAGTTGAGAGCTGACGTGATATAAATCTGCCAGAAAAAAAGATATTAGTTCAGTTTTCTTTTTACACCATATTTATTTATTTATTTATTTATTTATTTATTTATTTATTTATTTATTTATTTTTCATACCTGTATCCCGCCCTTCTCACCCCGAAGGGGACTCAGGGCAGCCTCACAACCATAGTGCTTACATTGGTGGAGAGGGTTTTTTTTCCTGTTGAGGAACTTTCACTATGTGATTTTCAATCTACAGAGACATGCTTTAGGTTTATGACCTAACATCTGAATGTGTATCTAGACATGGGCTATGTAAGCTAGATGTTCACCCCACTAGTTTTAATTGATAGTTTCTGACATGTGACAAAGAGGGTTTGGGAAGCAATTTTACCTCAAGTATGGCTTTGGCCCCATCTACACTATCATAAAATCCAGATTACCGTATCTGTTTTGAACTGAATTATATGAGTCCACACTGCCCTATAATCCAGTTCAAAGCAGATAATCTAGATTTTATAAACTGTATAGATTGGACCTCTATCAGTGTCTTGTAAACCAGATCTAGTAATACTAAGCCTGCACATCAGTAGCCAAGGAAGAATGTTTGTAAAAGTAAAAAGGATGGTGCAAAAAAGTTTGTGAGAGCTAGACAATGACATTAATATCAAAGGGACTGTTGATAATAAGATTGATGATTTATCTGTTGAAGGTGTGGGTGATGCAGAGTACATTTCCAGAAGATATGTAGCCAAATAAGGTTGTGATGACAAGGCTGCTTATTAGCTAGAAAAATTCACATACATTCCAGGGTGCCAAATGGAAGAGACATTAGCCATGCTGATTTGCTGTGAGTTTTCCAAGCTGTATGCCATGGTCTTTAGCAGCCAATCACTTTTTAGCCTGCTGGAAGAATAAGCACAGGAACTGGAGCTGCAAGGCATAGAGGAACTCTCAGGCTCTGTCTACACTGCCATATAAAATTCAGATCATTTGCTTTGAACTGGATTACACGGCAGTATAGACTCATATAATCAACTTCAAAGCAGATAATGTGTATTATCTGCTTTAATAATCTAGACTACTAGCCCTATTGGTGTATGTCCATCACATTACCCTAATCCATTCCTCGCATTGCCCCACCTGATTCATAAGCAATGAATCAAGTTAGGCAGTGCTAAACTGGTGTTTTCAGTTTAGAGGGCGAGGGAGAGAGAAGGGGTGGGAATCCCATTTGGAATGGCAGAAGCAGAGGCTCAGCTGGTGTTTTGGACTACAACTCCCACAATTCCCAAAAGCAGAGATGGAGAGAGGGAGGGAAGGGATGGGAGGGAATCCCATTTGGAACGGCAACAGCACTGGCCCTCCCAACAGAGGACACAGACAAATCATGGAAGGAAGGAAAAATGTACCCTAAAAGACTTGTTCCCACCTTTGATGAGTTATCACTCCCTTCCTGTCAAACTCATTATCCTCCTCTAAACTAGAATGCCCATCTCGCACCTGGATATCTGACCTTGACTGCTGGGAGGAATGTGGTTCACAATGCCTGCTTGCATCCATTCGGTCTCTGGTCTCAGAATCCACTGGGACAGACTCTGGTTGCATGTCAGGCCCAAACTCTGGCTGCATGTCAGGCCCAAGCCCAGATTCCTCTGGCAAAGCAGGTGCACTGGCTGAATGGGCCCAATCTCAGGCTTAGGCTGAGCAACAACAGTTGTGAGCCTTTCAAGATCTGACTCTGCATTTGTGGAACAGTCTTCCTTTGGACCTCTGGCTGGAGGACCTTCTGGCAAACAAACTAGTCAAATGTGGACTAGGCAAAACTACAGTTAGGTGGCTTAGTAAACGAATCCAAAGGGTGCTCACCAGGGCTGTAGGAAGGTTTAGGGTTCACCCCCCCCCCCCCGAAATTTTTCAGGTTTTTTTTTTTAAAAAAACTGGTTTACTCATGAATTTTAACTAGTTAACCAAATCCTCATGAGTGTCAACTGAAGAGTATCTGTCTTGAGTGTCCACTGAAGTTTATCGATGGAGCCTGATTTCTAAATTATTTTGCGTTATGGAACTACTCTTCATGATTTGCTAAAAAATGGTTTCAAACACTCCCTCCCCATTTTTTTCTGGCTACAGCCCTGGTGCTCACCAATGCATCATCTTCATCTTGGAAAAACGTGACAAGTGGAGTGCTGTAGGGTTCTGTCCTGGGCCTGGTTCTGTTCAACATCTTTATTAATGTCTTAGACGAAGGGTTAGAAGGCATGATCATCAAGTTTGCAGACAACACCAAACTGGGAGAGGTAGCTAATACTCCAGAAGAGAAGAATTCAAAACGATCTTAACAGATTACAGAGATGGGCCAAAACTAACAAAACAGGGACAAATGCAAGATTTCCTGCTTCTTGGCAGTAGGTTGGACTGGATGGCTCATGCTGTCTCTTCCAACTCTATGATTCTATGATTATAGGAGAGGGTCACCCATTTTTGTAAGGGTTTGAGGACCTTCCTCAAACCAATTCAACCAATTAAACTGCTGAGCCATGACTCAGGTTGCTGGGATGTCTGGTGGAATGTTGAGGTCTTTATGTATAGTGATAATGTATGTTTTATTGTTTTTGTAAATGATGGCATACATCTGATGTTCCACCATTTGGAGGAAAGGGCATTGTAAATAAATATTGTCGTTCCTGTTACTGCATCTACTATTACACTTTCCATATCAGTGGAGTTGCAATCAGTTTGCTGCCTGGGGTGAGCATATAAACAGTGAGAAGTTTGCAATGGTCCTTCTCTTCACTCCTATCTTTGCTAAGTAGAAAGAGATTCCACTGAAATGTTATGAAGAACTTTCTGGCAGTTAGAACTTTTTGGTGATGGAATATTCTGCCTTGGAACATAGCGGAGTCTCCTTCTCTGGATGTTTTTAAGCAGAGGTTGGATGGCTATCAATCAGGAGTGCTTTGATTGTGTATTCCTGCATGGCAAGGGATTGGACTGGATGGCCCTTGTGGTTTCTTCAAACTCTATTATTCTAAGGTTACTAATAACACAAGAACAAAGGCTAATGGTTTGGAGGCAAGCTTGTAATCAAGGCAAATAATCAGGGATAGTCTTACCATTCCTTTGTATTGTCTGGCAGTATTTGCTAGAAATTGTAACAGCTGTGCAAGGAACCGTATCAGTGCAAAGGTCTCGGGTTTTGGTATTTCTTTATAACTAGCCTACAAGATAAAGTGTAAAATAGTACTTAGAAAATAAATGACTATTATTTCCATGTTTTACGTTTTTATTTTAAAACAATAACATGGAATTTTGCTGAGATTGAAGGGTTTATGATCTGCAACATTTTTACAAAGACACCTAACACCAGTGATTGGTGGTATGTGTGGTGTGTGCAATATAGCAATACAATACTGAATGTTACCTTATGGCCTCAGTTGGTTTTATTGCTTATTCTTGCTGGTACGTTACTAATCCTTACTTTGTTGCACATAATACGACTACTACCACTACTAGTACCTTTACTAAATACATTGTTGCCTGTGTTTCTCTAGTGACTGTAATACTATCCTATTGTGTGCCCTTAGACGTTGCCGGGAAAACACTTATTTTAAAGTTATTTTGTAAGTTCTTCACGTAACTAGAACCTCTGCAACCATTGAAGCAGTACAAAAACTTTCAATGTGAACTTCTCTTTATACCATCTAAAATGGATCTAGACATAGCTCTTTATGCCAAACTTAGTTAAATGAATACCTCTGAATACATTCCACCCTTCTTCTCTATTAGGTCTTACAAGGATGTTCAAGCAAACAGGTAGGTTGGGAGGGGGGATGATAGTATGTTTTGTAGAGCCAATATAATTATTGGTGATAAAAGACCTATAATGCTAACAACACTGTGCATTTCCTTAGCTTACACATTACTTTGCTGAAATCAACCATGGATATGAAGCTCACACTTGGATTTCTTTATTCCAATTTTTAATGTTGTTGGCTACTTAGTGTGACACTGTTTATTAAACGGATCTTACAGCAACCTATAATAAAAGTGAGATTCTTGTTTGTCCTAAAAGGGATTTTGCAGTTTTAGGACAAACATGGAAATGAAATGTTTTCACTTTTCTTGGCTACTGATTAATTGTACTGAATGTGATAGCTAATTGAGACATCAATGACCAACAGTTGCTCTCTATTGTTACTTGCAAACATGCTCAAAGGTGGAGAAGTTCTTCCTACAACCTCATCAGAAGGGGCTGAATTTGGCAGCACATGCTGGTTCCCCTTCTCTTTTGTCACAGAGCCCGCTGGCTCCCATCCCATGAACCACAGCTACTTCCTGTGGGCCTCCATGATAAAAGGGAAGGGGAACTGGCATATGCTGCCACAGAAGCAACACAGGAGGCTTCCCATGTTGCATAGAGTTCAACAGGGAGAAGCCAGGTGGCAGACACTTCCCCTCGTGGGGTGAGGTAAGGGGAAAGCCGGACAATGTGGGGCAATGGGTTCCCCACATCAGGCACTGGCGGATTCGCCATAATGCAGGGCAATTCTGGTGGCAAATGAGATTAGGTCTTTAGTCTGCATATCAAGATGAGGATCTATTCCTTGTCTTTCTTGGTTATCTTAATAGGATAATGTATTTCAAGCATTGTACATTTTGCTGCAGTTATTTAAAAAGCTACAAAATTTTAGTAATGAGTCAATGTAAGCCCTAAGCTCTGAAAAAAAACATGCATTAGTGAAAATGCAGGGGCTAAAGGATGGCGAAGTGTGTTAAAGCACTGAGCTGCTGAACTTGCAGACCGAAAGGTCCCAGGTTCAAACCCCGGGAGCAGCGTGAGCAGCCGCTGTTAGCTCCAGCTTCTGCCAACCTAGCAGTTCGAAAACATGCCAGTGTGAGTAGATCAATAGAGACCGCTCCGGCGGGAAGGTAACAGCGCTCCATGCAGTCATGCCAGTCACATGACCTTGGAGGTGTCTACGGACAACGCTGGCTCTTCAGAAAGGGAGATGAGCACCAACCCCCAGAGTCAGACATGACTGAACAATGTCAGGGGAAACGTTTACCTTTACCTAAAGATGAAGGAGGATTTTGGTCATTTTGAAATACATTTTGCTATTCAAGTTTCATGAGGGTTAGGTTTAAGGAATACATTTGTATAGACTTTTCTTAGAGTGGATATAATTAGATGCCACATGGCTTATCATATCTTCATTTTATTTAATAATTTTCTTGTTAATCTGAGGGCAGGCTCTAGAATTTAGTCGGTACACAGGCAGACTACTGCCACTTTTAGGTTTCCAGGTCTCAAGGCCAGCTCCATCCTTCTTTCTAGATTGGCCAGTATTAAAGCAGAGCTGAAAGAGTAGGCAGAGTATGCATCCCATCTAAAATCCTGTGGGTGCCTCCTGCAGAATTCTGGGGCATGTAGTTTAGGGGATGGGCCTTTAAAATGCTCTGCCAGTGAAATCCTGAGTCTCATTAAAGTACAAGCCCCAGAATTCTGCAGGAGGCACCCACAGGATTTCAAATGAGATGCATGCTCTGCCTACTCTTTCAGCTCTGCTGTGATAACAAGTACAGGAGGCCCTTGGTATCTGCTTGGGTATGATTCCAGGACCCTCCATGGACACCAGAATCTAAAAATGCACAGGTCTCATTATACTGTATACAATGGTGAAGTAAATTTATAGAAAATGGCAAACTGTATATAAAATGGCAAACAAACAAGTATCAGAGAAAACCTGAGGATCTGAGATGACGAAAGGCTCTAGCAGGTATGCCTATGTATCAGCGTAGTCCTTGTCATGCAGTAAAACCAAGGTTTCCTGTTTTATCTTTTCCAAATATTTCTGAGCTGAGTTATTTGAATCCATGGATGTGGGCGCTGTGGATATGGAAGGCTGACTGTGACTGTACTACTTTGATAGAAAAAGTGCTCCTAGTTCCACTACTACTGGATTATTGAAAGCAGCTGATACAGACTCCCCACACTTTTTTTTCCACTTCTCAAAAGTTTATTTTGCTCTCCATTAGAGGGAGCAAGCACCATAGGAAAATACTGTGTTCCCTCACTGTTGTGTTGTCTCACTATTTATTCAGGAGGCTGTAATACTATAGGATTGGTGCTTGATGGCTTTCCCTATCTCATTGTCAATTTTTCTGTTTCCTCATCACATCCTGAATGACTGAAGCCACCGTACAATTTGCTTTCTTGGTCTGAGCCATATGTTGGTTGTAATATTGCTACTAAAAGGCAACATACAAATGTTTTCTCCAGTTCTACTTAGGCACTTGATTCCTTCTTTTAATTCTAATTTCACTCCTATCTGTTTCTTCTTTTCTTTCCCTTCCTACTCCCAACATCTGGCCAAATGTCCTCTCTCCTTCCTTCACTTTGTCCCTCCCTCCTTCACTCCTCGTTTTCTTCTGTGACTTCTTCCTTCTTTTTTCGTTTTCCCTTTCTAATCCCATCCTTTGTTGTCTGTTTTCTTTCCATCCCAAATGATTGGCTTAAATATCTTCTCTGTCACTCACTTCAGTCTGTGTTTCTTATGCTTCCTGCTCTCTTCTGCCCACAACTTCTGATTAAATGTCTTCTTCCTTTCTCTTTCTTTTGCTTTCTCCACTACACATATTCTGCTTGGCAATACATCCTTTTTCTCCTTCCCTTGACCCTCTGTCTCCTCCTTTTTTCTTTTCTTCAGTTCACCAGTCTGCATTTTGTCATTATCACCGCCACCATCATTGTTGTCATCCCCACTATCATCATCATAGAATCATAAAATCATAGAGTTAGAAGTGGACCATCTAGTCCACTCCCCTTCCAAGAGCAGGAAAATCGCACTCAAAGCGATTTGATTTCTAACTGGAGCTGGCTATAGGGAGCACACAATGCCCTATTAAAGCAGCTCCACTGGCTACCGATAAACTGCCGGGCCCAATTCAAGGTGCAGGTGTTGACCTATAAAGCCTTATACGGCTTGGGCCCTACCTATCTCCGTGATCGCATCTCCCTCTATGAGCAAGTGCGGACCTTGAGATCATCCGGGGAAGCTCTTCTCGCACTCCCACCACCGTCTCAAGTGCAGCTGGTGGGGACGAGGGAATGAGCCTTCTCAGCAGTGGCCCCCCGGCTCTGGAATGCATTGCCAAAAGACATCAGGCAATCCCATACATTATCCAATTTCCATAAGGAACTGAAGACCTGGTGGTGTAGGCAGGTTTTTGAGTAATTGTAATTTTGGAATACTGCCGATTTCTGGGCCTGAATATATTGCACAAGATTTCTCTAGCCTGAAATGATGCATTTTAATATATTGGGTTTGTGGTTCCCGTCCCTTTGATCAGGTCATGTAAGTGTTACTTATGTCTATAATTGTATTTTTACTTTGCTTAATGATGTGTTATTGTGTTGCTGTGTAGTGTTTGTGTTGTTTTTATGATTGGAAACCACCCTGAGTCCCATCCAGGAGATAGGGTGGTATATAAATAAAGTTTTATTATTATTATTTATAAAGCACCCTGACAGATGGCCATCCAGCCTCTGTTTAAAAGCCTCCAAAGTAAGAGTCTCCACCACAATCTGAGGCAGAGGGTTCCTCTGTGGAACAGCTCTCACAGTTAGGAAGTTCTTCCTAATGTTTACATGGAATCTCCTTTCCTGTAGTTTGTTCCGTGTCCTAGTCTCCAGAGCAGCAGAAAACAAGCCTGCTCCCTCCTCCCTATGACTTTCCCTCACGTATTTATACATGGCCATCATATCTCCTCTCAGCCTTCTCTTCTGCAGGCTAAACATGTCCAGCTCTTTAAGCTGCTCCTCATGGGCTTGTTCTCCAGACCCTTGATCGTTTTAGTCACCTTCCTCTGGACACATTCCAGCTTGTCAACATCTTCCCTAAATTGTGGTGCCCAGAATTGGACACAGTATTCCATGTGTGGCCTGACCCAGGCAGAATAGAGGAGTAGCATGACTTCCCTGGATCTAGACACTAGACTCCTATTTATGCAGGCCAAAATCCTATCATCATCTTTTGCCATCTTTTTACTTTTACTACCTCTTCTGCCTGTACTCATCATCTTCTTTCTCATTCTCTCTTCTGTATTTCCACTTTTTCTTTGCCTCCATCACCAGAAAACCTTGAAATGCTGTCTCTATTTCAAAGTTATATGTCTAATTAAAACCCATAAGGTTTGGTTTGAAGTAGATATGCATAGATAGAATTGCCCTATTGCTCTCTGCTGTCCTGTTAATTAATTTATCATGATCATAATCTTTATCTCTCCTTCCTCCAAATATATAGTAATTATCAATAGATTAGATTGCTAATAGAATTATGATTATTGTTATTATCAGTTTGAGGATGTATTAAAATACATGCTTGAAAAGTTAAAAATTCTAATGTTTTAAAGAAACGGTTGGAAAAGTGTTGTCGAAGGCTTTCATGGCCGGAATCGCAGGGTTGTTGTGTGTTTTCCGGGCTGTATGGCCATGTTCCAGAAGTATTATCTCCTGATGTTTTGCCCACAACCTCTGAGGATGCCTGCCACAAATGTGGCCGAAACATCAGGATGGGATATTTCTGGAACATGGCCATACAGCCCGGAAAGCACACAACAACCTGGTTGGAAAAGTGTTCAAGAGAGAGCTGGGAAAATTTGCACTCTCCCCTCCTGTACATACATATGAAAAACATAATTTATAATCAGATGTTCCCCCTCATTTGTTAGTCATTGGGCTTTTAAATTTGAATTACATATTTTGCAGTTGACACTTAATGTATCATCCTTGATGGAATTACAAGATCCTGCTGCGATATCATTATGCCTGAGGTCTCAAGTTTAGGTCTTGAAAGTATTGTGGCCTGGCAACCTTAGTTGTCCTGACCTTAAGAAAATCTTAAACAAATTACAACATTCACTAGACTTATCTGAAATGGCTTCAAGGTCTCTATGATCCCATGATTATTTTGCACAGGAGCACTAGATAATGGTATATTCATATAGATTTTTGCTACTTTCTTGCCAGGTTTTATGAATTCTCTATGCTTGGTGAAGATCTTAAGAGGAAGTTGGCTGTTCTTGTGTTCTGTAGTCAAGTAGAGGAGCCTACATGAGAGCAGCCAGTTTCCCATACAGAGTTCTGCCAGAGTGTAGTTTCAGAATATGGGTACAGAGAATAGCCTCATTCTTCTATTCTTCCCCACCCCTCATGTTGTTCCTTGGCTCATGTGTGAAAAGGGCTAGCTATTTTGATCGTTCAGTGGCATGGAAAGATTCCTACTTTGTTACACATGCTTAGCACCAGAAAACAAAGGCAAACTCTTCTCTAAACAAATCCCATCAGGAAAATCTCGGGATAGATGTGCCATATTTTCACCTTAAGTCAGAAATGACTTAAAGCACAAAATACCATAATGTTCAGAAATCATTAGAATTGGACCATTTGTTGATAACACAAGCAGATACACATTTTGATGCCTCAAATGTTAGACTTGTTTCTGAGTATATTTAACCTTTTGATTCTAACACTATCACCAGTTTTCCCCTAACAGTTCTAGTTTTTGAGAGGCAGAATATATGCCGTATACCAGTTGCAATCTGCTCACCCATAGAAAATCATGATGACCATATCTAAGAAACTAGAGCTGATAGCAGTCTACCCAATGCCGTTTTCTGAATCAGTGCCATAACTAATCTTAGGAACAGGCCTAAAAACCGAGACACTGAGAAAAAACGTTTTGGTTGGGCTGTATAATTCATTGTGCAAACAGTATAGCAAACCATTCAGCACTTTGTAGTACATTCAGTTGAGTGTGTTTTTGTAAAATGTGTACATAATAAGTGACATAACATTAACTCATAGAGAATTAATTTAGTTTTGAGAAATCAGAATTTGCATATGTCTTGTATTCATCCTGTGCAAATGTGGATGTCAAACATATGCCAATTTTTGTTATCTTCTAGGCATTTCATCAGTGTTTCTGAAACTGCTCCTCCAGGTGTTTTGGACTTCAGCTCCCAGAAATCCCAGCCAGCTTACCATCTGTTAGGATTGGAAGAGCTGAAGTCCTAAACACCTGGAGGAGGAGAATTTAAGAAACACTGTATTAGATATTTTGTGGTGGCACTTTGACAAAATAAGATTTTAAAATAGATTGGTATTTATTGCATGAGTGAATAATATTACATTCAAATTCACATTTCCATTTAGAATTTCAATTCTGTGGTTTTAAATGCAGTATTTTATTTGTGCAACTGAAAAGTCTGAGATTGTTACAACTTTCTCAGGAGCATGCACACAATTTTGACTTTTTGCTCTAACTCGTTTTATCATTTGCTTTCCTTCTGCTTTCTTCTGGCCCCTTCTGCTTTTATGAAGGCCGACAGCTTTCTTGGTCATCTCTATCTATCTGTGCTGCAACCTGTCCTGCTTCACCTGCTTCACCAGGTACAAGGAAATCTACATTCTCTGATATATTTTGTGTATCAATGTTAATTTTCGGTCTCAGTATCTGTACAACTGATTTTTTACAATCTTTGCTTGATTTAGGTTTTTAATTCTTTACTTTTTAGTTGCGTTGGCTAAGAGTAACTTTTATTGCTTTCCAAATGCATGTGCAGGTACAGTAGAGTCTCACTAATCCAACGTTCTGAATTATCCAACGCATTTTTGTAGTCAATGTTTTCAATACATTGTGATATTTTGGTGCTAAATTCGTAAATACTGTAATTACTACATATCATTACTGCATATTGAACTACTTTTTCTGTCAAATTTGTTGTATAACATGATGTTTTGGTGCTTAATTTGTAAAATCATAACCTAATTTGATGTTTAATAGGCTTTTCCTTAATCCCTCCTTATTACCCAACATATTCGCTTATCCAACGTTCTGCCGGCCCGTTTATGTTGGATAAGTGAGACTCTACTGTAGTACATATAGGAGAGGTTGATTGAAATACGTACTTAACCTGCTAGATATTTGAGATACTTTCCTGATTCAGAGTCAAGCCCAGTGGAAAGAATTTAAGTGACAGTAACTCAAAGGCCTTGCATCCTCAGCTGTATGGATTCAGTGGGCTTATCTACACTGGCTACTTAATATGCAATTCCAGAGCAGCAATACTCTAGACTGGCTCTGGAGGCAGCCACACATTCTGTGCCCAACCTGCAGCAACTTTGAGATAGAATCTAAATGATCCAGCTAGGCCAAAACTGATTTGGGCCTGCTGGACTGTCACCTTACCTTTCCTGTTGTCCTTGTCACTGCTGGACAGCTACAGTGCTCCAGCCCCCCCCCCCCCCCCCCACTATAACTGACTTCTCTTGTTTAGTTAGTCTGCAATATTCTTTGATTCGTGTCTGGGTGCTGCATTTGATGGTACCTATGTAGACTTGTCCACAGCTGCACAAGTCTATGTAGATAGCAGAGCACTAGATGAACCATTTTGGACACAGGATATTATTTGAAAACACAAACATTCTAGGCCACTCTGGCAACCTTTATGTCAGACTACACAGAGAAGCCATTGAAATTCATAAACACATGAACAATTTCAACAGAAATGAGGAAACCATCAAAATGAACAAAATCTGGTTACAGTATTAAAAAACACCAGAATCAAGACAGTAAATAATAACTCCAGACAGCAAACAATTAAGTGCCAGTTAACACCTCTCAAACAGAGGATGCCTCCAGGCGACAAAGCCCAAGCTACGTCTATGCAGATACCCTTACTGATTGGCTTTGCAGCTCCATGGTATTCAATCTATTCAAGCTTGCTAAGTGCAACATTCACACTTGCTTTAAACAGACAAGGGTTCTTTTTCCCACCCTGCACATTCTACAGATATATATATACACACACACACACACACACACACACACACATGCACACGCACGCACACACTCCACTCGCTTCACCACCAACAGAACCCCTGAAGATCCCAGCCATAGATGCAGATGAAACATCAAGAGAGACTGCTGCTGGAACATGGCTATTCAGCCCGAAAAACTCATAGCAGCCAAGTGATTCCTTTTAGAAAGCCTTCGACAACACATGTAGCTAATGTTGAGCACATGAAAGCCTTGCTTGCTTTCATTGGGTAATATGGGCACGTAGAAGTTACATTGAAATCAAGGGAAAGTCACTTGATCTAGATCAGGATGCCTTAAATGTTTTCCACTTGCAATCTCTTTCTGCTTGAAAAATGTTTATGTGAACCAAGATATACAGGTATATTAAATAGGTATAAAAATCAAACATTTACTGATAACAAGCATTTGTAAGGCTTGCTAAAACAGGCTGATTTTTCTTTTTGGGGAGTACAGTGGAGCATTTTCTGCAGAATCCATTGTAAACATTTCACATTGTTACTAACAGATTTATGTAAATGGCTGACATTCAGAAATTTTTTGCCATTGCCAATTTTTGTGTGACCCTAACACTGAGCTAAGGGATCTAATTTGGGGTCAGAACCCACAGTTTAAGAAGCAGTGGTCTAGAGCCAGGGGACTTCTTAAACCGAATGAATTGTTTATTGTACCAGCCATAGGCCATCAAATAATATACAACCTTAAAAGTACAATTAGCACTTTCCAATATAAACATTAAAACTTATTCTATATACTGACTCTTTAAAATTATAGTAGCAGTAACATGATAACAATAGCAATGTCTGATTTGTATCATCCCAAACTATCTCCAGTGGTCTAAAGCAGGGCTTTTTCACTCGTGATCTCTTTCCACCCAAGATATTTTAGTGTGACTCCAGATATAATTATATATAAAACAGGTGTAAAAACCAAATCAGCATTTGCAAGGCTCTCTTTTATGGAGTACAGCTGAAGCATTTTCTACAGAGTCCACTGTAAGCACTGCATGCTGTTGCTAACAGATTTGTGTAATTCGGTGGCATTCAGAAATCTTTTCCTATTGCCGTATTTTTTGTGACCACAACATTGAGCTAACAGGACCCCAGGTGAGGTTTGGGACTCTCAGTTTAAGAAGCCGACATTAGGCCATGCTTTTAATCATATACATATCTAACAGAATCTGTGAAATGATAACCCTTATTAAAAATTAACGTTGGCTCATATTACACAATCCAACCTACAGGCAGTCCCCGAGTTACAAACATCTGACTTACAAATGATTCATAGTTAAGAACAAGGTGAGAAAACAGGAAGTGATAGAAACCTATCCCTAGAAAGAGAAATTCACTCCTGAAAGAGTTATTATCATGGGGAAAAAGTGTCTCAACTGAAGCTTTAGCACCAATCCTTATTTCCGCAACAAGCTAAATTATTCAAAATCCAATTATCACAGGGACAGAAGGTAAGGTGAAATCTTCTGAACAGGGGCACAGACAGCAAAACAAACACCACAGGGATATTAACCCTTCCCTATGTTATCTAAAGCATATGTGTGTGTGTGTGTGTGTATGGCTGGAGTTACACTTAAAATGTACCTGTTCTGACTCACATACAAATCCAACTGAAGAACAAATCCACAGAACCTGTCTTGTTTGTAACCTGTCTGTATTAACATCTGCTGAAATCTTTTCTACAGGATAGAGCGCTTTCCCTCAACCCCACCTCTCTCCTGGGTTCTTTATGATTCCCACCCAAAAAAAACCAAGAGTACAACGGGCAATAGTCTCCCTTTGTTGGGTAGATTTGGGGCATTTTAGGTCAATATAAAAGCAAAGCAAAGTGTAAGCAGAGCTAGTATGGATCAGGCACACTTGCATGCCAGTTCAGTCTTCTGATTCAGTTTCTTTGGTCTAAAGTACTGCCTCTTCACATTCTTTGTTTAGTAAAAAAACGTTTGGAAGGGAACAGCAATGAAATATCCAGGGCCAACAGTTTCACAGAAGACATGGATCTCATCTCTGAAGAAGCAGCTCTGCCTGCTGTGTCAGATGTGTCGCAGTAAGTGCAGCCATTACAATTGTTCTTCAGCCTTCTTCCATTGCATTTGTGGATGTTGTGCAATTAAACTGGACATCTTATATATTTGGCTCTGCATGCAATTTATTATATATTACATATAAGCCATTTAAATAGTTTTTTAGCCAGCCAATATTAATTTTATTCTCAGCTTTAAGAATCAACAAAATGGGGAATTGTCTGCTATTTTACTAGGATTTTTAAAAAAAACCAAACATGTTAATTTCATTTAAAGTACATATTAATTACCTGAATTCAAGTTACTGGATTTCAAATCAGGTTTCTAAAACATTTTAGCATGAATTTCAGTGATATACTTTGAAAGCTAATTTGTCCTTTATAGGTGCCCCCCCCCCCCCAGTACCACAGTGAATTTATAACTTTACTGGGACCCATAGCACTGTGGTTGTTGCAAAGGAAAAGGAATTCTGTAAATATCAAATGCTGACCTTCTGGTTTATTGGATCTCTTCTTGGTCATTGCCTTGTGATGTCTGTAATATAATTATCATCGTAATGTGTAGATCAATCATGATGGGAGTCTGGAGAATGGATGTTTCTGTGTGCTGGCAATTATCTCTTAATCTACATGTGTCTCTCCTATGGGCTTTTGAAAAGGTTATATATTAATGTTTGTGTTTATATAATTGGCCAAACTATTAAAAGATGCTGTGTGAAATTAAAAAGATTTAAGATTGTCAGTACACTGATAGTATCCAAAACAGAGCTCCAGGAGATGGGTCCAATAGGCAGTGATGTATATTGACTTAACTGGGGGTTCAGCTTACGGTATGTGTGAACATATGTGCCAAGAGTGGAGTGCTGTTGTATAGGTTCACTCCAATATCATACACATCATATTACCTTTTCCCATAGTGGTCAGACATAGAGTGCAGGCTTCTCAGAAGAGATAGTCTCACATGTATATGGAGGCTTCCTCTCACAGATATATGGACTCTATGCATGACACTAGTGGAAGAAATCATGCAATGTAAGTTTATGTGTGGCTCCACGACACTGCCTTACTTCCAGTTTGCATTTTCACAAACCCAGTAAGTTGAAAACTTAAATATTGCACTTGTCACAAACAACCTTAGAAATAAAAGCCAGTCCCCTCAACTAAATTTTGTTTCCAAAAAACTAATTTTTTCAGTGTATTATAAAGACTTCAGTGAGAGGTGAGATTTCATGGTTAACAGACCTTAGGTACTGGGCTGTCCTCCTAAGAAAGTTATTGGCGCTCAGCTCTCAGGGTGTTTGGAAGAGGTTGTTCAATATCTACCAATCTCTTTGTTTTCTTTTTCAAGCAATCTCTGACTGAAACTGAGAGCAGTTCATTAGTGCTATTTATTGCTGTTGATGTTATTTGATTAAAATTTATCAAATTTATGTTTTTGAAATGTGTTTCATGATAGATTTTATGAACAGTGTATAGACTCACATGGGTATATGTAAAAGAACAGGAAGTAGATCTTTTATGATGCAGTGATAGATTTGAGTTGAATGTCAAAGGCTAATAAGTATGGAAATAAAACTAAACTGCTAAATTTAATGCTTGTTAAAATGGGCCACATCAAACATAAGTCCTACATGGAATTAAATCCACAGCAGTCAATCAAATTTTTACTGTGACTAGCTGGTCTAATAAGTTTCAGTAAGTATAGGACTTATGTAGGACTTAACTCATTTTAAAATTACTTGGAAAACATGTCTTAATGTTGTCCATTGTCCATTGAAACATGGACAATGGTCATCAGGAAATGATATAGAAACAGTAAGAAAATAAATAAATAATTAATTGTAGCTTGTAATGATGTCCTGCCAGAACATAAAGATGGAAAATGGAGAAAGAAGAATAAAAGTTTTTTTCCTAGGCAGAAAGAGCTCATTAGTAAAAATCATAACCACAGATGATAAAAAAAACCACTATGAAAAACTAGATCTGGTAGGCAGCAGAATAATTAACAGATTAATTTAGGTGATATAAATGACTTGGTTTTACATTAATCTTACTAAAATGAAAATGCAGGCAGTCCCCAAGTTACGAACAAGATAGGTTCTGTAGTTGGTTCTTAAGTTGAATTTGTATGTTAGTCAAAAGAGATAAATTTTAAATGTATCTCCAGCCAGAGAGAGAGAGCGAGAGAGCTTTGGACAGCATAAGGAAGAGTTAACACCTCTGTGGTGCTTGTTTTTTTTTTCTGCCTGTGCCCATTAAGAAGATTTCACCTCACTTTCTGTTCCTGTGATAATTGTATTTTGAAAAATTGGCTTGTTGTGGAAACAAGGATTGGTGATAAAACTTCAATGAAGACATCTTTTCACCATGATAATAACTCTTTCAAGAGTGAATTTCCCTTCCTAGGGGTAGATTTCTCTCACTTTGTGTTGTTTCACCACTCTTCTTAACTAGGAGTTGTTTGTAAGTCAAATGTCTTTAACGCAGAGACTGTCTGTAATTGTATTTAAAATGGAGTCCTTAATACAGTGGTTCTCAACCTGTGGGTCCCCAGATGTTTTGGCCTTCAACTCCCAGAAATCCTAACAGCTGGTAAACTGGCTGGGATTTCTGGGAGTTGTAGACCAAATCACCTGGGGACCCACAGCTTGAGAACCACTGCCTTAATAGGTCCATTCTTTTTTCTAATCACATTTATTGAAATTACAAACTACTTTCCCCTATACAGAACCTGCTGTCTGTATGTTTGCAACCATGTGCATTTTGCAAGGTCAGATCTTTTTGTAATACCAAATCCACAACATTCAGTACCAAAACCAAGTCATGCATAGGAGATGTAGGTTCTGTTATCAGGAACCATGAGAAATTGGAGAACCCTTTGCCCAGATAAATGGTGTGTGGGGGGGGGGTCTATTTACAGATCTAGGAGTATAAAGACATTCAAGAAAATCTAAATTGAACTTTAATGTTTTAAATTGTTGTAATAAACTATTTCTCGTCACATACTCTGAAATAGTTCTTGTTTGCTGAACTAAAATGCTGGAAAGTTTGAAACTTGATGTTAAGGTTTGTGAAACCTTAACAGCTCAAATATAATTGCCGTTCAGTTGGTTTCTGCTAAATGCATGCCCTTCATGTCACATACTCTCTTGATCTAAGATAAATGTTGATTTATGGAACTACACTAAAACATGCCTATTTGGAGTCTGCTTCCCACTCTGTCACATGAATCTTATTCAACAGCCTTGTGCCTTGATGGAATTCTACCACTGGTTTCTCTGTTCCAGCTTCAGATAACCAATGGCTGCTGGCAGAAGCTGCAAAACATAAAGCAAAGTGACAGTAGTTTATGGGAAGAATGAGTATGTGTCATCAAGGGGAAGTTAAGAATAAGCAAGTTTTGACTGTGGCATTGTATCAAATTTGTGTGCAGAATATATTCAGTATTTAAGAAAGATTTCAGAACCAAATTGGCTTTAAATGCCAGGGTAACTCAAAAACCATTAGTTTTAAAGAAGTAAGTAAGTACCTTGATAAGGGTGTAATGGTGTCCAGCATTCTTGCTTTAAAACAATGGAATGTCAGTTGACTGGAAAATATGGATTAAAAAGCTACTCCCTCTAACCTAAAATGTTCATCTTGAACAAATAAGTTTTAGGAGTAGCTTAATCTTGAGCAAATTATTTTCAAAAGAAGGTATTTCCATATCCTAAAGTTATTTGGGAAATTATTCTGTGCATGGGAGAAAGGTTTGCATAGTAATTGTGAGTTTTTCATAAAATTGTGTTTTTTATACAGAAACACCCTATTTTACACAAATAGCAGTGGATGTGGAGAGAGAATGTGGAAGGATTGCATGGAATACAGGCAATCCCCAAGTTATGAATCAGATAGGTTATGTCAATTTGTTCTGGAGTTGAATTTGTATGTAAGTTGGAAGAAGGACTTTTAAAAATGTAAACTCCAATACACAGACACACACACACACGGTTATTACAAAAAAATGGCTGATTTCAAAAATGCATGGTAAATGTTTTAGTGAACACACACTCATAAAACCTTCATCAATGTGAAGGTTAAGTCTTCAAGTTTTTTTCCACACTCAAAGATATTCACTATGGCTGCCACCAGTCACATAGCACACATCTAAACTGTAGTCCAGCTCCTGCCACACCTGTTGCAACATGTGATGGTCAATGGCACCAATTCACCTTACCTTAGTGGTGAAACATAGCCTTGTCACTAAAGATGGGCATTGCAGCAAAGCCGTCATCTTCCATCTGCTCTTACATGGCAGTGGAGAAGTTGCGTTGCACAATTCAGTTGTTGCACGTGGGAGCTTTCACCAACTGCAGGTGATATGGGTGCATGCAAAAATGCTTCTTAAGCACCTTTGGTTGGGGTATCCCATGTCCCGGCTAGCTGTGTTTGTGTGCAATTACTCGGTCTGGGCAACACATATGAGTGTGGGGAAAAAGTGAAGACTTCACATTCACATTGATGTAAGTTTCATAGGTGAGCGTTCACTAAAATGTTTACCATGAATTTTTGAAATTGGGGCATTCTTTTGTTTTATATATATATATATATATATATATATATATATATAGAGAGAGAGAGAGAGAGAGAGAGAGAGAGAGAGAGAGCGCTTTGTACAGCATAGGAAAGGGTGAACACTCGTGGTGTTTGATTTGCTGTCTGTGCCCCTGTTTGGAGGATTTTACCTAATTTTCTGTCCCTTTGAGAATTGGATTTTGAAAAATTTGGCTTGTTGGGGAAACAAAGATTGGTGAGAAAGCTTCAACCAAGACACCTTTTCCCCATGATAACTCTTTCAGGGATTTATTTCCCTTCCTAGGAGTAGATTTCTGTCACTTTCTGTTGTCTCACCCCCATTCTTAACTATCAGTCATGTGTAAGTCAGATGTTTGTAACTCAGGGTCTGCTTGTATCATGTTTTCTCACAAAAAGGTATATTTATGTGCAGAATGATTTCTCAAAATACTTCAGCGTATGCAAATACAGGGCAACAATTGTACACTACTTTAACCCCTGCATTATTATTTTAGGCTGGATTATACTGCTCACTCTCCAGTACGAATTCTATTGAATGCCAGACATGCATAAATAGTTTTCAGTAGAGTGAAGCCTTCACCTCCATTAGATACACTTTAAAATACTTGTTTTGATTGTTACCAGCATCCTTACATTGTCACTTTTAATTGTGCCATTATAAATTATTTCCATTATAAATGCATACATATATCACAGCCCCTAACAAACTGTTTTTTTCTTTATAAACAGAAGCATAACCAGGTAAGCATGAAATCTGATTGTAGTGTGTTAAAAGCATGGTTGTGTTTATGCTTGAAATGGAATTTCTTGACTGTGACTGGAACTGGAACATTCAGGATCTGATCATATTTTTTTAAAAATAAAATTAATAATAATGTCTTGTTGGCCTACTTGTAATTCCTGGCCACTTGCCTAGACTATCTTCACAACATCAGCACCTTGATGTGGAAATGCAGTGCTTTTTTTGAGATAGAAGATAGCACCAGGACCAGTTTCTGGTGCCAGGGTTTAGAAATGAAACAGGACACAACTGTTGTAGTTTTTTTAAATGTGAAAAGTTGCTTCTTACCCTTTCTTTATAGCTGCTTGGGAAAGGTGCCATAGCTTTCTTGTTGCTGCCTAGCTTGATGATATCTTGGGTTCGTAGTATCGATCCTATGGGTTGTCATATCTTTGAAAAATTGTGCTGAAAATAAGGGTGGGAATCACAAGCATGCAAGGAGAAAGCCCTCTATCCAAGAGGTTGTTGTTGTTTTTGTTGAATGACTCCAAGCTGTATCTAACTTATGATGACCCTAAGGTAAATTTATCATATCTTTTTCTTATGAAGATTTTCTTGCTAAAAGGTGGTTTGCCATTGCCTTCTTCTGAGGGGATGAGAGTGTAGTTTACCTAAGGTCCCTCAGTGGGCCACCTTGGTCTTCCAGAGTCCAAGCCAGTGCACAAACTTCTATTTCATGATGACTAGTACAGTACATTCCCTAATATATAAGATCAGTTTTGTAG
The DNA here is from genome assembly GCF_035594765.1 of Anolis carolinensis. Taxonomy (NCBI): domain Eukaryota; kingdom Metazoa; phylum Chordata; class Lepidosauria; order Squamata; family Anolidae; genus Anolis; species Anolis carolinensis. The sequence continues at coordinate 99,912,325 of NC_085845.1, read as the reverse complement.
ACCCTTTGAAGAAATGTCTTGCTTCTGAGAAATAATCTCTCAATGTTGTACTACTTAGGTTACCACTTTCCTTTGCTGCTTCTGATTTGCATTGTTTGGGAAAAAATGCTATAAACTTGGCCTCCTGCAAACTAACAGCATTCTGGAGCACTTTTAACTAATTCACTCCCACATTGCTTTGCACTTTGCATGCATAAATAAAAATATCAAGGAAGTGTCAGTGAAGTATGGAGGGTCCTAGGTTGTGCCAGTATGGTAATGGTTTTGTGCAGAAAAAGAAGTAAAATAAGAGTGAATAAACTCGGTTAGCATGCCGTTTACACAACAATCTGGGTTAAACAGGGGATCCTCATTTATTGTTATATCTTCAGTTGTTGTGCAACAAATGCACATTTAAGAGTATGGCCTTAAGTTAGGAGACAGAGCAATTGAGAGAAAGAAAACAGTTTGGTTGTGATATTATTCTGTGGATGTGCATGGTGCACTCATAATGTTTGAAAAGGCAGTTGTGATGCTTTAAGGCTGATTATCCCAGAAGTGTCATGTTCCCTTGAGCCAAAAACTGAGTCAAGCACAATCAATCTGGAGCTTAAATCACATTCTGTGCATGCCGTATAAAAATATTGTACATGCCAGGGCATTTAAAATAAAATTCAATTTTATGAACCTTCTAGCAAGAAAATATAAATATTTTTGTCCTCAGAGCAGTATGTCAAAAAATAATGAACTAGCATTCTAATACTGGTGTTTCTTAGTCTTTGACTACTTGTATGCTGCTTTGGTCCAGGTGAAAAACTTGCTTGAATGATTCAGACTGTGCAGTGGTCCAGAATTGGATTTCCAGACATCACAGGAAAGTTTGATCACAAGCATGACAGGAGGAAGTGTGTTCATTCCTTGTGTTTCTACAGTCACCCTCTTCTTCCCTTGTGCAACCATGAAGAGAAGATCTATACTGCCATATAACTGAATTTCTGAATCCAGATTATCTGATTTAAACTGGCAGTATAGATTCATATAATCTAGTTCAAAGCAGATAATCTGGATTCAGAAACTGGATTTTATGGCAGTGTAGTTCCATCCTAGAACATTTTACTATCATTTTAACTAAAAATATGTTGAATTCAGGGTACTGTTCTGTTATCCGGGCCGGAGCCAAAAGGGGGTGCTAGAGAGAGAAGGATGGTTCTTTATTGCTTTAATGTAGAAGAAAAATATTATGATCACCTCATAGCACTGCAAAGTGGAGTGGGGGATTATATGAGATGAATGCTTGTGTTTGTTTATTATAGGAAGAAGCATGCTGCTATATTTATTTGCATATTTTTCTCCTAAAAGAGACCCAAAAAGCTAACAATGCTAAACATATGGTGTATAATTTAAAATCTAATACATATAAACACTAAAAGAGAATTAAATGTAGGACTATTAGAATGAATAGTTAAAACTAATAAAAACCTATTAAAATATAGATTATAAAATACAACACAAAATACACCATTAAATTACTATATAAATCATTAAAATGCTACATCAATGGTGAGATGCCCCCCTAAAATACTACATAAAATACTATATGAACAAGCTCTTGCATAGTTTAGAAATCATCTAGCACAGGCTGAATACCTATTCTCTGATTTGTCTTCTGACTGACCAGGAACACCTCTGTATTGTCTGGATTAAGTTTCAATTTGTTTATGCTCATCCAGTCCATTACTAATGACAGGCATTGATTTAGAGACAGGACAGCTTCCTTGGCTTTAGTTGGAAAGGAGTAGTAGAGTTGGGTGTCATCTGCGTATAGATGGCACCCCATTCCAAAACTCCCAATATCTCTCCCAGCGGTTTCATGTATATGTTAAACATCATGGGGAACAAGACAGAGCCCTGAGGGACCTCACACACCAATTGCCAGGAGTTCAAACAGGAGTTCCCCAACACCATATTCTGGGTATCCCCCTCCAGGAAGGGACAGAGAAACTGTAAAACAGTGCTTCCAAGTCCCATCTCAGTGAGGCAGCCCAGGAGGATACTATGGTATCGAAAGCTGCTGGGAAGTCCAGGAGAGCCAACAGGAATGCGCTCCCCTCTATGTAGCTCTATTTGGTCCATCAAAGTGTCCAAAGCTGTCTCTCACACATAACCAGGACTAAAACCAGATTGAAATGGATCTACTCAATTGCATCCAGAAACCCTTGGAGTTGGGAGGCCACCACATTTATTTATTTTATTTATTTTACAGTATTACATGCTGCAATATGCTCCAATCTTCCAGAAATGGAAGACTGGAGGCTAGGCTGTAATTATCAAGTATCGTGGGGTGAAGGGAAAGTTTATTTAGAAGAGGTATTACCACTTTCCTTGTAGAGAGTCTCCTTGTGGATACATGGGTCTCAAGGTGCTGGGCCATCTCTTCAAAGAGGGGCATTAACTTGTACTTGTTGCTAGTATAACTGTTTACATCCTCAGGCAAAAAGACAAATATTTTACACCTGTAAAATTACTGCATCAGCTCCCTCACCATCCATTTTTAGCGGAGTTAAGTAGAAAATTAAGTAGATAATGTAACGAAACTTCCCTGTCAGGGGCGGTTCAACCATTAGGTGAAGTATGCGGTCGCTGAAGGGCGCCTAGGGGGCACCGTTGGGGCACCTCTGCCCAGGCGTGGCCTTCCTGCCTCCTCGGTCTGGCCTGGCTTCCACGTGGCTGGGCCACCATGGCAGTTAAAAGTGGTGCCGAGGTGCCTTCACTTTAAAGCAGAGGTGCATAGTCACTTCCTTCAAGTGCTTCCCAAGCTTTGGTGGTGACCCAGGTGTTTTGGACTCCAGTTCCTACCAACCCCGAGCATCAGCCAAAGCAGTGGGGCTGTTAGGAGTTGAAGTCTCCTCCGTGGGGGCGTGGCCTGAGGAGGAGGCCACTCATGTTTGGGCGTGGTGGCCACAGCTTGCTCCCAGCGCTGGCGAGGAATGGAGGGCAGCAGCGTGGAAATCGGGGGCCAGGGCAACGGGGGCGCCTATGGAGTGGCCATGGTGGGCAGCCCCTTCAACCTGTGGCACTTCCTGCAACAGCCCCGAGTCCTCACCTGACTCCTCAGTGCCGTAAGCCAGGACTCAGGGCGGGTGGGGGGTTTGGGAGGGGGTTGAAGGAGCTCTCTGAGCATTCCCGGGGAGGGCTGAGGTGCGGCCTCCTGATTGGTTGCTTCAGATACCTGGGCTTGAGGGAGGGAGTCATCGGCCTGAAGACTTTCTGAAACTCCCAGGATTTTATAGCATTGAGTCATGGCAGTTAAAAGTGCTGCCAAGTTGCATTTGGTTACTTTACAGCAGGCATAGGCAAACGTCTGCCCTCTGGTTGTTTTGGACTTCAACTCCCACAATTCTTAACAGCCAGGGGCAACCATGAAAACTATTTGCTCAACTATCTATGGCAGGCATGGGGCAAACTTCAGCCGTCCGGGTGTTTGGACTGCAACTCCCACAATTCCTAACAGCTGAAGTTTGCCTCATGCCTGATCTAAGGCAAACAATTGGCATAATAAAGCATGCTAGATTCAAGTTAACTAGCAAAGAAAGTGGGATGATGGTCGTATGGGGAGTCAAGGCTCTTCTGGACTCTTGGACCGGTTCTTAAACATGCTTTGTGTATTCCAAGTAGACTTAAACATACTTATGGATTATCTGCCTTGATATTCTGGGTTATATGGCTGTGTGGAAGGACCCTCAGGGCTCTTCCACACAGCCATATAACCCAGAATATCAAAGCAGAATAACCCACAATATCTGCTTTGAATTGGGTTTTCTGAGTCCACACTGCCCTATATCCCAGTTCAATGTTTGGTGCTAAATTCGCAAATATAGTAATTCCTACATAACATTACCATGTATTGAACTGCTTTTTCTGTTGATTTGTTGTAAAACATGATGTTTTGGTGCTTAATTTGTAAAATCATAATGTAATTTGATGTTTAATAGGCTTTTCCTTAATCCCTCTTTACTATCCAACATTTTCACTTATCTAACGCTTTTATTTTTCAGTGGTTGGTTTGGGGGGGGGCACCAAAATTCTGTTCACTTACTCTTGAAAATTACCTAGGGCCCGCCCTGCACTTATGCAATACTTCTGTTTACCTCACCCTGTGGGCCTCGCTCCTATATGGCAATTGGTGCTCTAACTATAGAGAGAGCTAGTTTCTCCACATGTGCTGATATGACAAATATTGCTAGATGATAAGTTTTAGACATTAGAGGGCACTCTGTCTTAATAAAATGGTGAAAAATTGTGTTTGCTTCAGTTTTCAAGAAATCACACTGTAACATTAACTGGTAAAGTACCTGTGGTAAATATGTGTTTTTACACAATAACTTTCTCCAACAATTTAATTTAATATTAGGTAGTTTACATTATGTAGCATGCATTGTTTGCTAGTGTTTAATGGAACTAACAGCCTTGCGCATTAATCCTCTCTATTGAAGCCAGATACAATAATAAATTATCATTTGTAGATTTGGGTGCCCATGTGAGTAGTATATGGGATGTTTGGCTTGTTCTCATTTTGACCATTCGCAGGTTTATATTTCTAGTTTTTATATTCTGCTTCTTAACGATCTGGAAATGATATAAAATGTACTGGCAGCATTCTTTTATTGACAGAGTAGTTTTTCTTGGCAGTGAGGTAAATAATGCTATGCTGACATGTAAGCATACCAATGACCGTTGAGGTTCAAGACCAGTTCGAAACATCTGTAATAATTTTAGTATCCATGAAATAAGACAATGAAGTATTTTTCATTACTCCAACCAAAAGCAGAGATGACATTATTAGTATATAGGGGAGGTTCTACTGTTGCTGTTACCTATTGTGTTTTTTCACAAGAGTGTGGAATGGACACGAGACTGCTCAGAAATATGTAGTCAAAGACAGATGGATGTAAATGTCTCCACTATCTATATATATAAAAATGTAATGTTCATTTTACTATGGAGTAAACAACAAATCCACTAAACCCAGGATGAGGAAGAGCTTTTCTCCCCTTAACTGCCAGTTAGAAAAGTAGGCTCTGCTGCCTTTAGCTCCCCCCCCCCCCCCGCACTGCCTTTAGGCCCCACCCCCTTGGTGTCCTAGCAACTCCCTCAGCCAAGATGGCACCCAGGGCACAGGCAGTTAGGTCTCTTCAACACAGCCTATAAAATACAGATTATCTGATTGGAACTGGATTATATGACTGTGTAGACTCAAGGACCTTCCACACAGCTATATTACTCACAATGCCAAGGCAGGATAATCCACAGTATCTCCTTTGAACTGGATTATCTAGAGTTAATACTGCTATATATTACAGTTCAGTGTGGATTTTATACAGCTGTGTAGTTGGGGCCTCATATAATCCAGTTCTAAGCAGATAAGATAATAAATATAATATATAATAATTACTGTAGTATAATAATACAGAACAATATAATCTCTAAAACCAGGACAGTAAATAAAGAGCAACACTCTGAAAGCAGGGAAATTGGGAATTCCACAAAGGAAACAATCAGGGCCAGCTAACACCTCCCAACAAAGGATTCCCCCAGGCAAGAAGCAGACAGGCTTTGTAGCCGCAAGGCCATTAAATGCTAATCAAGGTGGCTAATTGCAGCATTCATACCTGTCACACTGAGGCTATTAATTGCTATTCAAACTGGCTAACCAAGGATTCTGCAAGGTAGAAAGCGGCCAGGCTTGCAAACAGCAAGGCTATTCAGTGCTATTCAACCTGGCCAAGCAAGATTTCCATCAGGTGAAAAAACCCCAGGCTTTGAAGCCATGAGGCTACTCCATCCCATTCAACCTGGCCTAGCAAGGATGCTCTATGTAGAAAGCAGCCAGGCTTTTAAGCTGAAAGACTATAAAGTACAATTCAAGCTGCCCAAACAATGATTTCCTTACAAAGGAATTAGCCAGGCTTCAAAGCTGTTCTTTGATTGAGGGTGCTACTCCAGCTCACCAAACAGGGATTCCACTAGTTATAAAACAGCCAGGCATTGAAGCTGCAAGGCTATTCCGTGCAATTCAATCAGACCAACAAAGAATTAACCTTGGTAGAAGGCGGCCAGGCTTTGAAGCAGTGCTACTACTCTGTACTATTGAAGCTGACCAACCAAAGATTCCCCTAGGTAGCAAACAGCCAGGCTTTGAAGCAGCGAGGCTATTCATTGCAATTCTAGCAGCCAAAAAAACAATTCCCCTAGAACGCAAGTACCCAGGCTTCCAAGCAGCAAGCCTATTCCATTGCATTCCAGCTCAACAAACAAGGATTCCCATAAGAAGAAAACAGCCAGGCTTTGAGGCTGCAAAGCTATTCACTGCTATTTCACCTGGCCAACAAATGATTTCCATAAGCCACAGCAACATGTGGCCAGGCAAAGCTAGTTTGTTATAATTAGCTATCATGCCACTAGAACAAATCAGAAATTACATTCATAGTGAATTTAGAAACTATATCTAGATGACTATTCAATACAATAAATCTTAGCTGATAAAAAGAAGCAAATGGATATATGTCACAATATATATCAAACTAATAGGCAACATTCTGAGGTTGTGGACTGCATCAGCCCTCCTTGGCATCTGAGAGAGATACCCTTGGCTTTTAACCTTTTTTTTTATGGCTAAAATGACCCCCTAAGGTTCTAAATCCAAAAGGCTTTATGCATGTGGTGACAGGGCACTGAACATAATTGTAGAATTATAGTTGGAAGGTATCCCAGGGGTTACCTAAGCCAAACTTGTGCCAATTCAGAAACCCACAGTAAGAGCATCTGTAACACAGCATCCGTAACAGTGAAGGATGTAGTGAAGGAAGGTAACATGAAAAATGCTATTGCAATACACTGCCAAGTTAAAGAATTCTGTGGAATCAAAGGCACAAGAACATACACAATTTGTCCACATTATAGGCTTGTGAGAAATATAAGATGCTTCAAATGCTTGTTTGCTCTTTGTCTTCTGTTCTGAAATGAAGAATATTATATTAGTTACTATTTAAAATAAATAAATAGTCAAATAGTACTTTTTACATTGTGACTGGAATTGAAATAATTCTGAACTTGGGGGATCATGGAACGACACTGTAATTCATTGAAACTCAATCTAAATAGTTTCAAAAAGTAACAGTTCAAAATGTTGTTTCAATATTATTACTGTTTCTTAATTTGTATTTCATTGTTTAAAATGTATCTGTATCTGACAAAAACTCTTGAGTGAGCATGTGAATTGAGGAGTAATTAACAATATATACCCTTGTAGTTTATTTGTTCAATCACTTCCGACTCTTTGTGACCTCATGGACCAGCCCATACCAGAGCTCAATGTTGGCTGTCGCCACCCCTAGCTCCTTCAAGATCAAGCCAGCCACTTCAAGGATACCATCCATCCATCTTACCCTTAGTCGACCCCTCTTCCTTTTCCTTTCCATTTTCCCCAGCATCATTCTCTTCTCCAAGTTTTCCTGTCTTCTCATTATGTGGCCAAAGTACTTCATCTTTGTCTCGAATATCCTTCCCTCCAGTGAGCAGCCGGGCATTATTTCCTGGAGGATGGACTGGTTGGATCTTCTTGCAGCCCAAGGCACTCTCAGAAATGTTCTCCAGAACCAGAGTTCAAAAGCGTCTATCTTCCTTCGTTCAGCCTTCCTTATGGTCCCGCTCTCATATCCATAGGTTACTATGGGGAATACCATTGCTTTAACTATGCAGACCTTCATTGCCAGTGTGATGTCTCTGCTTTTCACTATTTTATCAAGATTGGTCATTGCTCTCCTCCCAAGAAGTAAACATCTTCTGATTTCCTGGCTGCGGTCTGCATCTGCAGTAATCTTCGTACCTAGAAATATAAAGTCTGTCACTGCTTCCATGTTTTCTCCCTCTATTTGCCAGTTATCATATAATCTGGTTGCCATAATCTTCATTTCCTTGATGTGTAACTGCAACCCAGCTTTTGCACTTTCTTCTTTCACCTTGGTTATAAGGCTCCTCAGCTCCTCCTCACTTTCAGCCATCGGAGTGGTATCATCTGCATATCTATATACCCTTAAGAGAGGCATAATTATAATTATATATAATTTTCAAGGTTGCATATATAATTCCGCTCTGAGGAATATCAGATAATCAATATGCTGAATTTTGCTACAGCTGCTGTTATAAGCTAAGCTCACTAAATGGAAACTGTTATGTGTTAACATTGTGAAGCAAGTACTCTGTTTGCACACTTAGGACTTAACCATTCAAGTAGAACAAAAGTGTTGCTTTCTTCAGATTACTTCTTCTTCATTCACACAGTCATTTCCGACTCTTCGTGACCTCATGGACCAGTCCACGCCAGAGCTCCCTGTTGGCCGTTGCCGCCCCCAGTTCCCTCAAGGTCATGCCAGTCACTTCAAGGATACCATCCATCCATCTCTCTTCCTTTTTCCTTCCATTTTCCCCAGCATCGTGATCTTTTCCAAGCTTTCCTGTCTTCTCATTATGTGGCCAAAATACTTCATCTTTGCCTCTAATATCCTTCCCTCCAATGAGCAGCCGGGCATTATTTCCTAGAGGATGGACTAGTTGGATCTTCTTGCGGTCCAAGCACTCTCAGGATTTTCCTCCAGCACCAAAGTTCAAAAGCATCTACCTTCCTTCGCTCAGCCTTCCTTATGGTCCAGCTCTTGCATCCATAGGTTACTATGGAGAATACCATTGCTTTAACTATGTGGGCCTTTGTTGCCAGTGTGATGTCTCTGCTTTTCACTATTTTATCGAGGTTGGCCATTGCTCTCCTCCCAAGATTACTATAACTGACAAATAGCAAGTCCCTGTCTTTACTTACAATATTTTTAAAAAGGCAGCCAGCTGAAACATTTAGACCTGCAAGTCAGTTTGCAATGCTCCATTGCTCTCCTTCACTAAATTATGTATTTAGAGATGCTATCACTGTATCCAAGTTAACCCCCTCCTCCCTAATTGCTCTGCTGTTTTGTTTGTATTGCTAAGGCAATTTATCTCTGGTCTCTAGCTCAAAATGAATGTATCAGTCCATTACAGTACAAAAAGCTTAGTGTATGGCCACTCAACCCTGCAATCCATACACGCTATTTTGGTTTCTATGCTTTTCATTCCATGTGATTGTTTGACTTTGCAGTGTGCTGCAATGGCATTTTTCATAAGTTACTGATTCTTATCTCCCCTTGGTTTACTTTAGTAAAAGTGCATACAACCAGATAGCAGTGAGACTAGATTATTGTGATGGCGTCTACTTAATCAGCTGTCAGCGGTATGTTGTTTTCTGCTCCTAATTCCTCTGACTAGTAAGAAATGTCAGTGAAATAGCCTTTTCAAAAGATTAGTCCTTTCACAAGAAGAGGGCACTGGAGACTCATGGAATGTGTTTGTAATCTGTTTGCAAATATGTGTACTGAGTGCAGATAAACAAGCAAACATCAAGCACTAGGTCTGCAAAGAAACATTAATTTTCCAAATGTAGGTTTAAAACTCAACTTACATTTGAATAGCATAGGGCAGTGATTCTCAACCTGTGGGTCCCTAGGTGTCTTGGCCTACAATTCCCAGAAATCCCAGTCAGTTTACCAGCTGTTAGGATTTCTGGGAGTTGAAGGCCAAAACATCTGGGGACCCACAGGTTGTAAACCACTGGCATAGGGAATAAAACATATAAAGGGGCCAAACAGGAATCCCCTAGCACCACCTTCTGGCCTTTCAACTCCAGAAAAGAACAGAACTAGTGTAAAAATTGTGTTCCAATTGTGTAGCCCAGAAGGATACTAAAGCTAATTGTCCTGAAAAACACAACAAACCCAAAGAGAAAACATCCCGCATGTCCAGTTCATGGGATGAAAAGAAATCAAAGCAATTTCAACAACATAACCTGAAGCCTGCCTAATTACAGGAATCTCTGGAGCTTACTGGTCAACATATGCTTCAGTATCTGACTAGAAGTACAACATTAGAGATTGTCCAAACATTAATAGTAGTATCCAGGGAAGATGTTTTGAGTGAGGTCTTACAACTGCATCTTTCATGCATATTGAAACCCTGCCTTGCTGTTAAGCAGCAATGAAGACTCTTTCATCCAATACTCCTTTAGCTCATTTCCTGAATCAAGAGGGGTAAGAGTCTAGAATACAAGTGGTGGCTTCCACCTCTCCAAAGATCTTTTATATTATGACAGAACAATTGAGGCCAGAGGTGCACCCATTGGACCTCCATTCAGTTTGGAACTGATCTGAGTAATTTTATCTTCAAAGGGGTCAGTGGAATTCTTCACATTGAGCTACTGAATGGGCTGAGTTCTCTTATGGGACTTAGATTGAAAAAATGTCTTACCACCTGAAACAGCCCTAGTGTGGCTCTTTGCAGATAATGTGGTGACAGAGAAAAATCAAATGGGAGGAGTGGTGGAGAAAGATCTCACCTTTTCCAGTAGGCTAAGGTAAAACTAATGAAGGAATACCACATACACTTCAAGCTGGCTGGGATTTCTGGGAGCTGAAGTCCAAAACACTTGGAGGAGCACAATTTCAGAAACACTGCTCTAGAGACCTGCACGCAGATTCCACTTGAGCATTAGGCGAAACTTCCTGATGATAACAGCTGTTTGGAAGTGGAACTCACTGCTTCAGAATATGATGTAGTCTCCTTCCCTGGAAGTTTTTAAGCAGAGGCTGAATAATCCTCTGTCAGGAGTACTTTGATTGTTTTCCTATGCGGGTTAGATTTTATGGCCCTTGTAATCTCTTCCAGCTATATGATTCTATGAAGGCTTGACTCATTACAGGCTGAACTTCTCATACCAGTGTTCTAAAATAAAATAAAAAAATTACAGGCAGTTCCTGAGTTAAAATCTTCTGACTTACATCTGACTCCTAGTTACAAACAGGAATGAGACAACAGGATGCAAGAGGAAATTTGCCCCTAGGAAGGGAAATTCACTCCTGTAAGATATATCATGGAGAAAAGGTGTCTCCACTGAAGCGTTTTCAATCCTAGTTTTCACAACACCCCCATATGTTCAAAATCCAGTTGTCACAGGGACAAAAAGTTAAGTGAAGTCTTCTGAACAGGGGAACAGAAAGCAAAAGAAACTTTACTGGAGTGCCAACCCTTTCCTATGATATCTAAAACTAAATAAAAGCTTTTTGGTTGGAATTACACTGAAAAAATGTATCTGTTCCAACTTACATACAAATTGCATATATGGCCTCATGCAATTGTCAGCTTGATGGATAGTTCCTTGCAAAAGTAATAATTCCTCATCACCTCCCTTCTCCTAAAGCTGTGTATAAATCAGAACACGTATCCCAGAATTCCACTTGATTCATCCCTCCATGGAAGCAATTGAGAAGCCAGTTCCAATTTGCTTTCTTATGACAGATTGTTGTGACAGTATAAAATAATGTTATGAACTGTTTTAATGTAATATAACCATTTCTTTCTTGAAATTGTCCATATTGTCACAAGATCATTGTGCTATCTTGCTTCAGGTCTTATTTTTGTGGAGAGAATGGAGCTTCTCCATGTTTTACTTTTGCTTTTAGTATAGTGACTTGTTAAAAGGATGATATTTCGAAGCACAATGACATGCTACCTTACATGTAAGACTCTGGGGAGCTTTTTTAAATTTGAAAACATGGAAAGGAGGCATTATTAATTGAGGAGGAAGGCATATGAAGTAGAAACATCCTGAAAATTGAGAGGGAGCTACGTAGAGCATACCTACTTTCATTGCCACAATTCATGTGACTATCAAATTTTCCTTTTTTATTCAAAAATATTTTCACCTTTTGGATATTAACAAAAATACTGCAAAAATTTATCAAATCGTCCAAAAATATTGTGTGATTGACAAAATGCCATTTCGATTTCTAAAAATACTGCAGGTCTTACAGCAAAATTATTACCAATTACCAACACATTCGCTCCATTTGGAAATCTACAGTACATATGAGAAAACAAGGGTTTGAAAAATAAGTGTTTTTCAACATTTAAGGAAACGAAGTCTTTTAAAAACATTTTGGATGTATTATCTAGAAATTAGCAAATCCCTGATGAGTTTCAAAAGATCTTAAGGCTTTTCTGAGGTACAGTTAGAGGGGGTCTGAATCCCCCAGTTTGTTGTGTGTCTGTTCTGCTGAGTGATTAATCTGTTTGTGTCCTCTATTTGTATCTAAAATAAAAACAAGTTTCTATTGAGCCTGGATGTTGTTTTCTAAAGATTATAATAATGGTGCTGTTTCATTTACTGTATTTCCTAAACTGAATAGTAATAAGGGAACACTCTAGCTGGTATTGAATAGAAATTCATTTTTATCTTTAGGGCTGGAACATTTCTTAAAAGTACATGATGGCCCTGTTTAAAATAACTGTACCAGAAACATCTAATTAGAGTCTCTGAGATCACAAAGCAAAACACTTCCAATTTGTTTGCACTGTGTAAGAGCCAAGGAATGTGGTGATATCATGGATGATTATGCTAAGTGGCATAAAGAATGGTTCTTCCCTGTAGTTCTTAAATTCTTTTCAGTCCTATTACTTGATGCCTACTATAATGAACTTCTAGAGATCTGAATGGAAAATGTTTATTCCTTTTGCATTTTTACTGAAAACAAAATAGGCTCGCAGACAGACAGTAGGCTTTGATAGTATTGAAAGCAAATTGAGAAGTAATTTTATTCTTTATGTATTCACACTAAATTCTTTGATTAAACCAACTTTTCCTGTGTCTTTTGAAGTTGGTTGCTAGCCTGGCTTAAACAGAGCTGTCCACTTAATACCCACTCAAAAAGCATACGAAATGCACATTCTAGTCTAGTCCTGGCCATCCTCCAAACCTGAACAAAGGCCTATTCTGGCCTATTACTGCTCCTGTAGCCCAGTACCCTGCTCACGAGGCCTAATGAGGCTTGTTTCAGGGCAGGCAAAAGTTGGTCCAGCCTGTGCCATTGCCCTATCTACCCATGACCCTGTTCACCTACCGGCCTGGGAGCTTGGAGCAATCCTTTCACCTGAGAGGCCTAATGAGATACAAGACCAGGCTTAGCAACCGCCAGGTTCCTTCAGCCCTCACCTACCCCTGCCAAACCTGGTCTAAGTCAGTCACTTCTTACTTGGTCCATTATAGCTTAGATTAATTGCCTGGCAATTGAAGTCAAAGGAATTATCAGTGAAACAATGCAACTTCTCTGTGCTACTCTTGCAAAAAAAAATATGCCAGGTGACAGGATAACAGGGCTTTCACAGAATCTCACCCAAGTTTTCATAGTCAATATGAATCGGGCTATTCATCTCAAAAACATGCTGAGAATTTAAGATTAAAGATGAAAAGCACACAACTGTCCCCTCTGAGAGTTGGAGGAGAAAATTCATGCATCCTGGAACCTGACTAATACACAATTCGTCTTTAACCATATATTTTTATCCAGGAAGCAATTTGAATATATCTCATTGTTCAAATAGAACTTGGTTTAAAACAATGTTTTAAATGGAGTAAAATGAGAGAGTAGTTTAGGTTTCAGACTTCCTTTTGTTTTCATAGTTCAGTAATATCCTAACTTAGGAATGTAATTTGTTCTGTGACCATGTTCTTAAGTCAAAACATTCTTATCTCAAAGCTAATTTTCTCATTGAAATGCTATTAACCAGTCCTCCCATTTTTTGTTCCTGTATATACTCGAGTATAAGCCTAGTTTTCAGCCCTTTTTTTAAGACTGAAAAAGCTCACCTCGGCTTATAGTCGGGTGAGGGTCCTGGTTCGCTTATATTTTGGTCAGCTTATACTCGAGAATATATGGCACATTTATTATTTTTCTCTATTATTGTTGCTACTATTACATTTATTTTACTCTATTTTTATTATTATTATTAATACATTTATTATTTCACTCTGATCTTATTATTATATTTATTATTGTACTCTATTTATTACTACATGTATTATTTTCCTGTAATAATAATAATAATGATGATGATTATTATTATTATTATTATTATTACATGTATTATTTTACTCTATTATTACGAGGGTTATCCAGAAAGTTCAATACGTTTTGGAATTAAAAATAAACAAAGTATAGGAGAAAACATTTACCATATTCAGTTGAAAGCTAGACCCAAAACCACTTCTCACCATAGTCCCCATTGAAATCTAGGCAGTTATCATAGCGATAAAAGTGTTTGAAAAGCCCTCCCCCCCCCCCCCCCCAACATTCTTGCTTGGCTTGCGTCCTGAACCCGGCTGGCTTCCCTTCCATCAGCTGCGCTCAGCTTTCCCCACGATCTTCCTGGATTGCTCTTCTGTTTTGCAAATGCTTGCAAGGAAGGTTTTTTTGGGACAGGAAAGGTGTACTTCTTGCAAAACCTTAGAAGAGCGCCTTCTGAAATTTACCACCCTCAGCTTATACTGGAGTCAATGTTTTCCCAGTTTTTTTGTGGTAAAATTAGGTGCCTCGGTTTATATTCGGGTCGGCTTATACTCGGGTATATACGGTATGTGTTTTTAAATAAAAATGTACTTTATAAATAATATGTAAATGCACATTCATATGCAGCAGTAAACAAAGAAAGGTCAAATAGAATATGGTTGAAGCACAAAGTTGTGGCAAGGAACTATATCTGAGACAACAAAATATGAGTTGGCCAATGTAACAGCAAGGCACAACAGCATCATTTTCTTCATAATGTTCTCTTTCTCCCTCTCTCATTTCTTGAAGTAAAACATACCAGGAATTTAAAAGAACACAAAATGAACTAACTTAAACTTACTCAATGGACAGCAATCTCAAAAAGCAGAGACGAGACAAGCAGACAGAAATCTCCCAAAGTGGAGGAGAGCACATGGCAAGGAGGCAAAATCACTCAGGCTGAGGCACTGAGCCATGTGGTACGGGGGCTGCTCCCTAGAAGCCTTGTACTCTCATGAGAGTGCTCCTTCTTTTGGTGCTTCCTGTGGGAGCACTACTTTTGATGTGAGTGCTCTCTTTCATGCTCACCATCCATTTGGCACAAGGGGTCTGGCAAGAACTCCATGGGGCAAGCACTCTCTTGCTCCAGTGTTCCTTTCAGCACAAGGGTTCTGTCGCTGTTCGGGCACCTCATCTGGTGCTGTTCATAGGTAAAAATGAGGTTTGGCTGTCAAAATGAAACCTAGGCCAAGCAATGGTTCATAGGTCAAAATGCTGGGACATTTGTAAGTTGGGGTTCCACGATATGTGAAAACTGCACCAGGGGCTCAGAGCTCTCAGGTGATGAGAAGGGTCACAGCAGAGAGGGCCATGGTTCAGGTTGGGTGAATGGGTGATCAAGGAATGCCCAAGATCAAGGAATTCTGAGGAACTAAGCAGCAGGGTTTGTTTGGTCATGTTTAGTATGGGACAGGCGTTAAATTTTCTCGGAGGAAATAGAACTGAAAAATGACCACTACCACCCTTTATCTTTTGGAAATACAACTTAGTAATGTAAAGATGAAATTGCAGTGTGCATCGTGCTTCATAGGCAACAAGCCATAGGATGACACCCCCTTTCATTTTGGCAAAATATTTTGCACTGTGCATTTCACTGAAACTTGTACCCTCTAAAGTAGAAACAACTGTGTGCTGCCTCAGGATCACAGTTTCATCTCTCGCTTGTTTCATCCTCTCCCTTATTTCTTCTCATCAGGTTACTTTATCCTCAGGTCTTTCTTTGATATGATATTAAACCCAGGCCTCCCTTGATTCACACCGATGTACTTCACCATGTTGTGTAATATAATTTACATATTCCAAATCAAACAGGGATTTTTGCACGCTGCAAAATGTAAGACATTATCCTTGTGATGAAAGTATATTTATTATTCACACTCTGCAGTGAATATATTTATCAAGCAATAAAAAAAAACAGATGTGTGCCAGCAAGCAGGGCCTTTATCAAATCCAGTATTTCATTACTGGCTAGTCCAAATATGTGTGCTAGTGCTGCTCTTTTTGACCTGGCCTTTTGTAATAATGACACTGGATAAATCTGAAGTTCTTTGTGAGATTAACTGAACCTAGTAACACAGAGAACTGGAATGGGGTGTCTTGAGGCTTCCTATGTTGTGCAGATGCAGCAGAAGTCTTGAATGGGTTATTTTTAGCTGCTTGTTATTCTCTCCAAGGAATAGATAAACGAAATCAGCTGTGACAGACAAGATTTCACTAGCCTGTAAGAGGCTGCTAAAATTCAGAACTGACAAACCTAAATGTTTCTGGGAGACTAAAGATATAGAAACAAAAGAGAAAACAATGGAATTCCTCTTTTAAAAAAAACAAATAAGAAACCCCCAGGAGTCTGAGCTTCAAGAATGTCATCACAAATTCTCAATAAATACAGCTAGTCTGAGATTATGTGTCCCCATATCAGTTTTTTAAAAATGTGGGTAGCAGTTGGGGCAGAAGAGATTAGCTGCAGGAGACTAGATGGTTTAAGACTTTTGAATGTGGATGTTGGGGCATATCAATACACTTTGAATATCAGCAATAAGGGGAATGGGTGGCCTTTTTAATAAAGGGAGACAAATGGAAGATGGGGCCTTCCAGTTTTTTATAGAGGGCTTGTTTGGCTATAGGTCCAGTTCTCCAATATGTTAGTGCATTTTGAATTCTGATTTTGAATTCCCATCTAAATTATTAAAGCTAATCTACAAACCTCACACTCATTACCTATTGATTTTACTACCTGTGTTCTATGCCCTTTAGATATCTATCTGTCTACACCCTTCTACTATTAATAACACTCTTCTAAATTGGAAAACTGATAGTATAAGTTTGTCTCGACCTTTGCTGTTAAAAATGTCAAAAAAATCCCAGTCTTTCTTAAAGTCAAAGTTTTTTCTATACTAACGATCGGCAATTTGTCCATCTTAGCTAATGCACAAATCTTTGTGAGCCATTCTTCTTGCATTAGGATAATTCATTCTTTCCATCTCTGGACATAGATGATTCTTGCTGCAGTAATCTATATTGTAGTAATCTTCCTCGTTTCATTTCTAGTTGATCATCCAGCATTCCCAACAAGTAAAATTCCAATTTCATAATGATTTTAACCTTGACAGTTTATTCTAGCATCATATGTGTTTGAGTCCAATATTTCTGAGACTCTTTGCAAGATATGATAAAGGGCCCCAACATTTTCCTCACATGTCCAACATTTACTAGAACTCCCTTTATATATATTGAAAATCCTCTCTGGCATCAAGTATTCACATCATCTTCTATTTTTTTTAATCATTACTCAAAGTAAATTAAAGACTATTTGTCCAAACCTTCTCCCATTGCTCCAATTGGATTTATATACAGTACCTATATTTTGAGCTCATTTAAGCATGCAGTCTTTTACTTGTTCTCCCCAATTTCATATTTTAACAGCAGTAAATACATTTTTGCAATCAAATGATCACCCCCAAAATATAAACCATTTTCAAACTCTGGCTTAACTGTTAAAATCCAAATATGTTTTTATCCATCTTAAACCACCCAGTGATTTGTCTATGAACAAAACTATTGTATTGTAAAACCCTCTGTCCTTAACTCTGTCTTGTCTTTAACTTTATTGATTAACCTTTATTGATTAACCTTTATTGATTATTTATTGATTGTTATGAAATAATAATGATGGCAAAGTGCGTTAAAGCGCTGAGCTGCTGAACTTGCAGACCGAAAGGTCCCAGGTTCAAATCCCGGGAGCGGCTTGAGCGCCCGTTGTTAGCCCCAGCTCCTGCCAACCTAGCAGTTTGAAAATATGCCAATGTGAGTAGATCAATAGGTACCGCTCTGACGGGAAGGTAATGGCACTCCATGCAGTCATGCCGGCCACATGACCTTGGAGGTGTCTACAGACAACGCTGGCTCTTCAGCTTAGAAATGGAGATGAGCACCAACCCCCAGAGTAAGACATGACTGGACTTAACGTCAGGGGAAACCTTTACCTTTACCTATGTAAACTATTACCTTTTTAAAATTGTTTATCCTAAACAAAGCTTCATGCTGAAAATAACCATAGTGACATCTCTGAATAAAATCTATTCTTATATTTATTACACACTTGTCAGAGTGATCTTCTTATGATAGCTAAAAGTACAGAGCTTGCTGAACGTGACCCTGCCCCAGTCATGGCTGAAGTGGTGAAGAAGTGTCGTAAGACACCTTCTCACCAACAACAAAAGGTAAAGTGTCTTTCTGTTAGCTCCGACAGAGCTACCCACGTTTTTGGCCCTTTCTCCTGCCTGATGGGGGAAAGGGCAATGCAGCGACGTGCGTTGCCACCCTTTCTCCTGTCTGATGGGGACAGGGACAGGGCGCATCCATGTGATGGGGAAAGGAGGTAGGTTGTGCAGGTTGCCTCAAGACACCACGCACACCTTCCCTTCACCAGCAAAATTGAACTGGGGGCCCATCAGTACGGTGAGGTCCCTTAATCTTAATCTTACATGTCCGGGCTGTGGTGCAGGCTGGTGAGCCTGCTGCAATAAATCACTCTAACCATGAGGTCATGAGTTCGAGGCCAGCCCGTGGCAGGGTGAGCACCCATCAATTAAAAATTAAAAATAGCCCCTGCTTGTTGCTGACCTAGCAACCCAAAAGATAGCAGCATCTATTAAGTAGGAAATAAGGTGCCACTTATAAAAATGGGGAGGCAAGTTTAATTTACGACGTTGAAATGAGGAAGTGCCATCAGAGTGGATGATGAAGCAGCTGCTCCCCCCTGTGGCCAGAATCAAACATCCCCTCAGGAGAAGGTTAAATTGCCTCTGCGTCTGTCTGTCTCTGTCTCGGTTTGATGTGTTTATGGGCATTGAATGTTTGCCCTATGTGTGTATAATGTGATCCGCCCTGAGTCTCCTTCGAGGTGAGAAGGGCGGAATATAAATACTGTAAATAAATAAAATAAATAAATGTCATACAATAAGCAGTGTCCATGGATTTTATGTCCATGAGAGATTTATCCATCAGATCACAGCTGTCTCCCTCATTGTTTCATCTGATCCTAAAACTGTAAGTGACTCTCACGGCTTTGATGTGAATGACTCAGAACTCAAAAGCCTTTGATGTTTGTTTGAAGTGGGTTGCATAAAGCGGACAATGTTGTGTGCCTTTTTTCATCTCAAAAGATTGGGTGGGTAGAATGAAGGAGGGACAACATGTCTATCTTTCCAGAAGTGCAAATTCAGAGAGAATGGTTTGGTAGTACAAGTTCATTTTGCATTTGAGAAATACAGTAGAAATAATGGGAGTATTTTATGTTGCAGAGATTTGCTTCATATACACTATTCTGCTTTGCTTTATAAATCCATACTATGAGTGCATTATAGGGAGTATAGAGGGCAACCATGTCAGAAGCTGCACAAGTGCTTTATAATCATATACAGAAAACTTCAGGCTTTGGATTAGAAACATTTTGTGACTGAGATAAATAATTGTGCTATCCATACAAAGTATTTTGTCCATCTATTGTGTGTGTGTTCATGTTGGCAGATACGTGTACTTATGCCACTATAATCTGCCTTACATTCTACATGGTTTCCCTGCCTTTTGCCATTAGTAACTCCTTACTTGTCTTGTGTAGAATGGCTGTCTCTTTATAACTCAGGCACCATCTGTACTGAAACTCCATTGTATGGTCAGTGTAGTCTCATACAACACAGTCTAACTGCATTGAACTACATTATTTGAGTCTTTACTGACCATATAATGTAGTTTGAAACTACATTATCTGGCAATGTAGATGGGGCCTCAGACTATTCACAGGATCAATTCACATGGAAATGACTAGGCAGCTGCAGAATAAGGGAGGGAGACATTGTGGCTCCATCTACACTGCCATATAATGCAGTTTGGAACTGGTTAGTGTAGACTCATATAATGCAGTTCAGTGTCGTTAAACTGCATTCTAGTATAAGTCTACACAGACCATATAATGCAGTTTCAAACTACATTATATGGCAGTATAGATGGGACCTGGTAAAGCACCAGATATGATAAGAAAGAGGGTAATAAGGAAGAGCGGTGAGATACAAGGGTACAAGGAGTAAGAGAAATAGAAACAATGGGAGGCAAAGTGCTATATTTTTCCCTGTCAGTCACCTACAGCTGATATTTACATGAATGTACTTTTTGCCATCAGTTAAAAACACAAAATAGAGAATATTATTATTACTTTTATTGCTTTCCATGCTGTTTGTTTGTGATGTTGGTGCTTTGCTATTGCTGAATAATGCCTTCATCCTTCAGCCTTGCCAAACTGATCTTAAAATGTAAACTTTTCTCGGACTCCATCTACATGGACCATTGAATGCAGTTAGAAGCTAGCTTCAAACTGCAGTAGCTAGACAAGAAACACCCACAAAAGCACATGAAAGAAAGCCTTTGATGCACATGAATGCTCTGTGATTTGTGTAATCACCATCTGGGCCTCAAACTGGTTTCAGGATTTCCTACATAGTCATCTGCACTGTCTTCAATACCAATTTTAAACTGATTTAAGTGGGCAGTATAGATGTGCCCTCAGATATTACTGCAGAAATGTTGGTTTATTTGAAGCAGTGGGCTTCTGACTGAAATAGACATAGAACTAAATGATCCTTGTATTGATATTATTGTGCTTTTTTTACAATGTAAACAACCACAGCTGATCAGGATTAAATGATCTCAGGAGGCTGCAGATTAGTGCTATTTTTCCTTGTTGTGATTCTAGTGAAAACTATTCCTCTGAAGCTGTGAAAAGCAGAAAATAGCAGCTCTAGATGCTGTTGGGGACTGAGGAAGTAGAAAGCAAGGTGAGAATTGAGCCATCTCACTTGTGTTCCTTCTTTGTGTTTTTATTGCATCTGCTCAACTATCCCTGTTATATCAATGACCATAACAGGCCCATATTGAAATTATGGTTCTTATAAATAGCAGCGGTTTCGATTTCAGTGTTACACGTTAACACAACTCAGGCATGAGAGCAAGGTTACATTCATTTCAGTAATTATCTCTTTGTCCAAGGAAAGGAATTTGTAAGCTCAGAGAAAATGGATCATCATATCTTCTTCTGGAATGATGACATGACGGGTGTCTGAATCCATTTATTTCTCAGTTGGTAACTGTAAATATTTCATAGTTTTTCTGTTAATTTCTTTCTTAATATGAGCAAAACACACTGAGTCAGGAAGACTCAGAACTGCCAAGTCATGACAGCAAGAAGTTACAGAAATAATGAAGTCTGAAAGGTCATTTGCAGGGCATGAAAAGGATCTGGACTGTGTAGCACAGCACAAAGTGGGTGGGGGTAGCTTACTCCCAGTCTCAGTGCCAACAGCAAGGATGTTTACTGTTTCTTTTTAATGCATTTCAATGTTGTTAGTTTGCATATATTACAGTTTATTCTATAGGCTCTTAGTGTGAACACCAGAAGTAATATTTACAGTATTGTATAATTATGATTAAAAACAAAGCCAATCAGAAGAAATGGGAAAGAGAAATATGACAGAAAGGAGACAGAGGAAGATTTGAGTATATTTAGAAGAAGGTGCTGTAATCCACATCCAAATGTACTCCTAAAGTGTCATCATAATTCATTAAAGTTAAAGAAAATTAAATGTTCATCATGAATGTCAGGGATTGGAACCATTTTTACTATTCATGTCCTAAGCTTCCAAAATATTGTACAGCTTCATGAAAAGCTTGCTGTGATTGGACAATGAAGGGAATCCAGCAGACTGCTTCAGAAGCAAAGTATTTTTATAGTGAGATGTTGTGTGGTTTCCGGGCTATATTGCCATGTTCTAGCACCATTTTCTTCTGACGTTTCCGCTGCATCTATGGCTGGCATCTTTAGAGTGAGGGCATACATTTTCAGATGAAAGGCAATCCCAACTAGGATTAGCTTGATGCACTTTTCTCTTGGCGTGTTTCTCCCTTTTGTCCTCTAGTCATACCTCTTCAAAATCCATAGCACTGTTGCTAACAGCTGTCTCCCAGTGAGATTGTTCGAGGAGCAGTGCTTCCCAGTTCTAGATATTTATTCCACATTTTTAGGTTAGCTTTAAGCCCACCTTTAAATCTCTTTTGCTGTCAACTGACATTGTTTTTCATTCTTGAGCTGAGAGTAAAGTAACAGCTTTAGGAGATGGTGATTGGGCATTCAGACAATGTGACCAGTCCAGCGAAGTTGATGGTGAAGAATCATTGCTTCAGTGTTGGGGTGTGCTTTTTTCCAAAATGCAGATGTGTGTCCACCTATCTTCCCAAGGGATTTGCAAGATTATTTGAAGGCAAGGCTGGTGGTACCATTCCAGAAGTTGAAATTGACCTTTGTTAGACAGTTGGTGTTTTACAGAGTTGGGAGGACAATGGCTTTATAAACAAGAATTTCAGTATCTCTATGGATATCCCGATCTTCAAACACTCTCTGCTTCATTTTAAAAATGTTGCACTCACAGAGCTCAGACAATGTTTTAATTTGGCATCCATGTCAACTTTTTGTGGAGAAGTTGGCTAACTAGGTAGCAGAAATTGTCAACATTTTCTAGTGTTAAATCATTAAGCTTTTTTCTGGCATTGCAAAGGGATTGGTTGGTGCCTTCTGGTAGATGTTCAATGCGAAGGTGTTTTAAGTGACTTGTAGGTTTTCCTCTGAATGAGTACAGAGTACATGATCATCAGCATATTGGAATTCTATAGCAGAAGTTGTTGAGACTTTACTTTTGGCTTTCAGCCTGCTGAGGTTAAAAAGCTTGCCATCTGTCAGACAGGTGATTTCCATACTGGTGGGAAGCTTCCCGCCAACAAGGTGCATAGTCACTGTTATGAAAGTAGAAAATAAAGTTGGGACAATAATGCATCTTTGTTTGACGCCTGATACCACCTTAAATTAGTCACTTAGGGAGCCATTGCTGTCCAAGACTGTTGCCATTATGTCATCATGGAGGAGATAGAGGATGTTCACAAATGTATTAGGGCATCCAGTTTTCTCACGGACTGGGTCAACTCAACCAGTTTCATTGCATGCCTTTGTTTGAAGCAGCTAACTTTCTGGCCTACACTGACATCACTGTTCTTTTTCTTCTGGTGACAGCCACAGGAGAGAAGAAGGCAGGAAAGGAAAGCTAACTTTATTTTTTAAAAGCTGAGTCTTAGTGTGGCTTGTGTTTTCAGTGAGTGTCCCTTGCTTTCCTTCCCTGCTGCTGGCTCCTTGCTAGTTGCACAACATTCCTCCTCCTACCTGTTGCTCAGCTGGGTCAGAGCACACGCTCAGTGTTGAGTGACGTTTAGAAACTCTGTTATGAAAAATAGGAAGCTACACTCTGGCCACTATGGGCAAACCACGCTTCTCATTAGGAAGTCTCATAGTCACCCTCTGAACTGTTTTCTAAAGTCATTTTCACACAAGAGTTTCATAGTTAAACAGATGTGGTTTAACTTTGGCAAGCAGGAAGCCTTTCTACACAATAGTACTACTAATCTCTTTTATTTATTGAATTTATAGCCTACGGTTCTTATTTTGCTACTAAGAGAAGCAGTGTGTCATCCCAGGACATGATACTTATAAAATTAACAATTTTACATACAGCATTTTTAAAAGTTCATTTTGGGACTGGTTAGTCATATTTTGACACACATGGTGTAATGCATCAGCATTAACACTAACATAATACAACAGGAAGAGGCCACCCAGCAATGTCAGGATTTCTGGGTGGCCTTACTTGACACTGGTTCTTTCTCTTGTAATCCTTAATTCTTAAATTGCCACTTAACAACTTCTTGGGAGAATATGGTCATAGTGACCCAGAAAAGGGGCACTGTGGTTTCAATTTCAAAGCCTACCCAGGGTGTGTCTAATAGGGAGGGAATGTGGAAAACATTTCTGAACCCTTTTTCACCCCTCATCTGTTAAAGTGAAGCTAACTGTGTTAAAAGATGGCCTGAATCTTAGTGCTTCAATTTCTGGAAAAAAATATCTACCATACTGGATTTTTCAGAAATTGCTAATGTTCCTTTGGACGGAGTCACAGTAATATGTGAGGTTACAACCCAGCAATACTAGTTATGAGTTTAAGTTCTCTGAAGTCCTTAAGACAACAACAACAACAACAACAATTTATTTCCAACCCGCAGCTCTCTCCCCGAAGGGATTCAGGCAACATGCCTCCCCTCCTGGGTGCATAGAAACCCATTTCTCCAGTTCTTTTAGGCCAGAGGGACTTTTTTCAAATTTGAAAGTATCAACCATTTTTGTGTATTTTACTAACAATCCTAAGCAAACTTGATATTTAAATTATAAAAAGAATTGTTTTTAAATGACGTGAGACGAGTGTTGTAGGGGAGCTTAATACTCATATTTGTGCTCACAATTACGGTTTCTTAAAAAGAAAAAAAAGGTAATCGAAAGTGAGTATTTGATATAGTATATAGGTTGGAAATGGATTAAGATAAAGATATAAAAATTGTCTCATAAAGAAATGAATATGTAAAAAGAAAACAATCCTCGTGTTGGTGGTGGGAATTGTAAATGTTTTGTATGTCTACGGTATGTATTTTTTGTGTTTTAAAAAATAAAAATTTATTAAAAAAAAAAAAAAAAAAAAAAAAGAAAGTGAGTATTTGAATCAGAAAATCTGAGACCCTTCTACACAGACACATAATGCAGGTTGAAACTGGCATGAAAAGTGTTAGTTCTAGCCTGTATTGGAAGCACAACAGGGTTGTCCTGAGCTGCCTCACTGGTGGTCTGACAGCCCAGCTGCTCTGAAGCAGGTTTGGCACACTGGGTATGGACCCAGTTCCACCCTTGTTTTCACCCTAGTTTGTCTTCAAAACAGAGGGAAAGTGCACATATCTGATTTACTGCATCACTTCTTGCTGGTTTCAGGATGGGCAAAGGAGCTTGGGAGAAGTCAGTCACCCGCTCCTCTTTGTAGATGCCCACAGACCCCACACCAACTTAAATGATCAGTGTAGATGTGCTCTGAAAGGTATTTAGCTATACTCTCAGAAGCTTTCTTCACTGTTCTCACTGAAGCAGAGTGCCTAATTTTATTTTTCCATGTGAACATAAGATTGAAACTTTGAGGGTTGGAACAAGAGTGAGTTAATTGTCTTCCAGGCAAAACCTTAAGTATCTCTTGTCATCATCCTTCTGGCCATCCTCCAGTGGCCTAGGGGATTAAAAGCCTTGTGACTTGAAGGTTGGGTTGCTGACCTGAAGGCTGCCAGGTTTGAATCCCACCCGGGGAGAGTGCGGATGAGCTCCCTCTATCAGCTCCAGCTCCATGTGATGGAGCCTCCGGTGGCCAAGGGGATAAAAGCCTCGTGACTTGAAGGTTGGGTTGCTGACCTGAAAGCTGCCAGGTTCGAATCCCACCCGGGGAGAGTGCGGATGAGCTCCCTCTATCAGCTCCAGCTCCATGCGGGGACATGAGAGAAGCCTCCCACAAGGATGGTAAAAACATAAAAAAACATCCGGGCGTCCCCTGGGCAACGTCCTTGCAGACAGCCAATTCTCTCACTCCAGAAGCAACTCTGGTTGCTCCTGACACGAGAAAAAAAAGCTCCATGCGGGGACATGAGAGAAACCTCCCACAAGGATGGTAAAACATCAAAACATCTGGGCGTCCCCTGGGCAACGTCCTTGCAGACGGCCAATTCTCTCACTCCAGAAGCAACTCCAGTTGCTCCTGACACAAAAAAAATCCTTCTCCAGTTTCCCCTTTCTTGATCATTTTCCATGAAAGGTTTTTTTCTTGAAAAATGAGAAGAAAGGGTGTCCAGATTTTGTTACACCTGTTAAGTGTTTTTACTTTCTTACCCATATACCAACTTCCCTTCTTGTATTATCTCTTTTCAAGGATGAAATTCATAGATAAAAGTTAGAATAGATATTAATTTACCTTATTATTATTATTATTTCAAAATAAAACCTATTGATTTTTATTATGAGAATCATATTATATGTCGCTTTAAATCTCCCTATGTAAATAAATTTGATTCTATGTATTTAATTTTGGTTGGAGTTTATCTACAGGTTTCTAGACAACAGCAGTTTCATTTCTGTTTGGTTCCAAGCATTATGCCAGATTTTATCTGTGAGGTGTACTGTATCATATAGCATCAAATGCTTTAGGACGACAAAAATAACCATCTGGCTAGAGGTAACAGCTTGAGAACATGATAGCAGTGAATGAAGCTGAGAGTAGGTGAATGAATTGTTAACTCCTGTAAATGACTGGGAAAGAAAAATGTAACTTAAACCTTGAGCAGCCAAATGCAAGTTGACAGACTTCGGCAGGAAGTATCTATCAATGCTGTATTAGTAGGATACCATATGGCTCGTTGCACTATGGAAAGCGCTCATACTGCTTCTGCTTCTCAGGTGTTCACAATTTAAAGTTGCTGCTGCTACATGTTATTAAAAGGTAGTGTTACAACTTCCTTTCCTGTCCTCCAGCCAGAAGTTACATTGTACAGATAGTAGCATCCAGCTTTTTCACTCTTGTCTGTTTAACAGTAAAACATTTACATGGCTGTTGTGTCTTATTAACTGTGCGTTTTTGATAAATTCCTCCCAGTAGAATAGATAAGTGAAATAATGAATGAAGACAGCTTGAAAAGTCTTAGGAGATTCTCAATTAGGGATGTGAAAATATTGATTAGATGAAAATGGATGAAAATGTGAAACAACTCACCAAGGAAAAGCTTTAGGATTCTTCACGCGGCAGGATTTCATTTTGGAAATGTTACTTGTGCAAAAGTATATGAGTTATTTCTGTGTGGAAAATATGTCGGGCACTTGAAAATGTGTCGGGCTGTGGCGCAGGCTGGAGAGCAACATGAACAGGCTGGAGAGCAAGCCAGCTGCAACCAGCTGCAATGAATCACTCTGACCAGGAGGTCATGAGTTCGAGGCCCGCTCGGAGCCTATGTTTGTCTTGTCTTTGTTCTATGTTAAAAGGCATTGAATGTTTGCCTATATGTGTAATGTGATCCGCCCTGAGTCCCCTTTGAGGTGAGAAGGGTGGAATATAAATGCTGTAAATAAAATAAATAAATAATAAATAAATAAAGTGAGGCATTTACCATTCCAACATCTCACCTGATCAATCAATCTCTATTAGATAGTGTTGGCCAATGACTAAGGGCCAAGCTTAGATATGATGGAACAGACCAATTCAGGCATCTTGACCACAACCACAGAAGTAAGTCCCAAAAAACCTGGCCAGATGGAGCATCTGATACTTTCTCAGACTCTGCAGTAACCATGGCATCATGTTCTGAATGGATATGAGTTACCTTTTCCCTGGCAAACTTGTCATAGGATGCAGCGAGAACAAGACATATATTCCTAGCACCAAGATTACTGGGATGCAGGTTGGAGGGCTATCATGAAGAGTATGATTCCATTGTATGTATCTTCAAGAGTGATAATAAATAAGGAACTGGAGAAACAAATCACGCACTCTCTGAGTGAGTGCTTCAGACTGAAAGGAACCAGACTGGAAGGAACCTTGTTTAATGGGTATTTTTTCATGACACAATAACAATTCTAACACAGTAACCAGATTGGGAATTGCTCTGCTCAAGAATTTTTTTGCCAGGACTTTGTTATAACAGCCATTTAGTCTGTGTCTAGTTTGCTCTGATTTGTTTGTGTAACCTTCTGTCCTTGAGCATAAGCCATACAGTAACCTTTGTCAACAGAAGATGAGCATAAGTTACATTTTGTATGATAACTGTTTTGCCCTGGGGCTTTGCTTTTCTGTAGTGGTGTCTGCTGAAATGAGATCTCTGTCCAGGACAGTCAAAGCAATGCACATAGCATGAAGATTACCTAATTACATTGCTGAGTACTGTATGTTTGGTGACTTAGCCAATGTTCATTTAGGCAAATCTTTGTTTTTCCTGCTGCAGTCACAACAGCAGAAGACTTCCTGTGAATTATGAACTTGACTCTTCAGTGACAGTGAATCAGGCAAGCAAAATTGGGCCCCTGTTAAGCCAACTTCCTATCTTTCTCTTTTATTGTGGTCAATCACTAATGTTATGTTTTAGCTGATAGAAAGTAGAGTGTTAGCAGACCTCAATCTTGTTTTCTGTGCATTGGTATTTTCAGCTTCAGAGAAAAACTGAAATGATAATATCCCCTTAGGAGTTAACAGAATGCTCTGGCATAAACTGATCTCTCAATGAGACTGACTGAAAGCATTTTTCCCATGTACAAATTCCCCCAGGATATAGAATACTTGGTCGCTTTAAAAACCTGCCTGTTTGAGACCACAGTTAAGATTATTTCAATCATTCATTGTTCATTGAATGTATGCCCTGACTTTCAATCAGCAAGGCACGCAAAGTAGTAATAAAAACTTTAAAATAAAATCCAGCTAAAATCGTATTTGCAAAAATGAAACAAGATGGAATGGATAATTCTATGGTAAAAGCAAAGCTAAAATCCCTTCTTGTTGTTGCATCTAGATGCAACTGCAGTGCCACCTTGGTATCTATGTGTTCCAACTGGACCAAGATTATTGGTGCATATGCATGTACAGTAGAGTCTCACTTATCCAACATAAACAGGCTGGCAGAACATTGGATTAGCGAATATGTTGGATAATAAGGAGAGATTAAGAAAAAGCCTATTAAACATCAAAATAGGTTATGATTTTACAAATTAAGCACCAAAACATCATGTTATACAACAAATTTGACAGAAAAAGTAGTTCATTACACACTAATGCTATGTAGCAATTACTGTATTTACAAATTTAGCACCAAAATATCACAATTCATTGAAAACATTGACTACAGAAATGTGTTGGATAATCCAGAACGTTGGATAAGCGAGAGTTGGATAAGTGAGACTCTACTGTATTTGACTAAGTTTCTGTGGGATCGCCACTTGTGTGTGTGTGTGTGTGTGTGTGTGTGTGTGTGTGTGTGTAAGAAAAAACACCTGGTCAATCACAATTCATAGTTGGGTAATTAGAACAATCAAGGATAACAAGCTTGAACCACTCCCTGAATGGTGTATAACTTGGGGAATATTTGTAATACATTTTGGGACTTACTGAATCACTTGCTTCAGAACTTGCTCGAAGTAAGTTCCTGGCTGAGAGCCTACTATGCTTTTCTCCTTGCACCATTGAAGAAGAAATCTCCAAAGAAGATGCATGAATTTAATGCAAAGAACTTTATGTGAGTTTGTTGCTCCAGATGGACTGAGTTATTTTGAAACCAATGGTTTTGTGTTTTGAAGTTGCTTGCTTAATTTTCTCCTTGACTCTGCTACTTAAGAGTAAACTTTGATTTTTCACATTTTTTGACTTGTGGATGCACAAAAGGGCTGGATAAGTCTGGACAGGACTGCACACATTATGTTTTTCCACAAACCCATAATAAAGATCACATCAGCCCCACTGGGCTGTCATCTCACTCTCCATGTCTCTGCCATGCTTCCAGCTGTATACAGAGCTTGTGCAAGCCCTGGCTGGCATGGGCATCCCATTCTGATAGCAATAGTGCCTTTTTTATGTACTGATGAGTGCAGGGAATGGGTGAGGAGGCTGGTGCCCTATCTGAACTAGTCCAAATCAGACCTTATCCTGTTGCCCAAACTGCCCCAAAGCCACAAGCAATGTAAACATTACACAGGCAATGCAAACATTTCGCGAAGTGAGGCAAATCTAGTTTAACCCTGAAAAATCTGCAATGCTCACTGACAGTTGGCAAACGTTGTGAGGATAGGCAGCCATGAATCTGGAGTGCATCTGAGTTTTCTTGACTATGTAGACTTGCCTCCATTTCAATAATGTGATTACCCATTTCAGAGACAGAGGACACAGATTCTGTCTTTCAGTATTGTCCTCTGACAACTGTAGCCGCAAGGTAATCTTTTCTGTGACAAAGGAGTAATTCACCATCTTTAACAATATAATCAGAAAATCAAATATAATCCTATACCAAATCAGTTATAATCTGAAGTAGTGTGATGTGGGCAGAAATCAGGCTAGAGAAACTTATTTTGTTTTTTCTAGACCCGATGATACAACTGCCTGGTTCAGATAACATCCACTTAAAAGTGAAAAACTAAGAGCAGGATTTTGTTTCGAGTGGAACTGAATGGATGTTCACACAAAAAATTTGATATGTAGCTTTAAATCTACATATCAAAAGTATCTTTAACTACCTCATCAGACGGAGTACTTTCCCAGTTGTAGGCTGCTTCTTCTCCCCTTTCAAGATGAAGCCCATTACACAACGCACGTGTACTTCCGGTTGGGCTCTATCCAGAAAAAAGAGAGCAAGCGGTGTATGTCACTGCCATGGCAACATGGGAGCCTTCCTGTGTTGTCTTACTAGCATTGGGGGGAAGCCAGTTGGCACGATTCCCGTCATGAGATGGGATGGGATGGGATGGGGGGGGGTCCTCCACTGTAAGTCGTGCAATGCAGGGCATGGAGCACTGAGTTCTACATGCCTGCCTCAGGAAGCCCATGGATTTGCCACAATGCATGGTGAATCCATGGGCCTTTGTGATATGGTGGTCCTTAGAGCAATAAGAGATGTACTTTTTTTGTTACTATTAGCAGTACCCAAAGTTCTAAAATCCTTGCTGATCACCTAGAGATCTACAAATAGATCCAGATTTACTTTTTTGCTCCACCTCTGAGGACCCTCTATATTGCCATATAATCCAGATTATCAAAGTAAATAATCCACATTATCAAGGAGCCTCCGGTGGCCTAGGGGATAAAAGCCTCGTGACTTGAAGGTTGGGTTGCTGACCTGAAGGCTGCCAGGTTCGAATCCCACCCGGGGAGAGTGCGGATGAGCTCCCTCTATCAGCTCCAGCTCCATGCGGGGACATGAGAAAAGCCTCCCACAAGGATGGTAAAACATCAAAAACATCTGGGCGTCCCCTGGGCAACATCCTTGCAGACAGCCAATTCTCTCACTCCAGAAGCAACTTGCTTCTGACGCGAAAAAAAATCCACATTATCTGCTTTGAACTGGATTATATGAGTGTGCACTGCCATATAATCCAATTCAAAGCAGATAATCTGTATTTTATATGGCAGTGTAGATGAGGCCTTAGTTATGTCAGTTGTAGCTTCCTTTGTTGTCCCTATGGTCTTGCCAAAAACGAACCAATCCCCTACTACCAGCAAATATGTATAACAGAGTAGGTAAAGCATCTTGCCTAGTGGATTTAAAAAGACAGAAACATTGACCAAGAGAGCATCAGCAATATTAGCCAGAAATAAAACCTGATAGAACACTCAAATAGACCTTCAAATAATTTCTTTAAACACTTAATCAGGGCAAGAATAACTGCAGGGACAAAGTTTTCTCCATTGCCTACAACTCCTTCAGACACTGTTTTAAAACTCTATTTCACATTTTAAGAAAATCACAATAATAATGTGGGTTTTAAAATGCAGTTGGTTAACATAATTTAATCTGCATTTTCACACAAGCAGTGTAAACACTTGATACAGGAGTTCAAACTTTCCCATGGGAATGTTACATTAGCTCCGTTTTGTGTGTGATTGGAGGGTGGGAAAGAAGAAACAGACCTAGAAGTTATTAGAAGTCACAAACTTTAGAAATAATGTAGCATATTGTTTGTAGATTGTTTCCTAAATAATAATGATAATTGAATGCCAGACCAGAATTGTGAGTTATTGAGCAAATTACCTATCGTTTCTTTATTTTATTTCTTAAATAAAACCCTTTCATGCTACTTGTTAATTGTTTCTGCAAAAAATAGGCAAGTCCTTTAGACTTTACAGTACAGTACTATTATTCTGAGAAATAATAATAAAACTTCATTTCTATTTCATCCTATCTCCCCAAAGGGACTCAGGGTGGATTCCAGCAAAGAACGGCATACATTCAATGCCTTCATAAAGCAGATAGATATTGGCAATAAATCCCAACAAGAACCCCACATATGAAAACAGTGTTAAAAACCTAACATCAAATTAAACCTATTATATGTGAATTGAACATAACATCGATACATTAAACCACTATAGTCAGACAGAATCAGACAAGAATTATATAGTGACACAAAAAATATTAAAAAATTATAAAATTTTAAATTATAAAATACATGATAGTTGCCGCTTAAGCAACAGTTGCCTTGGGTTGGAAAGAGCAAACAAAGTGGGAAGTTAAAAAATGGTATGAATACCTAGCTGATTTTATGCTTCAGGATTACACCCTTTTAAAGGAGAACTAAATATATATCAGGCTGAATGAAAAAGAACTGAGATCTGAAATGGGGAAGATTGATTGATAAAGTTGACAACGAAAATATAAAGAACTGAATTATTCTCTATTTACGATTGATCAATTAAAATAATATCTGAATGACAGAAAGTACAATTCCCAGAGGGTGGGGGGAGGGGTAAAAAACCAATAGACGTAAGTGGGAGATAACGGTGGAATTAGCAAGGATAATGTTACTAAGAATATATAATTTGATATGTATATTGAAATGGTGATGGATTTTGTTATTATTCTACCGGTGTTTACAATAAAAACATATTTAAAAAGAATTATATAGTGGCACAAAATCTAAATAAATGTTCACAGTAATTTACAAAAGCCAACTGAAGTTCAACACAGTCGTGTGGGTTGGATTATGTAGCCTATGGTGGTAAATTGGGCTGACATAGACTAACAGAGCCCAGATAAAAATACAGTGGTAGATAAAAATACAGTCCAAAAAATTAGAAATAGAAGCTTTAGAAAATTGATTTCATAACACATATGCAGCAATTTTGTATCTTTCACACCATAATCCCATCATATACCAGTACTTTTTCACCTTGAAGTTTGGAGGGCTGTCATTTTCTATGAGAACAATATGTGATTATTGTGCTATAATGAGTAGTATGCATAGAAAGCTGACATGTGTATTCTAAGACAAGACTGTTAATGACTGGAATGCTGTTCATGGAGAATTCCTAATCTGCTAAATCCTGCAAAGGGTAATGCCAGTGTGTGAAATTGATGGCCGACATTATATCTTGTGTGTTTGTTGGCACTTGGAGGTTCTTCATACTTGGGTGTTCCAGATCTGAAATGTTAATTAATCTTTTCTCCACAAAGATCCTAGGCTCCATTTCTCTAGAAATATAGATAACCATAGACCCTTCTTTCTTTCTTGCTCCATGTACTAGAGCAGTGGTTCTCAGTATGTTGGTTCCCAGGTGTTTTGGCCTACAATTCCTAGAAATCTCAACCAGTTTACCAGCTGTTAGGATTTCTGGAAGTTGAAGGCCAAAACATCTAGGTACCCACAGTTTGAGAACCACCAGAGGCGGTCCAACAGCGAGGCCATGTAGGTGGCCGGCGCGAGCGCACACCAACAGGGGGCGCACTTGAGGCGCCCCCGTGAAAAGGTGGTGCCGTCGCCCACCATCAACTCTTTTTTTTTTCTGGGGCTGATTCTTTGCTCATGCATGGAAGGGTCCCATCGCCCAAAATGGCCTGGCTCCATCGCTTGCGCGGACGGGCAGCTTGGGTGCCTTACCCATGCTGTGCAAGCAAGCAATGTGCTGCGCATGCGCAGAAGGGTCCCATCGGCCAAAATAGCTGATGGGACCCTTCCGCGCATGCGCATGGGGTCGCTCGCTCTCTTGTGCGGTGACGTAAGGCACACATTGTGCCTTACGTCACCGCACGAGGGAGCGAGCGACCCCCCCACCCGCGCTGGGCCCAACCTCCGACCCGCAGGGCAAGCGACCCCCCCCCCGCTCTGGACCCGACTTCTGGCCCGCGCTGGGCCCAACCTCCGCCCCGCGCTGTGCCCGCCTTCCTGATGTTTCACCCACATCTGTTGGAAAACTAGGCAAGTGGTGCAAGTGGTGGAATAATGTCCAGGGTGGGAGAAAGAACTCTTGCCTGCTTGAGGCAAGTGTGGATGTTGCAGTTGGCCACCTTGATTAGCTTTGAATGGCCTTGCAGCTTCAAAGCCTGGCTGCTTCCTGCCTGGGGGGATCCTTTGTTGGGAGGTGTTAGCTGGCCCTGATTGTTTCATGTCTGGAGGTCCCCGTTTTTGAGTGTTTTTTTTAACTGTCTTGATTTTATTTATTTATTTCCCATACTTGTGTCCTGCCCTTCTCACCCCGAAGATTTGGGGGGGGGGGCGCCAAAATTCTGTTCGCCTACACTTGAAAATTACATTGGGCCGGCTCTGAGAACCACTGTACTAGAGCAAGTAACTTGCTTCTCTTACTTAAAACCTTTGCTTAGAGTCAAGACTAAGTGGCAGGACCAGCTACGATCTGTATTCAGGACAGGGTTTTTATTTCCCCCTTCATAGCCCTCTCTGGTAAGTTTTTTCTGCCTTCTTCCTCTCTTCTCTCTTACACAGGGACAGAACATGGTATAGCAATGGGGTGTCTTCTAATTCCCAAACATGTCTATGAGCACAAAATGTTGGCCCTGTATGATATTATAGTTATTTATAGTTCAAACATTGACAAAGCACCAAGGTACTAGGTTGGGAAAGACAATTGAGATACATAGGATACAAGATCTAGGAAGATACGAGCATGACGTATCTGATATTTGCTTGTCCTCTATCTCTTTGAAGAAATAAGAGTATTGGAGATGGGGCAATTTGTACATAATTCCCTCCTTGGTTTTTTTATTTAAATGCCAGAATTGCATTTTAAGGATTATATTCCATGTCCTGCAAAATGAGCTTGACCAGATTCCTGAGGCTCTGAAATGGACTATACCACTTCAGAGTGGCATGTGAAAGAAAGGTCATGTAATAATTCCCTGAATTATATTTTAAAAAACAAAACCCCTATCAGCATCAAATGAGCTCAACTAAGATTGGGCTGAGTTTTTCTTTTCCAAGTATTTCCTGAAATGTAATATATTTATTATCTGTAGTCTTAAGAGAAAATGAAATGAAGAGTGAGAGAGGGTGTTAGGGTTTTTTGTGTGTTCTTTTGGTAAATAAACCATTTTCAAGAAACAAATACCAGACTGCATGTCACCAGTTTATCATCTAAACAAAAACTATCCTGGAAAGCCCCCAAGTTCAGCCAACATTAGATCAGAAGGGAGAATGCTCCCAGATAGAAATTAAGAGGCTCCATGATTCTGATTAAGTGGTGAGAGAATGAACCAATCCCCCCACATTTGTGCCAACATTTGTTTGAGATATTTCCCGTTATGTGTGCTAATTGGAGGGGGGTTCTGTACCATTTAGATATTATTTTCCTTTGGGTTTCTTTGATCCTTATATGTTTAATTTTATGGATATTATCAATCCAAGACCCGATTAGTTTCTCGGTTTTTTTCCTGTTTCCAGTTCTCTATAAGAATTGTTTTTTGTGTTATAAGTTAAGGTGATTAGTTCGTCATACAATAGCCGAATCCTTTGTGCCATGTGTAAGCCAGCCCGGGTCCCTTCGGGAAGATGGTGACAGAATACAAGAATAAAGTTATTATTATTATTATTATTATTATTATTATTATTATTATTATTATTACTACTACTACTACTACTACTATCTTGCAAACTCTATCTAACCCTCAGTTTCAGTAGTGGACAGCCATTCTGCTTAGAATGTGAACATTTTGGCCATGCCTTTTTATAAAGCTGTCCCCGGCCACGTGTTGCTGTGGCGCCGTCCTGTGTGGGTTTTTGTTTCTGGTGGCAAGTATGAATGTTGTAATTAGTCACCATGATTAGCATTGAATGATCTGGTAGTTTCAAAGCCTGGTTGTTTCCTCCCTGGGGAAATCCTTTGTTGGGAAGTGAGCTGGTTGTTTCCTGTCTGGTATTCCCTTGTTTTCAGAGTGGTGTTCTTTATTTACTGTCCTGGTTGTAGTGTTTTGTAATGCTGGGTACCAGGTTTTGTTCATTTTCATGGTCCACAGCAACCCAATAATAATAGTAATGATAATAATAATAATAATAATAATAATAATAACAATGACTCTGAGGTGGGAGATGTCCAGAGAAAGAGGGCAACTAAAAGGATGAATAATCCCTCTGAGGAGCATCTTAATGGGTCTGTATACCTGCCGAAGAGAAGGTTGAAAGGAGACATGAGAGCCATGTATAAATACCATCCGCTGCTCTCCATGGCGAGGGGAGGTTTTTGAGCCTGCGTGGCTCCAGGTTGGGTGTGCGTTGTTTGTGGAGCTGTTTGGCTCCATTTCCCCACATCCGCTCCTTTCTCAAGTTTGGGGGGAAGCCGGTTGGGCTCCATTCTCCCCTCTGCCCTCCCATCCAGTACCTCCTTGTGTGGGGAGTATTGCTGCATATGTATGTATTTGACTAAGTTTCTGTGGGATCGCCACTTGTGTGTATGTATGTTAAGGGAAAAACACCTGGTCAATCAGAATTCATGGTTGGGTAATTAGAACAATCGAGGACAACAAGCTTGAACCACTCCCTGAATGGGGTATAACTTGGGGAATGTTTGTAATGCAATTTGGAACTTACTGAATTACTTGCTTTAGAACTTACTCAAAGTAAGTTCTTGGCTGAGAGCCTACTATGCTTTGAATGAAGAAGAAATCTCCAAAGAAGATGCATGTATGCAAAGAACTTTATGTGAGTTTGTTGCTCCAGATGGACTGAGTTATTTTGAAGCTGGAGGTTTTGTGTTTTGAAGATGCTTGTTTGATTTTTCTCTTTGACTCTGCTACTTAAGAGTAAACTTTGATTTTTCCATTTTCTTGGTTTGTATTTGTTCATTGTGGATGCACAAAGGGGCTGGATAAGTCTGGACAGGACTGCATGCATTTGTTTTTCCACAAACCGTAACAGGGAAAGGTCCTTTGAGGTGTCAAGTTGGTGCATCTCAGAGCCCTTTGGGGCTCCATTCTCCTCTTTCACCGGCCATCTGCCACCTTCCCATGCTGGGGAGGCCTTCTGAGGCCTCTGGCTCTCTTCCTCTCACTGCGGGCACTCTCTTCTGGGGGGGGAAAGGGGGCAGGGAAAGCGAAGGAAGCCTCACCATTGGTGCAGTGGCCATTGCAGCCCTGCCCACCTGGTTAACGTCACCAAGTTTCCTGGGGGGGGGGGCTATGCACATGCGTACTTAGTAATTTTTGGTTTTGGGGAGTTTCTTTAATTTGGACCTAATTTTATTGGTTTTTTTGATGGAAAGACATAGATTGGATGACTATGTCTTTTGTGGCCAAATTTGGTGTGATTTGGTCCACTAGTTTTGTTGTTTACTCCATGGGAATTACGCACATTACATTTTTATATATATAGATTAGCAATGTGATAGAGTGACAGAAAGTAACCATTTTTAAACAGAACAAACAAGAAACATTGCATATTATCCCCTCCCCAAAAAAAATTGTCCCCAGGACCTGGTATATAAAAGTATGCTCCTAACTATCTCAGGGCCATGAAAGTATTTTCTCCATTAACGGAAAAAATATTTTGGTATAAGTTATCATTGGTGTTAGGTTGTGGTATTCTAGCACAGTGTGGTGCATGGCTGACCTATTTGGGTGTCTGCCAGTTTTCCTATATTTTGCCACAGACATTTATTCATATGTCCTACCCAGACAGGCCTGAAAACAAATTCTGAATGTAAGAGAAAATCCTTGATGAGCATTATTAAAGAAAAGGTGGAAGAAAGACTGTCACACTTTAATCACTATAATTCTACCTACAGCCACACCCGCACACTTGTGCGACCTTGACAGGTACAGATTGTAGACGTGTTTACTAAGGTAATATGTGGCTTCACTCAAGTGGTATTTAATGGAGCCTTGTGTCCTGATCATGGACACAAAGTACAACATATTTGTTGAATTGGACTTCTTCTGAAGTGAAAATACATTAAGAATTCTATTTATATGCACTAGGTGATGCAGTTACTGGGGAGAAGGATGAAGACGTTATTTATTTATTTATTTACTATATTTCTATCCTGCTCTTCTCACCCCAAGGGGGACTCAAAGTGACTTACAGATAAGACAAAACTCAATGCCGCATAATAAATACAATAGAGAAAAACAAAATATAAAGTGATAAAACCAATATGACACATAAATACAATTAATACAGATTAAAACATAAAGCTCAGTCCAAGTAGTTGTTTGTGGTGCTGCATTTAAATCGAGTTCCATATTCTATATTCCATATTGTATTACTGCCTGAATGCTTGATTCCAGAGCTATGTCTTTATCTTCTTCCTAAACATCATGAGGGAAGGGATTGTCATCTGATGTCACTGGGGAGAGAGTTCTATAGCTGGGGGTCCACCCCTGAGAAGGCCTTGTCTCATCCCCACCAGTCGAGCTTGAGAGGGCCTCCCCGGCAGATCTTAGGGCTCTAGCTGGTTCATGGGGGAGATATGTTCGGCCAGAACTGTTTAGGGCTTTATAGGTTAAAGCCAGCACTTTGAATTGTGCTTGTTAGCAAACTGGCAGCCAATGGAGCTGATGCAATAGGAGGATTGTATGCTCCCTGTACTCCAGTGAGCAGTCTGGCTGCTGCCCGTTGGACTACTTGAAGCTTCTGAACTGTATTCAAAGGCAGCCCCACATAGCATGTGTTGCAGTAGTCTACTCGAGATGTAACAGCGTGAATTATCGTGGCCAAGTCTGGCTTCTCAAGGTACAGGCACAACTGGCACACAGGTCTTAAGTGTGAATGCTCTCCTGGCCACCGCCAAAACCTGGGATTCCGTGTTCAGCGATTAATCCAGGAAGACTCCCAAGCTGCAAACTTTTGTCTTCAGAGGGAGTGTAACCCTATCCAGCACAGGCTTTAACTCTATATCCTATTTGGCCTTTTGACTGACCAGGGGTACCCCTGTTTTATCTGGATTCAATTTCAATTTGTTCGCAGTTAAGAAGCTGCTTTTTATTGAGTCAAGTGTTAATCTGTCCAGTTCAGTATTGTTTGCATTCCCGTGACTGGCATTGTTTTCCCAGGTTTTGCAGAATCTTTCCCAGCCCCCCTTGAGGATGGACTGAAAAGTAGGTTGGCCCTCTACTCTTACATAAAACTTTGGATGACAAACCTAGGGGCCGGGCTGTAGCACAGGCTGGTGAGCAGCCTGCTGCAATAAATCACTCTGACCATGAGGTCATGGGTTCGAGGCCAGCCCGTAGCGTGGTGAGCACCCATCAATTAAAAAATAAAAAATAGCCCCTGCTCGTTGCAGACCTAGCAACCCGAAAGATAGTTGCATCTATCAAGTAGGAAATAAGGTACCACTTATAAAGTGGGGATGCAAATTTAACTAATTTACGACATTGGAATGAGGAAGTGCCGTCACAGTGGATGATGAAGCAGCTGCTCCCCCTTGTGGCCAGAATCGAACATCCCCTCAGGAGAACGTTAAATTGCCTCTGCATCTGTCTCGGTCTCGGTTCTATCTGTATATGGGCATTGAATGTTTGCCCTATATGTATATAGTGGGATCCGTCCTGAGTCCCCTTCGAAGTGCGAAGGGCGGAATATAAATACTGTAAATAAATAATAAATAATAGTTGCCAT
The DNA here is from genome assembly GCF_035594765.1 of Anolis carolinensis. Taxonomy (NCBI): domain Eukaryota; kingdom Metazoa; phylum Chordata; class Lepidosauria; order Squamata; family Anolidae; genus Anolis; species Anolis carolinensis. The sequence continues at coordinate 99,872,791 of NC_085845.1, read as the reverse complement.
GTTCAACCACATATTCAAAACCATCTGAAGATTTTTACAGAATTACAAACTACATAGTGCTAGTTGCATCACTGTACAAACAGACTTTATAGTGATATTACGTGTTTGAATCTGTCTTTCTGAGATATGGTGCTTTCATAGCACTAACCAAAAGTTTAAACATTGGATGTTCTTTAATTCTGAAATCATTACAGTTCCAGTGCTAGTGTAAAGAGCCCTCTATCTGGAAATGACTCTAATAAATGAAGTATATCATCCCCAGTGTAATTGGGAGAAAGCAATCTCAGCTCAGCTGTCAGAAACAGAATCCAGAATGTTGAATATTTCACTCTGGGTTATTTAAAACAAAATGGACATGTCCTGGAACATCTTAGTAATGCTTGACTGGAAGGAATGAAATATTTACATGTTAAACAAGATCTGATAGACTAAACAACACAAGGAAACAAAAAACTTTCCAAGTAGAGTGCTTGGAAAAAGTTAGATTTTCATCTTCAAAATACCAAAGTGCATAAACTTCCTGGGAAATGTTTCAAGTGTTGCTATAGAATTCCAGACTGCACTTCCTTTGCATTGTAGATATTTTCATCAAAAAATATGTACATTGACTCTGTAAACAGATAACTGATGTATGGTGTTAGATGTTATGCTACATTCCATATGACCATTTCCATTACTCTCTCCTGTCTGCAGTTATGCTAAATTTTGCACATTCTTAAAGAGTACCCAAGGCAAAAATCGCATGTCAACTGCTAAAAAAGAATGTAACCTTTGTTTCTCTGTTTTCTTCTCACAATCTTGATCTTTGACCTTCTTAAGTATGCGTTTCTCGGACCACTTACACTATAATAGTCCCAGTGGACTTTGAAGACAAAAATTGTACTTTTCCATAGCTAATGGTCTGAGCATGCAGTCAAAGTCACTAAAGCTGAGATGGTTCTGGCATAGTAGGTTAATATGTGTTTTTATACACAAACTGAGAATTCTAGTCTTTGCCACCTGGCTAGTGTCACCTTCTATCAAGGTCTTCCACGGTGTCCATGTTGTTTCAAAATACCAAACTGGATTTCACTTTTTTCTGGAGCACAAAGCTCCCACTCTCATATGCAGACACTGAATCATATGTGACTACTCCTGAGATAAGACTGTATCTTTGGCCAACATTGTCTCAACCTGGTAAATGTTGTAAACAGCTAAACAGAATAGAGTGCTTTCTAAGCATACAATGATATATTTACATACATTAAATGTGACTGCTTTAGCCTGCTACATCTATAGTTATTGTGGTTAAGGATCTGAAAATCAAATGAAATTACAACTTCCTGTAAGGTGGGGGGAAACAGGGGGAAGGCAGATAGAGGTAAATATAACAAGTATGTAATAGAGTTGGAGGATGAATATATTTTAGAAGTCAAGACATACATATTTCTGTATTATAATCTATTATGGGGAAGTGGTACATACAAGAGAATGTGGCAATGTACTTGTTTGGGGGAATGGCATACCGGTATTATGTGTAGTTCATTATTTCTAGTTTTCTTTTTACATTTTGTATGTCATTAAATAAAAAAAAAAACTTCCTGTAATTTAACCTGTAGAGTATCTAGGTTCTCCAGTGTGACTTTGTGGTCAGGATCCTCTGATCATGTTGGAAGACCTAGAGATGCTTGCACCTGACCCAAGCAGCTGCTACTGCTTGCTCCTGCCCGGGGAAGGGAGAAAGGAGGGAGGGAGAAAAGGGAAAAAGAAAGAAAGAGAGAAAGAAAGATATGTAGGGAAGGAGGGAGGGAGGGAGAAAGACAGACATAGAGAGAGAGAGGAAAAGGGGGGAAAGAGAGAGGGAGAAGGGGAGAAAGAAAAAAGAAGGAAGGCAGTAAAAAGAGGAAGGGAAAAAAGGAAGAAAGAAAGGTTGGCAGGTAGGTAGGAAACAGAAAGGGAAGGAGGAAAATAAGAAAGGGAGAAAGAAAGAAGAAGGAATTCAGAATTCAGAAAGCATGGTTTAGTGCTTTGAACATCGGATTATGGCTCTGAACCCCAAGGGTGACTTTACACAAGTCATACTCTCAGCCTCAGAGGAAGACAAAAGTAAATTATGACAAGAAGACTCTGTGAGTCTTAGCAGTGGGTTCGTAAGTTATTGTAGAGACTATCTGTCTATCATACTTAGCTAAGGCTGTTTCTGAATGCATGTGGAAATCTATTTGAGTGTCATCAGCATTCTGGGGTCACTCCACCCCATACCTCAGGGTGTTCTCTCCCAGAGGTTTCATGTAAACGTTCAAAAGTATTGAGGATAGAATGGCACCTTGTGGGATGTCACAACCTTTCTTTGAACAGCACCTCCATCTGGAACCTGCCCGAGAGGTACAACCAGGACCACTGCAACTCATTGCCTCCAATCCCCCCCCCCCCAGGTGCGGGCGTTCCAGAAGGATACCACGATTGATGGTCTCAAATGCCACTGAAAGCATCAACAGGGACACACCACCCCTGTCAGTGTTAAGACAGAGATAATCTACAAAGACAGCCATGGCACCCTAAATTCTATATCTTTCTCTGAAGCCAGTTTGAAATGAGTCATCCAAGTGTATCGGGAGTTGAAGGGCAACTGCTCACTCCATTACCTTCCCAAGAAAGGAAGAGTAAACAGCGATCTGTAATTATTATAATCTTTTTAGCAGTGGTCTAGCTACTGCTTCTATTAAACAGGATGGAAAGTTCTCTTCCCTGAGAAAAACATTCATAATTTGCATTCGAGATCAAATCCCATTTCCTCCCTGGACAACCAGCCAAAAGGGGCAGAGATGGAAAAAATGTGTTGTCCTTCTTATTTGCCCAGTTTGTCCACATCAGCAGTACTCACCAATTGAAACTGATCCAGTGTAATCCCACTAATAGAGCTGCTGGACTACTCGTTATCAACTTCTTCGTTATCAACGTTGGCTCTTATATGAAATATATCTGCAAAATTGTAATAAAGGCATCACAGTGAGCTACTGAAGTTCTAGCAGTGGGTTCAGAGGAGAGGGTGTCTGGGTTAAACCTCTCACCACCCTGAACAGCTCAGCAGATGTGAATTCACAGATGCAATGCATGCAAATAATAAAACTTTCTTCGTTGCACATGTTGGCATCTTATAGCAACAAAGATGTCCTCTATATAGTGTCTTGTCACATATAAGTCAAATTTCCCACTATCTGCATTTTAGTCGTCATCTTTCCCATCAGTTCCCTGAGAGTCCTCATATACCAAGGAGGCTGGTTAGTAACAGGTCAGAGAAGATATGTTGGTGATATCAGCTATAGAACCCTCTGGATCTGATCCCAGATTATCTGCTTATCCCAGATTATCTGGCAGTGTAGGCTCATATAATCCAAAGAAGATAATCTGGGATCAGATCCTGGGATATAGGGCAATGTAGATCCAGTTGTAGAGGGACTTCATAGTACCATAGTTTTCATATGTGTAGCTGCCCACATCAGGCTGGTTTGTAAACATTCTGTTTTACATAGAAAGTGCTACACTTGAGACTTGGCTTTTGAATTAAAGGACCTTATGAACACAAACCTTCTTCATGTCAGATAGTTAATGGGAAAATAAATCTTGCAGATGAGTACCTGCAGTTGACTCTATGCACATGGGTGTATGGTACTATCCATCTTACTTGCTTACTTGCTATGCCTTCCAGTTAGATAATGTTACCCTTTTTCCTATGGTAAAAAGTCACCAAGAAAGGGACCTCAAATATTTTAGTTATGGGATTCAGCATACCAAATCCAACAGGTGATAAGTATTTAACATCATAGGTTGTTTCTGTGGGATTTCACTCAAGTCAAAATTTTAAAAGAAGGATCTGAGATGTTCACCAGTACGCTGCACAAAGCCAAACAACAAATTAATTTGAAAGTTCATCTTTAAGACAGAATATCTAAACAAAAAAGAAAAATAAACTTTTAAAAAATAAATAAGACTGCCAGCATGTTTGGAGTGTGTGTGTGTGTGTGTGTTTATTTACTGTATATGCTCAAATTGCCAACCTCATTCTGTATTTTGTACATTTGAAGGGGATGACATCTGCATAGGTGCTCACGTTGTTAATTATAAATGTCCAAATATTTTTCCCAAATCTTGATTTCTTTGTGGTAAAACATTGCATGTAATCCTCAAAGAAAGTACTATAGTGAAAGCTGTTATGCTGCTCCATTTTTAGCTGCTCTGTTTCTTGCTTGAACTAATAGTGAACCTTAGTAAAATGCTTTTTTTATAGATCGCATATGCAGTAAATGGTGATCCTCCTGCCTCTGTTGATGGCTTGTCAAAATACTAATTTTCAAACTGAGCACTAGTGTGCTATTTCTAAAGTTAGCTTGAGTACCTGAAGCCTGCAAAAAGCCTAAGGCATCACTTTGACTCTCTGCATGATTCACTGCCCTCATCTTGTCTCAGTCCAAACAGGAGTAGGCTCTGATTATTTATAATAATGACTCATCCAAAGACCAAGGAGCTCATGTCAGGGCATATCCAAAACTATTTTTTGTATAAGCAAAAAGTGTGTGCTTTTCTAAAGCATCTATCCTGAAAGAAAGGCTTACATCCTGGAGAATGCTATACTAAACTGGCACATGACCAAAAAAAAAAAACTAAGGGGATATGCATGCTGAATATGCTGCTTTAGATCTGTGTTTTAAAAATTATTTTGTTCTGTATATAAAAGAATTTTCAACATATGTTATTCACCTTTTATAGGCTAACAGAAGCCCATCGAACAGCTGTCAAAGTTGTAAGGAGAATGCAATATTTTGTCGCCCGTAGGAAATTTCAGGTAATGAATGCAAATTGCAGTAAGAAAATACACCATATCAGTAGTACTGTGGAGTGAAGGGACACTCAGGGCAGAATGTGTAAACTTTCCTATGCAGGAAAACTTTGTGTACCAAGCGGTTTGTGTAGCAAATAGCTATACAAATATAGAGTAACACAAAGCATGGAAAGATGTGGATTATTGCTAATCTTTTGTAGATCATGAAACTATTTTGTAAAATCTTAATCTTTTGCAGATTCTGAATATATTTTTCAAAATGTTCAGGTTCCAATATTTTTCACCAAATACTGTGAACAGCACTGCAGTTGGTACATAATACTTTTTGTCTAGTTCCTTTCAAGTGTATGATTTCCAGGGTGCCAAATGTTGAATCATGGATCAGTAGGCATAGCTTGAAACTCATTCTGCACACAGTTCATACATGGTTGCTTTGCTCAGAAAACTTCAGTGCAGAAAACTTCATTTCAGTACAGAAAATAGTAGTTTCTATGTTTAAAATAATGTTGTTTGTTACACAGACAAAACTGTGATTGGGGATTTGTTCTGTGTAAAATTTAAACATGGCTCTGCAACATTTGTGCAAAAGATAGCACTTTCTGTGCAGAAAACAGCCGCTGTGTAGTAAACAGCAGTTGCTGTGCCAGAATTTCTATTTCTGCAGTTGTAATGCTATTATTAATGCAGAATTTTTGCTTCTTATGCAGAAAATGAAAGTATTCATTGTTGCCTTTGAAAAGGAATGGAGTGAACAATTACATCCTTGCATCTTAAAATTATAGAAGTAGAGAGTTAGAAGAGACCACAAGTGTCATCCAATTCAACTCCCTGCCATGCAGGAAAATTCAATCAAAGCACTCCTGATAGATGGCCAGCCTCTGATTAAAAACCTCCAGAGAAGGAAACTACCATGCTCCAAGGCAGGGTATTCCACCACTGAACAGTTCTTATCAGGATATTATTCCCAATGTTTAGGTGGCATCTCTTTTCCTCCAATTTGAATCTATTGTCTTGTCCATCAGAGCAAACCCTGGTGATGATAGAACTCAATGGCTGAGGCAGTAGAACTAAAATAGAACACTTGTCAAAACTAGGAAGAACTAGTTGCTCTGCTAGGTTTTTCCCCTTGTTCAGAGATGCCAGTTCCTCAACAGAGGATCCTGAAAAGTCAATCAAACTCAGAGATCTAACTCTCATTCTGCATTTCTTTTAACAAAAAAAATCCAACAAAAATTAAGTATCTCTTATAGTATACTAGCTTGGGGACCCAGCGATGCCCGGGTCATTTGAGAATGGTATTATTTGTCTTTTAATGCTATGTATTCTGTTTGGAGTGGGTGAACTACAGTTCCCAGAATCGTGGCTGAATCCTCCCGAAACCCTGCTAGTATTATAAGTTGGCTATTTTGGGCGTGTGTACCAGGTATGGTGCAGTAATCTCTGGATGGGGGTGAACTACTGCAATTTCCAGATTCCCAGGGCAATTGTCCCGAAATATCTAACAGTATCCACAGGAGGCAATATTCAGTCCGTGTGCCAAGTTTGATCTAGATTCATTATTGGCTGGGTTCAGTGGTCTTTGGATGGAGGTGAACTACAACTCCCAAAATCAAGGCCCCTTCCCACAAATACCTGCAGTATGTTCAGTAGGTCATGAGGCTTCTCTGTGTGAAGTGTGGTCCTAGTGCATTGTCGGTGGGGGTCAGTGTTTATCTGGTTGCAGGTGAACTATAACTCCCTTTTCCCCAAACTTGTCCAATATGTTGTATTGGTTATGGGGGCTCTATGTGCCAAGTGTGATGCTCATTCATTGCAGGTGAACTATAAATCCCAGTAACTACTACTCCTCAACTTCCAGTCCAGTTCCCCTCCAAACCCACCAGTAGTCAAATCTGGGCATATCGGGGATGCATGGCAAGTTTGGCCGAGAGCCATCATTATTTGGGTTCATAGCATTCTGGGTGTAGGTGAACTACAACTCCTCTAAATGCCCCCGTAAGAGTCACAGTGCTGTGACTTGATGCAGGGTGAACTACAACTTCCACCATGTGGAGTCAATCCCTAAACTCCTCCAGTAAGTTTAGTTGCAGCTCAGTTCTGCTCTGTTTGTTATGCAGAGAGATTGGAAAGGAAAGGGCAGTGGGCGGGGCCATGCAAATTCCACAGCAATGGAAAACCCTGAGATGCCTGCCTGTGGTGGAAGAAAAAGCAAAATCTAGGATGAAATGGTCCCCAAACAAAAGCATTCCTTGGGTGGTGGGCTGTAGTGTTTGGGAAGGACATTGGCAGGGGTTGGGCTGCGTGTTCATGGCACTCGCTGTAACCGCAATGTCAGTGGAAAAGAGTGACTTGCTAGATTCTTAACCCTGGGAACTATAGCCTGTTTGTGGAGGCCGGAGGCTGTCTGTGTGATCAGAGATCCGTGCCACATACACACATACGGATTTTTGCTTTTATTATGGATTTAGATAGATTTAGATTTAGATTAGATTAGATTTGAAATCATATAAACAATGTAATAACTGTAGAAACATAGCATGCGAATCTATTCAGAGCCTCTGTGGTAGTTGCTGTTGCTTTGTACCTGGTAAATCTACCAGGTACAGATTTTTTTAAGAATAGGGTTGCCTTTCTCTTCTGCTGAGACTGAAAGAGTGTTAGTTGCCCAAAGATTCTGTCCTCACTCCCAACCCAAAATTTTGTCTCCACCCCCAACCCAAACCCCAGGCTTTCGCTCAAGAGATGGCTCAAGCAGCCACCCTCCGGGGCCCCATTTCCCCTCAAAAACTTACCAGAGGGGCCTGCCAGCAGTGTAGCCCCTCTGAAAAGTTCTCCTGACATGCAAAAATGACGTGTTCCCTCCTCCCCCCACCCACCTCCTGACATGTCATTTTCGCACATCAGGAGAACTCTCCAAAGGGGTCTGTGCTGCCAGGTAAGTTTTTGAGGAGGAAATGGGGGACTGGACACCATTTCACTCCTTCGGGCTCCAAGAACCCAAACAACTGGGATGACTGTGTTGTGCAGAAGCAGTCCTGGGAGTCAGTCCCCACAGGCCTGGCACCTCAACAGATCCGGACCTTTTAATAAGGTCTGAATATGTTGAGGTGTCAAATTAATCTGGAGAAAACTGGGATGCCCATGTTTTCTCCACATTAATCTGGGTTTACCTGAGGCATCATTTGGACACTTCAGGTAAACCTGTGACCCATCACGAGTTATCAGGCAATGTAGAAGGGCCCTAAGTTAGATCCCAACTACCTTGTTTTGTCATAACGTTTTCTGCATAAAAAGAGCTATTCAGGAACTGGATAAGAAAAATTGTACCTTTTTGCTTGGATTCAGTGATGTTTTATCTTGCATTCCTTCACATAAATTTTTATCACCCCCAATTTTACACGAACAAATAGAGGTTTAGAAAAATAAACTTTACTGGAAAGGAAGAAAATTAATTATGCATTTGTGTAGCCTTCTCTCTCCTGTCTCATTTTCTCGCTCACCCCACCCCTTTATGGCACAGGTAGGCTCTGAGCCATTTTAATTCAAAAGAAAAAGCCCCCACAAAATACATTGGGAAAGGAGGGGCATATTTAGACAAATTACTCTCAGAGCACCCCTGCCAGTCAATCCAAAGAGTAGTGTTGACATAGTTGCCCCATGCAAAAGACAATATTCTGCCTTTTTTCTGGCCAGAAATAATGATGTGTCACCATCTGGAAGCAGTCAAGTAGGATGAGTATTTAAGAAGCAACAATTTCAGTGTAAATGTTTCCCCTCTCCTCCTAATTGCCAAGAAAACTTTAAACTCATGTTCCCTAAAGCCAGTGCCAAGGTAAGCCAGGATTGCTGATAACTGGCAACACTGGTCTTTCTTCCTTTCTTCCTTTCCTTCTTTCTTTCTTCTTCTCCCTCTCTTGTCCTTCGCTTCCTCCTTTGTGTGAGTGTTTCTTTTTTACAAGATCTTTTCTCTCTCTTTTGGCTTTTTTCTGCAATTCTGGAATCCCATGGCTGCACTCCAAGCATGACCCCCTGGAGGTGTTTAATGCATGCTAATGGCTTCAGCTGAGGCTGTAGCAGACTGGAAGCAGACAACACAATTAATGATCTTCTGTTAGTTATTTTTGAATTACTGGATAGTTTTTCCTGCAGTGTACTTCACCCCTTTCTTTTTTTGCTTCACTGAATCACAGCCAGAAGGGAGATCCATCTTGCCCCAGATTCCCCACTGAACTTATGCAGATTACAAAACAGCTAAAGCCAACACTAGTGCAGACCACCTCTACTACACTTCCAGTTTCTTCATGTATATCCTTAATAACAGCATTGTCATGTAAATTCCCAAGATTACTTTTTTACTTCAGTGGTACTTAGAGTCAGAAAATCCCAACTGGTCTTTCCATTTTAAATCCAAAGATCAAGCAATCCAATAGCAAAGTAAAACTAGAATAATTGGGGAAGGGGTTACCTGTTTGCTAACTATTTAAAATCTGTAAATGATAAGGGTCTGGAGAACAATCCCTATGAGGAGCAGCTTAAAGAACTGGGCATGTTTAGCCTGCAGAAGGGAAGACTGAGAGGAGACATGATAGCCATGTATAAATATGTGAGGAGAAGTCATAGGGAGGAGGGAGCAAGCTTGTTTTCTGCTGCCCTGGAGACTAGGACACAGAACAATGGCTTCAAACTACAGGAAAGAAGATTCCACTTGAACATTAAAAAGAATGTCCTAACTGTGAGAACTGTTTGACAGTGGAACTCTCTGTCATGGAGTGTGGTGGAGGCTACCTCTTTGGAGGCTTTTAAGCAAAGGCTGGATGGTCATCTGTCAGGGGTACTTTGAATGTGATTTTCCTGCTTCTTGGCAGGTGGTTGGACAGGATGGCCCGTGAGGTCTCTTCCAACTCTATGATTCTATGTGCCACAATGCCCTGAGTCCTGACCAGGCTAAAGGTTAATACTAAAACATATGCACACACACATACCTATTAAAATAAATCATACAAACAAATCATACACATTCTGCCTTGGAAATGCAATGTCTTCCATTACCAGTCTACCTTCTATCTGTAAAATTGATGTGATTGTGATAATACTGACTCACCTTCTAGGATTATATCACAATAATTTATAAACATCTTAAAGCATTACTAATAGCTGTATGGTTCAGACAGGTGAAACTTAACAGACTCTCTAATCATTCTGTTTTGATTTGTACTTTTTTGACAGCAAGCTCGGAAGCCTTATGACGTGCGGGATGTGATTGAACAATATTCTCAAGGGCACCTCAATATGATGGTTCGGATCAAAGAACTCCAAAGAAGGTATGCCACATTGCCTCCAAGAAAACTCATGTTTTCCTTGAAGACACTAGGTGAAGATATTTTATTAATAAGTGGTTCTGAAAATATTGTGCCCAGAGTCCTTAAAATTCATGACTTCTGTGAAACTTCATTGTAAACAACTTGAGCATCCTTCATCTAGAATTATGAAGTATTTTGGAATCCAGAATTATCCACATGAGTGGCTGAGATAGTGACATATTGATACATTTGCTTTCTGATGGTTCAGTGTGCACAAACACTGTTTCATGCACAAAAGTGTTGGCCCCATTTTAGGAGACAACCCCTGGCATTGAGACCAAGAAGATGCCTGTTGGCAGAAACCCAGGCAAGTGATTTACCTGAGCTGCCCATTTTAAATGAGTCCCTGCTTTGGCGAGCAAACAGATTAGGCCCAATTGAAATTAGCCAGCAAGCAAGGAGAGAAGGTGATTTTCAGCCAAGGAAGATTTTATTATCTGCAGATAAGATGCTAGCTAGTGATACATTCACAAAATAGATAGCATACAGAATACAGTTTCATAGCCCTTTTTATACATAGGCTGCAACCAAGCCTCTAATTCTGACCAGTCACAGCCCATGGCCAGCATGGGTTGGGAACAAAGAATGATTAAGTGTCGATGAATAGGGTTCCTTTCACTGAACAGGAAAAATAACAAAGTGATTGAGGGCATCTTTGGCCCTACCCAGGAATGCTATTGTCTTATGAGATGAACATGGCATGGGCCCTTAATAGGGCTGGGCTGGCGTTTCCAGCCCCCAGAGAAACAAAACATCATATATTACTATAATCATGCAAAAATGACAGAGGATAGGTTGGCTGTGGACATGCAAATTTTCCTTCTGATGAAGGCGGCCCCGTTCATCAAAGGTGCAGTGTGGTGAAATTGGTTCTTCCCCAGGGGGGCAGAAAGAGGTGATTGCCCTGCCCAAATAAGCTATTGTGTTGCAATGTCCAGGTAAAGTCCAAGATATGGGTGAGGCTGGAAATTGATGAGGAAATTCCCAGCTTGTTTTCTTTCCCCCAGGCTATGCAATTGTGTGGGATGCAAGACTTTTTTGGGTTCAGGAACAAGGTTTTCCACAAAGGGAAGGAATGGGGATCTCAGGAGCATAAAACATTAGGTTAACACAACATATAGGCAAAATAGGAACACATAGGAAAAACGTGGAGCATTTAGAGCAAATTATATACACAAGAGACATAGTTTTCCAAAGTACCTTTAACAAGCCAGGCTTCTCAGAGGAAAAAAGGGGAAGGAAGGCAGTGTAACACTCCTAAGCGGCTCGAACACTGGGAACCAACACAACAGCCAATAACAAAATAATATCTTTATTAAAGCAATAAAAGTTCCAAATGGAAATAAGCAGTTATATAGAAGTAGCAAATGACCTTCCAGGAAAGATCAATTTTAGTCCAATAATATAAAGTCTTATGTCCGATATTAGAGTTCAAAATCCAATAACCGAAACACACTCAAACTCCGCCTGAGTTTTGAGTGGGGAAATAAGCAGAGCAAGAAGAGTCCTTCAGAAGTAATGATCGAAACAGGGTTTCAAGGCAAGGCAAGTTGTAAGTTCAGGAGCTGAAACGCAGTCCCATCAAGGCAGGAAGGTAAACCAACACCCGGTCTACTCCAGAGTAAGCGCACCGTCAGGCCGCTTGGAAATCAGGAATGAGAGACGACGCTACTTCTTAGTCCAAAGTTAAGTTGCCATCGCACAGAAGATTCTCTGCGCACAACTTTTATTGAAGTTCATAGCTCCCCCAAACCAGGTGTTAAACTCCCCAAAACTTCCCAAGAGAACTGGACCTCCAAACATCATGCCAGGTGCCTGCCTCCCTAATTCTTCCCAAGAGAACTGGGTTCAGCCACAATCACCTCACTCTGCTAATCTGACACTTCTCCTTACAGATTGCCTTAGAGAGCAGTCTGTTTTCAAAAAAGCCCTTCTATCGAACGGTAACTCCTCCGGAGAGCCGGGAAGGGCCGGCTCCTTCTCAAGGCCGTCTTTAATTGGCTCTGGTATGGAAATGTCAACAGAAGGCATCTGGAAAGGAACAGAATCTTGCTCACTTGGGAAAAAACTCAAATCCTCTTCATTTTGGACAGCAATGGCTGTGGGGTCAGGGGCCAAAGGTGCCTGAGACATCACAGGCAGGCAAAGTGGAAGAAAAAGAGGAAAGGGGGGAAAAGTGAGGAACGAAGAAAAAAGGAAAGGAAGGAAAAAAGTGAGGAAAGGAGAAAGAAAGGAAGGAAAGGAGGAAGAGAGAAAGGAAAGTAGGGAGAAGGAAAAAAAGAAGAAGAGAGAAACAAAGGAGACTTCAGTGAGTGGGGACCTGGCCCAGGTAAACTAGACATCCCAAGGACCTGGGGGTGATTTTCTCATGCAACAAAAGTATTAAAAATATTGCATAAAATTACCTTCAGGCTATGAGTGTAAGGTGAATATGAAATATAAACAAATTCCATGTTTAGGCATTATGTATGTATGATATATGCAAGATATATGATATGTGAGATCGATAGATAGATAGGATGCTTGTATACTTTTCTCATGGATCCTATAAACTTGGTCAATATCATATTGATATTACATTGCAGAAAGGAGGCTGAGAACTATAGCTAATCACTGAAAACAGGGTAGGCGACAGAAGCAAGATTCCTGTAAACACTGTCCTGCATCTGTTCTTAGTGGAATGCAAGGAATCTTTTGCCTGTTAGTTTAAAGCAGCAAAGAGCCCTGTTATACCTTGAAGACTGACACAGTTGTCATACCATCATCATTCTGAAGATGCTTATCCACTTCCAAACCATTGAATGCAGTTCAGGAATGTAAGGAAGCTGCGAGTTGGTATAGTATACCAATAAATCAATAATTTCCAGGTTCAGCATTTTTCAGGCTTGGCGTGAATTCAGTGAGCCTTAACGCCTGCTCTTGTGTGTCAGATGATGATGATTGCTTTCTTGACAAGATTGGCAAAGAGTGGCTTAAAAATCTGTATAGTGTGTGAGTGCATTAAATACAATTATTGTTATCGGCTTTAAATGTATTTAGGTGGGCCATAGAAATACCAGTCCCACCACAAAATACAAAATGAAATATAGTTCTCAGAAGGTTGCTTATGTTGGAAGCAGGTTAGAAAAATGTTAGATCATGATCATGTCGATAACCCATATTCACTGTAATCTAATTCAGTGCATGGGCAGATGCAGTGGACTCAAACCATTTTTACAGCCTTCGTGGCTCCTTCTATAGTTCCTAGACAAACCACAAAAAGGATACCCAGATATGGTGGTTTGGCATTACCTATATCCTCAGCACCCCAATCAGCCAAAAATACAGGAATGGACAAACAAAGTTTTAGGTTCCATTTGTGGCTGATTTTGCTATAAATGCAGCTCAGCATAAGGGTACCAGGGCAAAAATTGGCTTCCGCTACAGTTGTGGATCCTTGATGTAGTGAAAATGAAGATGGGTTTCTACAGTTAATTGAGCTTTTCCTTTAGCCTTCCAATAGCTAAAATAGATGGAAAGCAGTGTCAACAGAGATTAAAACAGATGGAAAGCAGTGCCAACAGAGACTTACCAAGAATGGTGACATTTCTAGTGTTCCTAGAAACCACAATCTAGCATCACTAGAAGACAGGATTTCTTCACAGTCCGTAAGGTTTTTCAGCTGATCTTTCTTGCCTACATTCAACATCCAGATTATTTGCTTTGAATTAGATAACCTGGCAGTGTAGACTCATATAATCCAGTTCAAGGCAGATAATGTGGATTATCTGCTTTGATAATCTGGATTATATGGCAGTCTAGCAGGGGTCTTAGTGGGAAAGAGGGCTGAATTTGCCACTCTTAACATCACATATCTGCATGATTTCTGAAAAGACAAGCTTAATCATATATGTTCATAGGCTCTCCGCCTGGCAAGGAATACAGAACACAGATTGTTTTCCACCAACTGGTAATCTCCATATTGTGCTAAATTGGTAGGGCCATTGTTCAGGTCCTTTCTACACTGCCCTATAAAATCCAGATTGTCTGCCTTGAACTGAATTATCTGGCATTATGCAATGCTTCTGACACAAAATGAATAAACCTGGCAGTGAAGACTCATGTAATCCAGTTCAAAACAGATAATGTGGATTATCTGATTTGATAATCTGAATTATATGGCAGTGTAGAAAGGGCCTCAGTGATAAAGAGCCTTGTTTAGATGAACAAACAAAAAAGTATTTTGTATGCTGTAGAAAGAAAATGAGACTGGGCATCTGTACACTCTTGTCCAATAATTTAGCTTGCTCTCTATAGATCACATACATATTTATTTATTTTTTGTCACGGTGTACTGTATAAGCATATGTATGCAAATATAACCTCTCTGTCTCTTTTTTCTTCTTTCAAGGTTGGATCATTCCCTGGGAAAACCTGGTCTCTTTCTTCCAGGTACAGCACTAGAAATTGCATTCTGGGCTTTCCTTCTCACCTGACCTCTCTGCCACTCAAAGAACAATTCCATTCCCATTCCTTCCTTTGCTTATTTGGCAAGGATGATGGCAGCAGAAACAGTGGCTGTCGATACATGGCTTCCATTCCTTTGGCATACTGTGAAACAGCTTATAATAAGAAATACATGAGAGTCTTGGATATTCCCCATCTCCTGCCTATATTTTTGTAATCTTTCCCGAGGGCAATGCAACCAGTGGAGGGGAAAACTTTTTCATAACTAGCCACTATCTCAGATTGCTGACTGATTTATTGCAGCACAGTGTCTACTGTCATTGAAATCTGCAGCTCAAAACCGTAAATGCTTCTACAGTAGAGTCTCAGTTATCCAAGCTAAATGGGGCGGCAGAACTTTGGATAAGCAAATATCTTGGATAATAAGGAGGGATTAAGGAAAAGCCTATTAAACATCAAATTAGGTTATGATTTTACAAATTAAGTACCAAAACATCATGTTATACAACAAATTCGACAGAAAAAGTAGTTCAATACGCAGCAATGTTATGTTGTAATTACTGTATTTACGAATTTAGCACCAAAATATCATGATATATTGAAAACATTGACTACAAAAATGGCTTGGATAATCCAGAACCTTGGATAAGCGAGTCTTGGATAAGTGAGACTCTACTGTATTTAGATTATGCAAGGGTGAAATTTCAGCTCATTTGTTTCATAAGAATTTAGCAAAGTTTACAAATAATGTTATATTCTGAATGGGAAGAATTTGATATTTAATAAAATATTAATATGGAAGATAGTAAAATTGGTTTGTCCATCAAGTGGTGTAACTTTCTAAGGTCTGGAATGGATCACTATGAATTGAGCTGCGTTTGTGGCCCAGAATTGATGTTTGTCTTATTTTATTTTATTGTAAACATTATGATCCATTTATCAACCTGTTAGGATTGTATTTAAACATCCAATACATTAAAACATTAAATATATGAATACAAACATTTGAAAACAGACTCAAAGCATCATTTAAAATTAATTAAAAACAACAGCCAGTTAAAATAGAGCAGCCACCCTTGATTCTTAAGAAATGAAACTCAATCACCAGAAACTCTAGACTGGAAAGAGCCAAATTATTATCCCTTAGTTGGGTTCTGCCCCCAAAAGTACCTTGTAGGGTGGTGAGACATAAAATAGAGTATCTGCTAAGGATTGCAGATTTTGAACAGTTTCATTATTTCAGCACCTTGAATTGAACTTGGAACTCAAGCAAGCACAGTTATAAATACAGTGTTGTCTGGTCTCTAAAACACATCTGACAATAGTCTGGCTCTACAATTTTGCACTAGCTATAGCTTCTGAACATTTTTTTCAATGACAGCCTAGTTAGGATGCATTACAACAAGAGCCACTGTCACCAGACTTGCTCTCTTTAGTGAAGGGCATAGCTGGCACACCATCCAAACTAGTCCAAAGGCATTCCTGGTTAGAACAACTACCAGGCCTTCCATGATCAGTTCTGGGATTAAGAATCTGATCTTTCTGAGCAACTACAATTCCTTTCAAAAGAGGCTTTAATCCCAAACCCACATTAGGATTCCTGTTGAACAACATAAAACCTGTTTTGTCTCAGGCCTCTTCTACACTGTCCTATAAAATGTAGATTATCTGCTTTGAATTAGGTTATATGGCACTGTAGACTCACAAGATCCAGTTCAAGACAGATCATGTGGATCTTTTTTTTTCGTGTCAGGATCAACCTGAGTTGCTTCTGGAGTGAGAGAATTGGCCGTCTGCAAGGACGTTGCCCAGGGGACGCCCGGATGTTTTGATGTTTTACCATCCTTGTGGGAGGCTTCTCTCATGTCCCCGCATGGAGCTGGAGCTGATAGAGGGAGCTCATCCACGCTCTCCCCAGGTGGGATTTGAACCTGGCAGCCTTCAGGTCAGCAACCCGACCTTCAAGTCACAAGGCTTTTATCCCCTAGGCCACCGGAGCCTCCTGTATCATGTGGATTATCTGCTTTGATCATCTGGATTATATGGCAGTGTAGAAGGGGCCTAAATATTTCCTCACATTCAGCCCTTTGCTGCATCAGTTCAGGATTTTGATAGCCTTATTGGTTTCACGTGTAAAAGAGAATTGAATGTCATCAGCAACATGATGACTCCCAATACCCAACTCCATGTGAATTCCCCCAGCCACATGTAGATGTTAAAAGCATAAGGGGATAAAACTGCACCCTATGGGACTCCAGAGAGTAACAGCCAGAAGGCTGAACTGCGGTCTCTATTCCCACCTTTTAGGAAAGTTCAGAGCCAAAAAGACTGGAACCACAGATTAAGACCCAATTCATCTCCCAAAACCAAATGATACCTTCATTGATGGTACTAAATGCTCTTGTGAGGTCCAACATAAGTAAAAGGATGCACGATCCCGTTGAGTTTTCAAAACAGATCTTCCATCAAGGCAACCAAAGCTATTTATGTCCCATAAGTAGTTCTTTTTGGAGGGTTTAATAGTTTTTTCCCCTAATAGCAGATACATACAGCGTTATTTTCCCCATGTTGGAAATAGCTATACATAATGAATTTGGTCAGTCAAAGTGGAGGATAATCTGACTCATTTCATTTTTGAAGAATGCACCAAAATGTAAAAGTTACATATTCAGGATGTAAAAGGTATGAAATAACTGAATGACAGGGAACATGAAACTAAGAAATTTCCTCATCTCTAGCTGAGGCCCCTTCCACACAGCTGAATAAAATCCCACATTATCTGTTTTTAACTGGAATATATGGCAGTGTGTACTCAGATAATCCAGTTGAAAGCAGATATTGTGGGATTTTCTGCCTTAATATTCTGGGTTATATGGCTGTGTGTAACCACCCTAAGATATTTTCCGATGGAGATGTCAAGAAAGGAATCTTGGGTCTTATTTCTTAATGGTATGTGTGTGTACGTGTCAACCTTTAAGTCACATTTCAACATATGGTGCGGTTAGTAATTTGTTTGCAAAATACACTCAGAGCAGTTTGCCAGTGGATTCCTCTGAAATATAACCCACAGCACCTGGTATTCCTTGCCAGCCCCCATCCAAATACTAACCAGGTCTGGTTCTGTTTAGCTTCTAAAATCTGATGAGATCTGATGCCTTCAGGGTATTTAAATTATATTCTTGCTTTATAACCTAGTAAATCCATTTAATTTATATTTTGTTTATGAAATGGTATCTATTTATGGGGGAGGAGTGTATATATTTATAGTTGTAATCATGTTGCCATTTAACATTCTACTAATGTTGATTGGACTTAACTGTACCTTTTTTTTTAATTTAGAAAAGGGGGTAGACAAAGGGTACTATACTGTTGGAGCCAGACTGATCCGGCTGGAGGATAAGGTAAGGGTCACTTTTTGCTCTGAAGTCATAACTGATTTATGTTTTAAAGTTTCTATCTTGCCATCATGTTCTTTAAAACATTTAAAATATGTGAAAAGTATTCTTATATTCAGGAGTAAGTTGCTGACATGTGCATAACTATAGTTAGGGCAAAATGTGAAATATTTGGCTTTTGAACCCAGAGCCTGTGGGTAGTGGAGTGACAGGATTTTGCCTGAAATATGAATTACTAAATGGTCATGATATATTTTGCTTTGAGACAGATTAAACTGAGTGTGGAGCAGTTGATTATTTGGCTTTGTTTGAGATGTTATTTCAAGAATGCTTTTTAATATATGAACGGGGATATTAGGATGAAGAGTTAAATATAACAGTGTTGTCAAGATATAACTGAATAACATCTTGAAAGTGTACCACCATATACTAAAGCAAAGAGATAAAGATGATTGCCTTTCCGTTTGTTTAAGAAAATCAAAGAAAATTGAATTATATGCCTTTGTTGTTTTTGTTGTTGTTCCACTGTCTCTCCAAATCAAACAGGTTCTGTAGGACTTCATAAAAACAGATTTTGCAGGGTCTTGGGGCCAATAGTGGGGCAAAATGAGTGTACAATTGGCCCTCCACATTTGCAGGTTTAACAGGTGATTATTTGCATCTCTAGGAATCACTTTCAAGGAACCACTGTCAAGGAACTACTAGGTCTTCCAGGGTGTTTCTACAGTCAGCTTCAACTGAACCTTGACCATAGAGTCACCTTAGAGGACTTAGGACCTCATCACATGGAAGGTTCCCTCCATTTCTACATGCTTCAAAGATGAAATCCTACTAATCCCATCAAACAATGCACAACACATTATTATTATTATTATTATTATTATTATTATTATTATTATTATTACTAGTAAATGTAAAGGTAAAGGTTTCCCCTGACGTTAAGTCCAGTCGTGACCAATTCTGAGGGTTGGTGTTCATCTCCATTTCTAAGTCAAAGAGCCGGCGTTGTCCATAGACACCTTCAAGGTCACGTGGCCAGCATGACTGCATGGAGCGCCGTTACCTTCCCGCCGGAGCAGTACCTATTGATCTACTCACATTTGCATGTTTTCGAACTGCTAGGTTGGCAGGAGCTGGGGCTAACAGCGGGCGCTCATTCCGCTCCTGGGATTTGAACCTGGGACCTTTTGGTCCGCAAGTTCAGCAGCTCAGCGCTTTAACACACTGTGCCACCAGGGGCCCCTATTATTATTATTATTATTAATAATAATAATAATAACAATAATAATAATAAACACTTTATATATCAGGGTGGCTTACAACAAAATTAAATCATAACACATACATAAGCAAAAGCAAGAAGACAAGACATAATATATAACCAACAATCATAAGCAGGTTAAATTAACATAACAGTATCACAATACATACACCATTTAAACTTTGTACTGAGTTTTAAAACATATAGCACCTTGTTGGCAAAACCAATCAAAAACCAATAGCTATTTGACAGAGCTAAAAGACAGAGTGTTCTGTGGGTTGCTCATGGGACTCCATCTCTGAAGTGTGTAGAAACGAATGGATTTGAAAGACTGGCTGAAATCTGCTTCACTCATCTCCCTGCACTTAGAAACACTTAGATACAGGTATTGTGCTTTTGCCCATTTTCAGTTTGTTTTGTGACATTTCAATGTGGGGTGCATGTAGGTGGTCTTTTCATGCTCCTCAGTGCTCCTTCTGCCTCCAGAAACAGAAAAGTACTTATACATAATTCTATTCCATTTTTTAAAGAAAGGTTGCTGTAACAGCACAATTTCAAAACTTTGAAATTTTGCCTTATTCATAATTTCTTGTTTCAAAAACTCTTCTGCAATTGTGCAATTTGAAAAATATATTTTAAAAAACTGAGACATGGGGGAGCCAACAGTCGCCTGTGTGGTGAAGAAGGAAGCACATGGTTTAACTAGAAACGGGCAGAAGTGTGCACTTTGCTCATCTTAAGGTCCCATCAAATGCCAGACCTAGCTACTCCTGGACGAACCTCTGATTCTGCTACATTTATGTGGCAGAAATATCTGACAGCCCTTTTAGATATGAAATTACATTGTTTATACATTAGTGTGTAATACTCAGTTCATATGGCATTATTGGACAGTTGAACCATAATGTTTGTTTGTCGTCTTTTGTGCTTGCTTACAAATTACTTGCATTATTATGGCTGGTATTACAGGTGAATGTGGTTTGTTTCAAAACCTCCATGGAGACCTTCCAAAGGAGATTGAGACCAATTTTCCAATATCAGATCATGCCATTTGGCTGAACCTTTACTAGCTTCAGCGTAAGCTGTTTGTTTTAAATTATGCTCTGCGGTCAATGACAGATTTTCTTACATGTTTGGACAATTGCTTTCAAATTCCAATATGATCTACTAGTTGGCAGTAGCTTTAATTTAAATTTGTAATTTGATGCCCCTTTGTCATTTAGATGGGATTGTCTGATTTTGGTCTTCCATTTAATATTTTAAAGCAAAGAACATCATGAAAGGGAAACCAAAACAAAAAAATAATAAAAACTGGTATAGACAAGAATTGTCAAATAGGAAAAGTGTGCAAAAGACATCTCTACTGAATTTTGAAAAATATATCTATTGGGATTTTCATAATTATATAGCAATCTCTTGTGGTACTTACAATTACAGTCAACGTTCTTATTAACATAACTCTTTCCACATTTATAGACAAACAAGTGATAACATGCCAAGCCAAAGCAAAGCATGTAAGATTGGCAAAAATGCTAAGGAAACTGGAGCAATAAATCTGAAGCCTTTGGAACACAGTAACAGACACAGGGCAAGTGGGAGCAAACTACATGTATACATAAATAAATACTTGGTTGCAAAGAAAAATAACTTTGTTTTTATTTTTAGTTGAAGCCAGGCTAACTGAAAGAGCAGTGCATTTTGATAGGAGTAAGCTCTTCTTTTTTCCTCTACAAAATCATTTGCAAGGTGGTAGGGTCCAAAGATCAGGATACAAAAACGGAAGTATTAAAATATTCCTCGAACATAACTACTGTGATGGACAATTTCAGTTTAGGACCACATCCCAGACTTTGCCAGCATTAGGTGGATCTGATGCTACTGATAGGCAAAGGCAAACCAGAAATGCCTACTCCTTAGTCTTACCATTTGAAATCTGATATCATGAACTGTTGTGGAGATGCCAGCGACCCTCTTTGTGCAAGATTCTGATCTATACAAAGTCCCAGAATACTTGTAAAGTATCTATACACACAAACGATTGTCTATGTACAAAGAAAATGTGTCCAAATGACATATATTGTTACAGTTCCCCGTACAAAGCTCAATTTGGTCGTACCCGACAAAATGAAAAGGAGCAACAGCTCTAACACAAAAGTTGTTCAAGTCTGGTATTGGTTCCAATACATATAGGCTTCAGGGATACAGTCAATGAAAATATCTTCCAAACAGATGGTTGGTCGTGTTGCTGTATACTTGTTACTCTATGTTTTGTTTTAGATAGAAATTCATTGTTGCTGAGTTTAACAACTCCTGAAGAAGGGGTTTTTCCCTGAAACAGGGTCAAAAATACCCGGGACCCCTGTAGACTTGGGACTTTATTTGGACTTTACTTTTGAAGACTTTTTTGAGAACGGTGCTCCATCATTATTTTCTTCAATCCAATATACAGCAACACGACCAACCATCTGTTTGGAAGATATTTTCATTGACTGTATCCCTGAAGCCTATATGTATTGGAACCAATACCAGACTTGAACAACTTTTGTGTTAGAGCTGTTGCTCCTTTTCATTTTGTCGGGTACGGCCAAATTGAGCTTTGTACAAGATTCTGATCTGCCATGGTATGTAGTCATGTTCTTTCCACTTTCACAAGGGTCTTATGCCCTTAACCCCCATGAAAGCGGAAGGCTGACAGCATTCAAACCATTTGGGGGATTTTTTAACTGTCTATTGTCCCCCCCCCCCTCTCTCTCAGTCGTATAGTCGTTTCCAACTCTTCGTGACCTCATGGACCAGTCCACGCCAGAGCTCCCTGTCGGCCGCCGCTGCCCCCAGTTCCTTCAAGTTCAAGCCAGTCACTTCAAGGATACCGTCCATCCATCTCGCCCTTGTTTGGCCTCTCTTCCTTTTTCCTTCCATTTTCCCCAGCATCATGATCTTTTCCAAGCTTTCCAGTCTTCTCATGATGTGGCCAAAATACTTCATCAAATACTATCCTTCCCTCCAGTGAGCACCCGGGCATTATTTCCTGGAGTGTAGACTGGTTGGATTTTCTTGCGGTCCAAGGCATTCTCAGGATTTTCCTCCAGCACCAAAGTTCAAAAGCGTCTATCTTCCTTTGCTCAGCCTTCCTTATGGTCCAGCTCTCACATCCATAGGTTACTACAGTGTTTCCCCAAAAATAGGACAGTGTCTTATATTAATTTTTGCTCCCAAAGATGCGCTAGGGGATGTCATATTTTTCCATGAAGAAGAATTCACATTTATTGTTGAACAAAAAAATGAACATGTATTATATACTGTACAGTAGTTGTCATCACAAACCAGCATAACCAGACAAACTGTGAATCCTATCAAGAATTTCTTGTTACTACCAATATTTCCATGTACAACACTCTATGGTACGTACATTTACCAATTCTGCATGCTCTGATATTCTGTTCGTTGGACATGCTTCCAAAAACAAACTTTGCTAGGTCTTACTTTCGGGGGAGGCCTTATATCTAGCAATTCAGCAAAAACTCTACTAGGTCTTATTTTTTGGGGATGTCTTATTTTAGAGGAAACAGGGTATGGGGAATACCATTGCTTTGACTATGCGGACCTTCGTTGCCAGTGTGATGTCTCTGCTCTTCACTATTTTATCAAGGTTGGCCATTGCTCTCCTCCCAAGAAGTAAATGTCTTCTGATTTCCTTGCTGCAGTCTGCATCTGCAGTGATCTTCACACCTAGAAATATAAAGTCTGTCACTGCCTCCACGTTTTCTCCTTCTATTTGCCAGTTATCAATAGGTGTAGTTGCCATGATCTTGGTTTTCTTGATGTTTAACTGCACTTTCTTCTTTCACCTTGGTGATAAGGCTCCTCAGCTCTTCCTCACTTTCGGCCATCAGAGTGGTATCATCTGCATACCTAAGGTTGTTAATGTTTCTTCCAGCAATTTTAACTCCGGCCTTGGATTCGTCAAGCCCCGCACGTCGCATGATGTGTTCTGCGTACAGGTTGAATAGGTAGGGTGAAAGTATGCTTGTTTGTTTAGGGTTTTCTTTTAGGTAGGGGACCATACAGGCTCACTATACAGTAGAAAGGCAGCATATACAAATTTAATATAGATAAAATTATTATTCAACTCATTTACAGGTAATTTTTCAGAATCAGTAAGGACCTCATCACATTGATGAGATTCAGTATTCTGATTCGCCAGCCTCTCTGATGAATTGGGGAGGGGGCAGTGGGGCAATCCTGGCATCCTGTGACCCACCTTACCGCCAGTTGATGCTTCCCTCATCACATGTGAAGAAGTGTCACCATAAGGCTTTCCCCTGCCCAAACCTCATTGTTCCACATGAAACACGGGGAGGCTCCCGTGTTTGATAGCCTAGCATCCAACGATGCTGCCACACTAGTCGACCCACAGAGCTCAACCAGAAGTGAGGCTATGTTGTGTGATGGGCGACTTGGGTCTCCATGGATCAACTGGGGCAGAAGTGTCTTAGGACATTGAATTTCCATTATGTAATGAGGTCCGAAGAGATCTGGAATAATTGCATTTGCCTTATCTGCCTAAATAGAAGAAATCTTACTTGGAGTTATGAGTAAAATAGAAATCCTATTCCCTTATAGTTCTAATTAAAAACATTCAAAGTAATAATAATTAAACACATTGAGATTCAAGTTACAACGTTTACATTTTGAGTTATATATTTAAAAAACAACACAAGTACAGCCTGAAGTTTGTGGAACTCTCAAAAATTAACTTAACGGTTATTTGAATCCCTTCTAAATGTGACCTCTGTGGTCAACAAACAACAATGTTTAATTTTTATATGCATAGCATTCATAAGAGGGGCAATTTAGCTTGTAGAGGAAGATTAATGTGGTCTATTTTATTAACTGTTGTTTACTTATAATAAAACAGGTTAAATAAATACAATGAATAAAATACCAGGATTATATTAATTCAGTAATGAAGGGGAATCATTTGCTTTCTGTTGCAGCTCAAAAATTACATTGCTCATTCATTAATTTTATATTTAAGTGGCTGTTTCCAAAAAGTCACAGTAGGAGGGAAGAAAAGTTCATTTTCCTTGGCCAGGTTCACTAGCTATTTCTGCATTCATTTGCTTTGGCTCAAGCAATGAAATGCTACAGACTGAAATAACTTCTTATATGTTGACATGTGGCTGTGGCAAAATGAGGAAACAGAATGAAATAAGGCTTGCTCAACATGCTGCAGGAGGAGGTTGTAGCATTGGTTTTTAATAGTGCAGGCTCCAGGCGAGACCACACTTTTTAAATGTTCCTCTATATGCACAAAACAGCCCATGAGTAGAAATCCAGGACAGAAGAACACACTGTGCCCATTGAGGTGGAGGAACAACCTCTTTCCATCCTGTGGTTACTTTCCTGCTATTGTTTCACCTGTTCTTAAATGGGCCCAAGCTTAGAAAGCTACTTTTAACTTAGTAGTCTGCTTCTATTCCTAAAGGTAACATTAACAAGTAATTCATTGGTTATGATACACGTTAACTACATTTTGCAATACTTAGTTATTATTATTTTTCTAGGGTTTTTTGATGACTATGTCTTTTGTGGCCAAATTTGGTGTGATTTGGTTCAGTGGTTTTGTTGTTTACTCCATAGTAAAACGAACATTACATTTATATGTGTGTGTGTCTGTGTGTGTGCACATGCATATATGTGTATGTGTGTGTGTGTGGAAATTATAAACAGCAATGTCAGATAGAGCTAAAATGCTTAAAATATAGATAATCATTGTTACAGTTATCTTAACAGTGACCACTAACCAAATAATGCTTGGATAGGAACCTAGGTAAAGGTAAAGGTTTCCCTTGACATTAAGTCTAGTCGTATCCAACTCTAGGGGGTTGGTGCTCATCTCAATTTCTAAGCCGAAGAGCCGGCATTATCCGTAGACACTTCCTAGGTCATGTGGCCAGCATGACTGCATGGAGTGCCATTACCTTCTCGCAGAAGCAGTACCTATTGATCTACTCACATTTGCATGTTTTCAAGCTGCTCAGTTGGCAGAAGCTGGGCCTACAGCGGGAACTCACACCACTCCCTGGATTCGAACCACCAACCTTTCGGTGAGTCTAATCCGCTGTGCCACCAGGGGGCCTAGACATGCGTAAATTCTATTTTTATTGTCAGATGTAGTTCTGTCTTAAGCAGAGTACATATGCAGTGTATTTGGCAAAGGTTATTCCCATTATAAGAGGATTAAAGTCTTCTTCTCCTCCCTCTTTCACTGAAATTAATGTGAGTTATTTCCAAACACAGATATGTAAAATTCCACTGTATTTGTAGTGCATTTCAATCATTTAATAAATACTTACTATATTGAAGTCTTCATTTAAAACATGTAAGTACCAAAGATAGAAAATTTTAAAATGCAGCACTGCCATTTCTTAAACTAAACATACAATACCTGGCTTTCATTTCACTCTTGGAGAATGTCCAGTCCTTTGAGGTTTTTAAACCAATGTTGGTAAGTAAGGTACAGTTCTCAGTTTAACTGCTGCCATATAATCTTGTGGTTTAAACCAAAAATACTCAAACATAACAGACAGATATAGATGCTGATACGAAGATGATTTTTATGATAGTTCTGCTTTTGTTCCTCCATTTTTGAAACAATTTCATAAGCCAGAACTCAACATACTCCATGCTATGGAAGCATGATGATAAAGTAGTACAAACATCTGAGACGCTTCAAGAAATTTCATAAACCAGTACACAGTTGGGATAGGTTGCAATTACCCATGTTAGGCAACTTTCCACCCATCATGGCTGTGAAGCTGAGTCTCCTGGTCACCTAGGATGTAGAAATTACTCTTTAAGGTACTACCCAGTTCTTTCATGCATTATGATTTAAAAAAAACAAATCATATCACCAGTTGCCGAAGGGGCATGTATAACTTGATGTTTTATACTGCTGTGCAATTTCCTTAGGGCAGCAATCTTTGCACACATATCTGTTCATAAGATTAATTGATCAGGGTGTGTCTGAGTAAATATGCATCTTTGCCCTGCAAGTTAAGAATATGGAATTGGCTTCTTGAGTTTTTTTCTCCTAGACCCAAACATAGCCCTAAATCTCACAATTATTCCTGCAACCATGGCTACCTCAGCTGGTTTTCTATAAACAAGCAGCAACAAAGGTGATACATGTTCTTCAGCTCTCTTCTTGCATATGAAATAGCAATAAAAGCTTTAGCAAAATTCTCCTTTCAGATGTTCATTCCTACTTATCTGTTTGGTTGCTGTTCCTTGGGGAAGTCATGGTCAAAAAGCCCTCCAGCTTTGTGTTGCTCAGCAGGGGAATGACTCAGTGGGTGGAACCATTGTAGTTGGCCCTTCAGCCCCACCTCAGTACTAAATATAGCTAAAAATTAGTTGCTAACCAGCAAGTTGAACAGTATGATTAACATATTCCACAATATAATTTTAATGTTCCCAGCATTTTTTCAAACCGGCATTAGAAAAGGCGGTGTTCTGTTTATAGGTTGGTCACGTACTTTCTCAAGAAATTTATGGAGACTTGAAGGAACAAACACAGGCACACACATACCACCAAACAATGTGTTTATTCTTTGAAAAAAATGTATATACCGTAAATACCATTCATAATGTGCAACACTATTCCAGTCTCTTTGCTAGTCTTGCTATCTCACCATACGGGCTGATTTTCCTATCGTGCACTGCTTCCTCTCTAGTTTCAGCACTGAGCCCATTAGACGGCACACAAGGACTTCCGGCTGGGTTCTGTGCTGAAAGAGGAGAGGAAGTGGCACACGCTGCTGCCTTGGGAACACAAGAACTTTCCCGTGTTGCCTTACCAGCAATGGGGGGAAGCCGAATGGCAATGCTTCCCCCCATGGGTTAGAAGTAACTGTAAGGTGGGCAATGCGG
This sequence comes from Anolis carolinensis, assembly GCF_035594765.1. NCBI lineage: Eukaryota > Metazoa > Chordata > Lepidosauria > Squamata > Anolidae > Anolis > Anolis carolinensis. Next base: position 99,845,575 of record NC_085845.1, on the reverse strand, counting down.
GGCATGAAGCAATGGGTTCTCCAGCACCTGCCCACCCCTCGCCCCCAAGAAAGAAACCCATGGATTTATCACAATGCCTGGCAAATCCATGGGCCTTTGTGATGAGGTTCTTATTATATAAATACAAACAAATTGTTTTTATTTCAGCAGAATAGCTTAAAATGAACTTTTAGTTGGTGATGAGTGTCTCTTACCATATATTCTCATGTATAAGTTAACCTTATTTAAGTCAAGGCCAGGTTTGGTGGCCCAAATTATGGATTTGGATTTTAAAATGAGCTGTGGATAAGCTGAGGATCATTCCATAGAGAAGAGAAAACACCAATGACACCTCAAAAGGTCTAGCTACCTCTGACTGCCATGGCTATCTCCTTGCCAAGGCATTCAGAAAGGTCAGAAACAGTGCCAACCCAGAGGGAGTAGAGGGGGCTAATACTTTTAGATTCTCTTGCCTTTTCTAACCCTATTCAGAGAAACAGATGGTACCTTATTTGATAAGACCTAAGGTACAGGGCCCCCTGGTGGCAGAGTGTGTCAAAGTGTTGAGCTGCTGAACTTGCGGACCGAAAGGTGCCAGGTTCAAATCCCGGGAAAATAATGAGTGCCCGCTGTTAGCCCCAGCTCCTGCCAACCTAGCAGTTCGAAAACATGCAAATGTGAGTAGATCAATAGGTAGCGCTCCAGCGGGAAGGTAATGGCGCTCCATGCAGTCATGCTGGCCACATGACCTTGGAGGTGTCTATGGACAACGCCGGCTCTTCGGCTGAGAATTGGAGATGAGTACCAACCCCCAGAGTCGGTCACGACTGGACTTAACGTCAGGGGAAACCTTTACCTTTACCTAAGGTACAATAGTGACATTGGCCTGCAGATAAGTCATCCCAGGTTTTTTGGGCTAATCTTTAACTTTAATTTCTAGATGTATGTAGTGTACATATTATTATTATTATTATTATTATTATTATTATTATTATTATTAATCCAATGCTTTTGGGTTTGGAAAGATCGGCCGCTTACAAGAAACGTTGCCCAGGGGACGCCCGACTGAATTTACTCAATCTTCGGGGAGGCTCTTTCCGTGTCCCCCATGAGGGTCTTCCTCCAGGGGCAAACCAAGAATGGGCAACTTGGAAGTCCCTAAACAGACTGAGAAGCGGAGTGGGCAGATCAAAAGACAACTTGGCAAGGTGGCACTACCTGGAGGAATCCTCCACCTTGTGTGACTGTGAAGCAGAACAAACAACTCTGCATATGTATGCTTGCCCACAATGCCCTGCCTCATGTACGGAGGAGGAGTTGTTTAAAGCTACGGACAATGCGGTTGCTGTTGCCCGCTTTTGGTCCAAAACTATTTAGTTGCTTGTGATTTCCTTTTCCCCCATCATTTTGAAATGTATTTGTCGTACAATGCTTTTGACACGAAATAAAAAAAAATATTATTATTATTATTATTATTATTATTATTATTATTATTATTATTATATTTATATGCTGCTTTCTCTCTCTCAAAATATGTATAGATATAGATATGGTATATAAGACAAAATAAATAGGGTAAGTCAGATCAAAAGAGATACCAAAGAAGTGAAAGAAAAAGATTACTAATACAAGGAACAAATAGGAAAGGAAATACTATTAAACTGAAAAGGCTCACATTCAAAGTTGGTAGATGTGATTTAAGAGTTTTGTTATTCTTGTTATTCACAACATTGCATGCTGCCCTGAAATCAATTTAATCATTAACTACCCAGGGGTTTGATTGTAGAGTGTCAGGGGCAAACAAAACATAGATTATATGCAAGAAGCATGTCTTTCTTTGGATCATAGCCACAAATATCTACTTTGGACTTTGTTGTACAAAGGTGACAAACTGGTGCACATGCCTTTCATTGTTGGTCTGCTGCCAGCCCCCAATAAACCCATCCCATGTTATTGAAGGGAAACCTTTTAATGATGCCTAATCATGGTGTCACCACCCGGGGAGAGCGCGGATGAGCTCCTTCTATCAGCTCTAGCTCCATGCGGGGACAAGTCTCCCACAAGGATGGTAAAAACATCAAAATATCCGGGCGTCCCCTGGGCAACGTCCTTGCAGATGGCCAATTTTCTCACACCAGAAGCTCCTGACACGAAAAAAAACTTATCTTGTGCAATAAGCCCAATTTGTATCTGAAGTGACATCAGGGGGAAGGACAGTCCTCCTCTTCCACTCCCCTTCCACAGTAATTTGTTAATTTCTCAATAATAACTACCTTTTACTGAGAATGTGAAGTGTAATTCTGTAATGATTGCATGGAGCGCCGTTACCTTCCCGCTGGAGCACTACCATTGATCTACTCACATTTGCATGTTTTCGAACTGCTAGGTTGGCAGGAGCTGGGGCTAACAGCGGGCACTCATTCTGCTCCCGGGATTTGAACCTGGCACCTTTCGGTCCGCAAGTTCAGCAGCTCAGCGCTGTTGTCCTTTACATGTGAGTGTACGTGTATGCATACACAAACTTACATGAAGAGAGAGAGAGGGGGGGTGAATTCATAGAAATGGATGCATGAATACATATTGAGGTTGCTGGGCAGCCATAAATGAAAACATGATAAAATTGGGTCTTGACTTTATGATTTTTGAGGAATTGGAAATTTAATCTGGAGTATAGAAAGCATAGATTTCAGAACCTTGTTGTGAATCTCTAGGTCAGGTTGTCCTAAGACTGCCAGGTCAGGACTATTCCAGACCATAAGATTTCAGTGCCAAAGACCTAGGGATAGCCCCATACAAAGTCAGCCTTGGAGATATTATTAAGCGTAGTACCTTCAGCATAGTCTGTTCTAATAAGCCAGGCAAATATACATGCACATGCTTTTCAAGGGAGCCCTCCTGCCTGCAGTTTCTTCCCCATGGAGAAGAGGATCCAGACTTGGCACAGAATCTTGGAGCCAGGCCTGTAAATGTGGGATCCCTACTCTTTACATCGGAGCAAGCAAGGATTTGATTCTGAATTGATTTGTCAAGCCCAAACTCAGTGGTTTTTCCTGTGTGTTGCTCTGCATGCTTCTGTCTGTAATAGACTGGAATTCTCATTTTTCTTAATTATTCTTAATGTCATACCCTGTTTCCCTGAAAATAAGACATCCTTTGAAAATAAGACCTAGTAGAGGTTTTGCTGAATTGCTCAATATAAAGCCTCCCCCAAAAGTAAGACCTAGCAAAGTTTTTGTTTGGGAGGATGCCCGCCAAACAGAATACCAAAGCTTGCAGGATTGGTAAATGTGCGTACCATAGATTGTTGTACATGGAAATAATGGTACAGTAGAGTCTCACTTATCCAACACTCGCTTATACAACGTTCTGGATTATCCAACGCATTTTTGTAGTCAATGTTTTCAATATATTATGATATTTTGGTGTGAAATTCGTAAATACAGTAATTACTATGTAGCATTACTGCATATTGAACTACTTTTTCTGCCAAATTTGTTGTATAACTTGATGTTTTGGTGCTTGTGGACAACAAGTTAAACATGAGCCAACAATGTGATGCGGCTGCTAAAAAAGCCAATGGGATTCTGGCCTGCATCAATAGGAGAATAGCGTCTAGATCCAGGGAAGTTATGCTCCCCCTCTATTCTGCCTTGGTCAGACCACACCTGGAATACTGTGTCCAATTTTGGGCACCACAGTTGAAGGGAGATGTTGACAAGCTGGAAAGCGTCCAGAGGAGGGCGACTAAAATGATTAAGGGTCTGGAGAACAAGCCCTATGAGGAGCGGCTTAAAGAGCTGGGCATGTTTAGCCTGCAGAAGAGAAGGCTGAGAGGAGACATGATAGCCATGTACAAATACGTGAAGGGAAGTCATAGGGAGGAGGGAGCAAGCTTGTTTTCTGCTGCCCTGCAGACTAGGACACGGAACAATGGCTTCAAACTACAGGAAAGGAGATTCCACCTGAACATCAGGAAGAACTTCCTCACTGTGAGAGCTGTTCGACAGTGGAACTCTCTCCCCGGGGCCGTGGTGGAGGCTCCTTCCTTGGAGGCTTTTAAGCAGAGGCTGGATGGCCATTTGTCGGGGGTGCTTTGAATGCGATTTCCTGCTTCTTAGCAGGGGGTTGGACTGGATGGCCCATGTGGTCTCTTCCAACTCTACTATTCTATGATTCCATGATTCTATGATTCTATGCTTAATTTGTAAAATCATAACCTAATTTGATGTTTAATAGGCTTCTCCTTAATCTCTCCTTATTATCCAACATATTCACTTATCCAACGTTCTGCTGGCCCGTTTATGTTGGATAAGTGAGACTCTACTGTAGTAACAAGAAATTCTTGATAGGATTCACATTTTGTCTGGTTATGCTGGTTTGTGATGACAATTACTGTACAGTATACAGGGGCGGAGCAAAAATTAATATAAAACACTTATTTTTGGGGAAACACGGTAGCTGAGTCTTGGTTTCTTTCACTTTCAAGTTCTGTCTTAGATCATTGTATGGATCACTGAAAACTCCTGTTTTCATAAATAATTTCAAAATTATAGGGTACTTCAGAATAAAAATACAGAACTTTTAAAAATCATCATGTTCCTATATTTAGTGTATTTGCTATTTGTCAAAAGGATTTCTGTTGTATGCAACCCAAACCATTGAGGTTTACCATTGCTTGTTTAGCATTTTATCCCAACAATGATGAAATGTTTCTGTTTAACCAGCATGACTTCTTATGCTTTGTTCTGATTTTTTAACATCTCAATATGAACAGTGAGTGAATTGTGAATACTTGAATCAGCATGTAAATAGGAAAAGAAATGCTGGGTCTAACTTTATCTTTACTGGCTAGGGAGATGGCATCCCCACAGGCCTCTTAGCACAGGGAAGGCAGTATTTAGTTCAGGTGGGATGGTTGTGGGTATGCCTGCATGTGGGCATTGTGTGCTCCTCCCCCGGAGACTTGTTTCATTTCCCAGTCCAATTCCACTGCTAAATATAGCTTTTCACATTTTCTGTAGGAATGTTTGCCTGTGCAAAGGAAACACTTTTCTGTAAGCATCCTTTTACCAGTTATTATTGACTTTTGATATTTATTTAGTCTCTTTTTACTCATGAGAACTAATTATCAAAAAGACTATTTATAGTTCTCTCTTCCCCCACTTTTTTTGGACATTGCTTAGATTAAGATCAAGATTTCCATTCCAAGATATCAGTTACCTACAAGAAAAAAATACGGCATTTGGCATTACCGTATATACTCGAATATAAGCCGGCCCGAATATAAGCTGAGGCATCTAATTTTACCACAAAAAAACCTGGGAAAACATTGACTCCAGTATAAGCCGAGGGTGGGAAATTTCAGAAATAAAAATAGATAAATTACATTAATTGAGGCATCAGTAGATTAAATGTTTTTGAATATTTACATCAAGCTCTAATTTAAGATAAGACTAACTCTGATCAAATCCTTATTCTCATCTTCTTCAATGTAAATGCCCTTATGTATCCTTTTAATAATAATAGAGTAAAATAATACATGTAATAATAATAATAAATACAGGAAAATAATACATGTAATAATAAATAGAGTAGGATAATAAATGTAATAATAATAATAATAAGATCAGAGTGAAATAATAAATGTATTAATAATAATAAAAATAGAGTAAAATAAATGTAATAGTAGCAACAATAATACAGTACAATAATAAATGTAATAATAATAGAGTAAAATAATAAATGTAATAATACCAATAATAATAGAGAAAAATAATAAATGTACCATATATTCTCGAATATAAGCTGACCCAAATATAAGCCAACGAGGATCCTCACCCGAGTATAAGCCGAGAGGGGCTTTTTTAGTCCTAAAAAAAGGGCTGAAAAACTAGGCTTATACTCAAGTATATACAGTACCTAATTATCATTTGTTCACAAAATGTTTCATTCATCTGTTTCTGAAAGACTGGGTTGAAAGATACAGTTATACGACCTCATCTGATGGGGAAAGAATCGGCGACATTCTCCACTTCATTCCCCTTTAAGCAGCTCTTGTTGCACGACACACTACTACTAAAGGGGAAACCTTTACCTTTTCCTTAAACTTCTAAACTTATTTTCAGTGACATTTTATTGATTTCATCCATTACAGTGGGGAGTTTGCATCCTCTCCACTTTCACACCTTGATGTATGGAGAGATGCTTTAGTTTAACTGTGAATTTGTTGTTACTGTCTCATGCTGTGAAACTATGAATCAAAGATTTCATATAAACATTGAATTTTTTTTAATGAAATATGCAAGTACCAGTGAATTTCTTCTTTGCTCTGTTATAAATGGTTACATCATGTCAGGGGAGTTCATGTTCATAATAGGGTTATTCATATTGATGCAACAAGCATTTTTGTTTGCTTTGTTATTGTTTTACCTCAAGGAAAAGGAACATCATATTCTCAGCTATATGTAAGTGTCTTAAATATATCAACAGATTTTCTAGAGATTGAGACATAGTTGTATGGATGTTTGACTCAGTGAATGCACAATAGTTCCTGGATAGTGGAGTGGTGGAATTTGTAATCTGCTTTAAGTCAGGGTGCTTTGGATTCCCCAGAATGAGAAGTATTTTTTTTAAAGAGTATAAGTGCTGCTTGTCGGCTTATGGTAACTTCATGATTTTCATAGGGTTTTCTTTTGAGGTGGTTTTGCTAGTTCCTTCCTCTGAAATATAGCCCACAGCAGTTGGTATTAGTTGGTTGTTTCCTAGCTCTGTACTATCCAGTACAGATCCTACTCAGCTCCCAAGATCAGAAAGAATCCGGTGCCTTTAGGATATTTAGATGAGAAAGAATCTGGTGCCTTTAGGGTATTTTGGGAAAAGTACCAACTTTAAATATCTCATTGAATGGCCTTTCAGCTCAAAGATTCTACCCTTCCTCCTGAATCCTGTATACAACTAAGTCTCTATGTGCCATACAGAGAAAATAATTTGAGAGTGAAATTATTTAGGCTGTTGCTGTTAGGAGAACTTGGCTCAGTTTCTATAACTCACTTAATCATTATAAGCTGCTTTCTCTCTCATTCTAGTAGCCGTGGTTTTGGCAGTGACATCCCTCCCACATGCAGCGATAAGGCAGTTTCTACCATGTCATTGACCAGAGGCAGCCGCAGAACATTAGACCGGCTCCTGACTGTCGAAGCTGAATGTTTTAAAACAGCAGGGTCAGCCTGCTCTCAAGCAAACTGACATTATCACATTAGTTGGTGCCATTTTCTGCAAGCTGTTGAACAAGGGGAAGGAAATGAATGTTCACAGCACCCTTTTTACCTCTCCCTAACTGCCTAAGATATCTATAATTCAGATGTTTCTTTTCTGTATTTTGAACGGTGATTTCTGTTTACAGCATGCACATATGTTTTCGCTACTATATCTTTGTGAATACCTTTGATAATTGTTCTATTCATGTAAGCAATTATATCTCAGATTGGAGGACGGGAAGACTCATTGAGTTCCAAACCACAAACATTTTGCTCAGGTGGATGAAAGGAAACAATAACAAACACTTACAGGGCTTTAAGTCTCAGAACAGCAACCCACAGCTGCTTCCATGCCTTCCTTAAAACCTTGTTGCTTCCACTGTGTTGGCTATTGCTGCTATCGCAATGTAAATTGTAGGAAGATAGGTAATGATAGTGTGAATAACTATCAACATTTGGTTGAGATAGTGCTTGCAGTTCTGGAGGAACTCTAATTTTGCTTCTCATAGACTTAGCATGGGGATTTGGTTAACCAGTTAAAATTCATGAGTAAACCAGGGTTTTTTTAAACCTGAAAAATCCATATTTCCTATAGAGGGCATTTGGAACTTTTAAAATTTTAGATGATGTGTATAATAATACTTGTGTGTAAGATATTAATGTAACAACTATAACACTTTATATACATTATGTAATACCACTCTGGGTCCCCCTGAGGGAGAAGAGCGGTATACAAATTAAATAAATAAACACACATATATGTCTTCTCAATCCCCTTCCTGTTCTTCAGTGATACAGTAAATATTTAATCAACTGTAATCTACTAACCAGAGCTCCACAACCCCACCCCCTTTCTATTTTGTGTTTGTGTATGTGTCTGTGAACAATGTTATATGCTTCTATTATTTTTTAAGGTATAATAAAAAAAAGCAGGGCCACAGTGGTACAGCAGGTTAAACCACTAAGTTGCAGAACTTGCTGACCAGAAGGTCGGTGGTTCAAATGCACAGGATGGGGTGAGCTCCCATTGTTAGTCCCAGCTTCTGCCAGCCTAGCAGTTCAAAAACATGCAAATGTGAGTAGATTAATAAGTACCACTTTGGCGGAAGATAACTGCACTCCATGCTGGCCACATGATCTAGGAGGCATCTACAACACCGGCTCTTCAGCTTAGAAACTGAGATGAGCACCACCACCCAGAGTTGTAATGGACTAGACTTAATGTCAAGGGGAAACCTTTACTATAGGTGAATGCACACTGAGGACACAGAAAGGAAGTGAATTCAATAGTTGCAGTTAGAAACTCAGCAAGCAAGGCAGCGAGGTGAAATGGGGATAGAACTCAGCTTTTAAGAGAAGGCATGGAAAACAGTTACAAACCATGTAGGTAGGAAATTTATAAGCAAGTATGTATTTTCAGAGTAATTGGAGAGTTTGATGAGAGCGACATTGAGGTTGTTAAGCTTAATAAAACCTTTACACCTGGAATCAGAGCGTAGAAATTTACCAGGACACAGGGGCGGATCAAGCTATACGCAAACTACGCAATTGCGGAAGGCGCAATTGAGTAGGGGCGCAATTGAGGCGCAGTTGAGGTGTCTCCACTTCAGAGGGGGGAGAGAAAGAGAGAGAGAGAGAGAGAGAGAGAGAGAGAGCATGATTGGCCCACCTCCAAGCCCGCGGGGGCGCAGCCAGTGCATGAAGCAGCGTGAAGAGGAGGAGGAGGCTGCTCAGGAGGAGGCGAGGAGGAGCGGCTCCCTTCCACCCGGGCCTTGGCAGTCCCTGCCGCCTCCTCCGCTGGGTTTCGGGGCCCCGGAGGCTGAGGCCGGTGCTGGCAGCCCCTTCTCCTTCCTTGGCAGGTGCTGCCTGAAGGAGAAGAAGGAGAAGGTGCCGCGCGCGCCTTTCCCCTCTCCTTCCTCGGTGGGTGCTACAGGAAGGAGAAGAGAAAGGCCCGCGCAGCGCCTTCTTCTTCATGCAACACCCACCAAGGAAGTAAAAAGTGCTGCGTTCCATTTCCTTCTCCTTGCCATTTCCTTCTCCTTTCCACAGCACCCTCCTTTCTCGGCGGGTGCTGCATGAAGGAGAAGATGCCTTTTTCTCCTTCCCACAGTATTCGCCAAGGAAGGAGAAGAAAAGGCCTGTGTAGCACCTTCTCCTTCTCCTTAATGCAGCACCCGCCGAGGGAGGAGAAGATGCTGCATGGGCCTTTCCTTCTCCTTCCCACAGCATCCTCCTTCCTCGGCGGGTGCTGCATGAAGGAGAAGGAGAAGGTGCTGCACAGGCCTTTCCTTCCCCTTCCCACAGCACTCGCCAAGGAAAGAGAAGGAGAAGGAAAGGCCCGCGCAGCACCTTTCTCCTCTTCTTCCTGCAGCACCCACAGAGGCCCAGACTGGAGTGCATGAGGGAAAGGAAAGGGAAGGGGGGAGGGCTCTGTGGGTTAATTAACTCGCAAGCTCTAGCCCAGGCCCCAACTGCCCAGGCACGGCCATCCTCGGCTTCCTACTGCGCATGCGTTCCAGGATTAGCGGGCTTTGTTCCTCAGCTTGAGCCTAGGGTTCTGTTTCAGGGCAGCTGACATCGCAATGAAAGAGGAAACCACTGCCTGGGCGGCTTTTTTTGCCAGAAGTGAGGACACGCTACAGGGAACTTATGGTCATTTGCAAGGTGTTTGGCCTGCTGTGCCAAAAAAGGTGCTAGGGCCTCCTCAAACTACAACTCACAGAATGCCATAGCATTTTGATTGGCCTGTAATTGGGTTGCTGTGAGTTTTCTGTACTAATAGTATAATGTACTGGTATATATGGTGTATATATATGTGTGTGGCACAGTGTGTTAAAGCACTGAGCTGCTGAACTTGCGGACCAAAAGATCCCAGGTTCAAATCCTGGGAGCGGAATGAGCGCCCGCTGTTAGCCCCAGGTCCTGCCAACCTAGCAGTTCGAAAACATGCAAATGTGAGTAGATCAATAGGTACTGCTCCGACGGGAAGGTAACGGCGCTCCATGCAGTCATGCTGGCCACGTGACCTTGGAGGTGTCTATGGACAACGCCGGTTCTTCGACTTAGAAATGGAGATGAGCACCAACCCCCAGAGTCGGTCACAACTGGACTTAACTTCAGGGGAAACCTTTACCTTTACCTATATATGTCTGTATTTTTCAGTGATTGGTTGTGGGGGAGGGGTGCCAAAATTCTGTTTGCTTACACTCGAAAATAACTAGGGCCAGCCCTGCTAGCACAGAACATAATGTTTTATCTTTTTAAAAATCTTTTGAATGTCCCATATGACTAAGGAGAAAATATTAAAAGTATTATTGTTTAAATCCACTTCTTATTTCAATCAGGGATGTAATAGTTATTCATTCTTTTCAGCACCCAAAGCAGAACTCACACATCCATATTTCTGAATTGTTAAGGCAGATCTGGAGAAGGAGGGAAACAATGATTTATTATGTACAGTATTTATTTATTTAGTTATTTATTTATTTACAGTATTTATATTCCGCCCTTCTCACCCCGAAGGGGACTCAGGGCGGATCACATTACACATATAAGGCAAACATTCAATGCCTTAACATAGAACAAAGACAAGACAAACACGGGGCTCTGAGCTGGCCTCGAACTCATGACCTCCTGGTCAGAGTGATTCATTGCAGCTGGCTGCAGCTGGTTGCTCAACAGCCTGTGCCACAGCTAAGCTAAATTCACAGAACGAAAAAGGAAGTTTGTTTTCTGAAAATCAAACAGGAACAAACCAACAATCGATCTAGGTTGAATAAATATAAGCTGTGCGCATAATGAGAGCTTATGTACATCAAGCATAGACCTCTCTCCAATACATGTAGGAATACTCTGGGCACATTAGAGCTCCTACATTTAATGATGTTAAAATAATTACTTTAAATACTTACATTTCATCATATAGCTAAAGATTTCTGGGTAATATGCAACAAAACCAGATTAACTAACTTAAACAACATATAGTAATTAAAAAATGAAGCTGAGGCAGGATAGTTTAAAACAAGTTGAAATAAATTATAGCAATTTAAAAATGAGCATGTGTGGACATTTGTATGAAATAATTGGGGTTCCAAAGGCTTTAAAACACCCCCGTGTTTTATTTATGTAGAAATAGTTGTTCAAAAGTGTTCCACAATTGGCCAGCACAGCAGAAATGTTCCCTGTCCCCTGGTCCTCATTCAAAGTGATTGCAAAGTAATGCATTAAGGCAGGTTCAGCCAACTAGTTCTAGCAGTCCAATGAGAAAATAGAAGAAATATTGTCTTCACTAGCAATCTGTTGAATCATAATAGCACAAACATGACAAAAATGAGAGTGCACACTAGTGGTGTTTCAGCAGGTGGTGCTGTTTGCTCTGTGTCAATACAAGGTTCTTATACAAGTTTCCCCCTGCTAGTATTTAGTAAGGATGGAGAACACCCATGATATGAATGATGTGTTTCTATCACTTCTTTGATGTAAGTCCATTACTATGTTCTACTTATTTCTACCTTTAAAAATGTTAGTTTGTTGAACAGTTGTTGGAGGTCCAATAATAGCATTCATAATAATTAAAATAGATAACTGAGGAATGAGAGCAGCAAACATGTAGCATAATAATTAATCACTCCTAAAAAATCAGAATAAATGCATAGTAACAATATTTAAGCTTTCAAATAGGATTATGTCTAAAAATAGCAATCTGACTCACATTTTTTCATGAAGGAGGACTACTGAAATACACTCTTTTGTAGTGATACTAGTTTCCAAGGGGTTATCAAATCACAGTGTCATGCAGTGCCAAATTTAGGACAAATGAGGTCCTATGCGAGTTAAGTTATGAGACCTCTTACTTGGGCCCTGAAGGAGGCAGACCCAATCGGCCTACACTCCCATAGACTATCAACTCTATCATTATGTCTGCAATCTCTCAGAAAAAAACACCTTCACATTTAGAATTGCATCACATAAACCCATCACACAACATCACTGGACTTCCGGTGTATGAAACTTCCCTTCCAACGCAGGAGACTGCCCGTGTTGTGCTGATTCCATTGGAGCCAGCACAAATCCCATTGCTTGAGCGACGCTTCCCCCGTGTGATGGGGAAGTGGGGCCACAAGGGAGAATCGCGTGGGGTGACGGATTCGCCCCACTGCCCTCTTTCCTCAGCAAAGCCAGATGAGGTGGGACGCTTTGCCTGGCTCTTCTGATAATGTCATAAATGGGTTGTTGTATGTTTTCCAGGCTGTATGGCCATGTTCTAGAAGTATTCTCTCCTGATGTTTCGCCCACATCTATGGCAGGCATCCTCAGAGGTTGTGAGGTATGGAGAAACTAAGCAAGGAAAGTATATGTGTGTGTGTATGTGTATATATATATATATATATATATATATATATATATATATATATATATATATATATCTGTGGAAAGTCCAGGGTGAGAGAATAACTCTTTGTCAGTTGGAGGCCAGTGTGAATGTTGTAGTTAATCACAACACAATGTCATAAATGCTGCATTTTGAAAACAGGACACCTGAATCCTCATCCCAGAACATTGAGATCCCTAGATATGGTCAGGTTTAACTCCAGTTGCAACAGCCGCTGGAGCTAAAACTGTCTTCTACCTAAGTGAATGCTTGCTAGTCCTGGAAAACATTATATTTGTCCTCCATCTGACACATTAGATTAGTGTCGCAAAACATCTCTACCCAGAGATTTTAACTCATAATAGTCAGCTTGACTTCTAGGTCAAGGCTGCAAAGAATCAAGCCCCAAAGCTACCCTAGTCACCCATAAAGTGAATAGTTGGGAAAAGCTCCTCTGATTATCTAAACCACGACTGGTAAACCTTTTTCTGTTGAGTAATCTATTGTGTGTTCCATACCAATGGTGAGTGGGACTGAATCTGGCAGCCATAGGTCCAAAGCCAAAAACATACAGGGTCACCCTCGTTTTCTCTTTCCATATGCCACCATAGTTGTCTTCCCCCTCTCGGTTCAGCAGGAGAGGGAACAAATTGCTCTTAGCAGAGACCTGGTAATCATTGATGGATGCTTTTGAAGTGAGACGACATAAATCTAGGTGGACAGCTACGGGTTACTCCCCCTGATTTCAACTCACTGTGGAAAGTAAAACCAAGAAGATAATACTGTATACTGCAATGAAGTAGGCATCATTTTCTGGGTGCAGGGGTGCATCTGTTGCTATGCCATTGCATTTGCTGCTATACTACAAAATTTTCAGTAGGCTTCTGAGTGATATTTTCTCCCTGCATGTTTATTTTTCCCCACTCCCATTTCTGTGCTTCTTTATAAATTAATTTCAGTGGCATAGAATCAGGGAAGCTATAAAATTACAGAGGTGGTGGACACTTGTCATCCTTCCCTATTCCCTACACCAGAGTTTCTCAAACTCCAGATGTTTTAGACTTCAGCTCCCACAATTCCTATCAGCTGCTAATCTGGCTGGGATTTCTGGGAACTGAAGTCAAAAACACCTGGAGGAGCAAAGTTTGAGAAACACTGATTACACTTTTAAAACCAAGCGCCTCAAAGGATTCTCTGAATCATTAGTATTAAAGGAAGCTGAGACTTCTTTCCCAAAGCTTTATAGGCTCCCCTCAAAGAACTAGATTTTCAGAGTTCTCTGGGGAGAAAAGGAATTATGTCAATTTTTTTTTTCGTGTCAGGAGCAACCGGAGTTGCTTCTGGAGTGAGAGAATTGGCCGTCTGCAAGGACGTTGCCCAGGGGATGCCCGGATGTTTTGATGTTTTACCATCCTTGTGGGAGGCTTCTCTTATGTCCCCGCATGGAGCTGGAGCTGATAGAGGGAGCTCATCCACGCTCTCCCCGGGTGGGATTCGAACCTGGCAGCTTTTATCCCCTAGGCCACCGGAGGCTCCTATTATGTCAGTTTATTCCACTGTAGTGTAGAATATATCTGAGACATCAGGATACAATATACCATTTATACTTTATATTAAATCCTATCAAATGCTATTTATGCATTCAATAAATAGTGTCTCTGACTGCAATGTCAAATACTTCCCATGTCTTCAGAATAAATAAGTGTGCAGTGCTAAATATTTTTAAAAGTCTAATGAACTGTACTAATATGTTCTCCTGAAGTTTACATTTAACATTATCTGTGACGATGGACTTATTTGCTCAAAAAAGTATCCAAATTGATATAAAATACAGTTTTATTTTTAAATGTACAGAATAATATAGAAATGGGATTGCATAGAATTCTGAGAATCCATGTGGCACATGCAGAAGTGACACAGACTGGAAACAGATTGATTCTCTCATTTCTAGTAAGACAAGATTCCTTTATGTGCATTGCTGTACTAACATGGTTTGGGGAAGAGTGGTTTAACTGAGAAACAGAGTCCGCAGCAGAGATTTTGTTTTTCCTATTTAGGGAGTCTTTCAACTAGATTTACCTACAGGATTATTCAAAGGATAAAATGAAATAAACCAGAGTTTGGAAAAGTTACTGTTTCAGACTACAACTCCCATAATTGTCCAAGTAGCATAGCCACAGGACATGCTGTTCAGAGAGGTACTAAAAGTTGCAATACATGAAACTACTTTCCCAAGCTGTGAGACACAGCTGTTCCATTTGTTAATGCTTATGGTGTTAAAGCACTTTGGTCACCATCTGTCTTTTCTTTTGGTCGCACCATGCTGGGTAATTTTCCATTATATCTCCACTGGCTGATTTCGGTCTAGAATAGAACATCTTCAGATAGTGTATATCACATATACATTATAGAGCATGTGAATGGTTTCAGTGTTGCATTCATGGCTAAGCACTTGACATAGTCTTAGCGTCTTATATTTTGACAGCAATGTCTGGTTATTTATTATTTATTTATTTAAAGCATTTATATTCTGCCTGTCTCACCCCAAAGGGGACTCAGGGTGAATCACAGAACACATATACAGGAAACATTCAGTGCTTTTATACAAACAGACAGATAACAGATAGAGGTGTGTGAGGCATTTTCCCATCTTCAGCGTCCTGGGGGTTGTGCTTGATTCTGGCTACAGGGGGGTGCTGTCGCTCCATCCCCCATGTCGAAGAGCCCTGATCACAGACGTCCTCCTTTCTTTTGATAGCCAGCATTTTCTGGTACAGTGTTCCCTCACTACTTTGCGGTTCACTTTTTGCAGATTCGCTGTTTCGCGGTTTTTCAATAAACTCTAAAAGACAGGCTGTAAATTGTAATTTTTTATGAAGCCAAAGGGAGAGAAAAGAAGCCCAAGCAGCAACGGGAGGAGAAGGAGGCGATTTATCAATACACGATTGGTTGATAAAGACTTAAAGTAGTGTATAACTACTAAAATAATGAATAAATATTAAAATAAATGTAGCATCCCTACTTCGCAGATTTTCACTTATTGCGGGTGGTCCTGGAACCCAACCCCAGCGATAAGTGAGCGAACACTGTATTTCCTTTTTATGATGCCATAAAATACCTCCCGCTTAAGCAGTACCTAATTTATCTACTCACAATTGTTTTCAAACTGCTTAGGTGGACAGTGAGCTGGGCTGAAGGTTGGGCGCTCACCTCGACCCAGACTTCAAACTGCCAACCTTTCAATTGGTAAGATTTATTGAAACTGGTGATTAACCAGCTGTGCTAAAGCCTGGCCCAGTTATGTCAAGCAATGGAAAAATTGGCAACTCCCTTTGGAGTGAGCTCTTGGGATTTTATTGCATGAGGCAGGCAAACTAACACTGAACCTGGACTGTTACTTTTAGTGATGGCCCTATTGCATTACACTCATCTACCTCCTCCCCACAACCCATCCATCACTATTGACAGGCAAAATCTATCACTTGCTAGCAGTCGGGCAACATTCCTGTCACCCACCTTATGCGATGGGTTTTTTCTCCTTCTGTGCTGGCATGCTGACAGTGAAATCACACACACTCATTCCTCCTCGCTATTCCCGGGCAGTCTGTTTGTTGTTTATTTAATATTCAAAAATCATATTTCCTTTTTTTGGTTTTGCTAAAACTGTGAAATTTCTCTTTTTAAAATTAAAAAGTGCAGAAAGGCGAAGTTATAAGGGCATGTGGAAGTACGATTGTGGGACCATGTATTCTTAAAGTGAACACCTGGAATACGGTTAAAGTTCTGAAAACATTGCATAGTTGCAAGAAGATAGGCATGTAGCGGGGGGGGGGGCTTGGGGGGCTTCAGCCCCCCCCCCCTGGAATTATCAGGGTGTTCTGCGAGAAGGCCTTACTGGTATTATTTCAACTGTTATGTTTATTAATATCATGATCTGATCACCATGCTCAATATATCCCATATGCATGGAGGTATTGGGATAATGATACATAAGGTTTGCTAGGGTAGATCCTCTCTCACTCAGACTCAGCTCCCCCCATGCACCCACCCCCCGAATCAAAATCCTGGCTACGGGCCTGCAAGAAGACGACAGCTTGGATATCTAGACTTTAGATCATTCAACCTCTTGTATATATGGGAACGTTATCTGTGTTTCCTAGGAATATTACATGCATTACATACATGTACGGCCTATATTTTCTAGTGCAAAATAAACTTCACTGTTGTTCTGTCTGGTTGGACATTTGGTTATGGTGACTCCATAAAGGCATGTGGATTAAACACAAAGGCTGTTTTGTAAAGAAACTTGATGGATTAGGGCAGTGTGCCTGTTGTAACCAGACCCCACAGGGCAAGTTCATTCATTCAGAGTTGCAGCCCTCTGATTTACATTATGTTCCCTCTCAACTCTATTTTGTGTCATCCAGCCAGTGAAACTTAACACCTCCTGAGATTTTATTTTGGATAGTCAACAATGTGTGTCATGCTGTGAAATATATAGCAATAAATCAAAGTAAGGGCTGAAGCAGAACACTCACCTTTCAAAAGGGCCTGCCTCAAAGCTGTAACTAAACAGATTTGTGTCATGTGTGCCTGAGAGAGAAATGGAGATGTATAGCAAAAATTGTTTGATGCAAATCTGTTCTATTTCCAAAGGCAATTTTTCAAAAAGCAAAGCAGCTGAAATTTTGGCAGTCCTTACAAAGAAACATATGTAATAGTGAGGATTGCTACTTGATTAAAATATATGTAACCCATCATCAAATATAAGTTAGTTATGCAATCTTTGTGGGAGCACACAAATAGCTTTGACGGGGTACATGGAAAGAATGTAAGAAAAACTATCTTCTGTTTTTTGTGTATAAAGCAATTTTGAAATGAATGGCTTTGAGTAGGAAATTTGAACGTGTATTGACCTGCTACATGATTTGGATGAGAAAATAGTGAGTACAATATGAAAGTATGTCTGCACAGATTAGTGGGATCAGACTATGGCAGTCCTCAGTTTATAAGCCCCAAAAAGATGCACAAATCACACCTGAAGGCATATAAAATGGTGAATATTTCTGTGCTCTTGTGATTAAGAAACCCCAAGATCTATAAAACTATCAGCCCAGAGAAGCACAAGGGGGAATTTGTGAAAGAGAATTTGATGCAAAGGCACAAAACACAGAGAGGGTACATTTTGCAAATAGAAGGCAGCCGAGGTAACAATCTCTAAAAAATGAAAACAAAAGGCAGATGGGTCACACTTTTGTTCTAAGACAGTGGTTCTCAACCTGTTTTGGCCTACAACTCCCAGAAATTCCAGCCAGTTTACCAGTAGGTTTATAAAGAACTTTCAGTTGAGTGGAGATTCAATGGGGAAAATCACCAAAGAGGAATACAAATTAGTACATGTAATGAGAAAGTCAAGGGGCCTCCGGTGGAACAGTGTGTTAAAGCGCTGAGCTGCTGAACTTACTGACCAAAAAGTCCCAGGTTCAAATCCCGGGAGCGGAATGAGCGCCCGCTGTTAGCCTCAGCTTCTGCCAACCTAGCAGTTCGAAAACATGCCAATGTGAGTAGATCAATAGGTACCGCTCCAGCGGGAAGATAGCAGCGCTCCATGCAGTCATGCCAGCCACATGACCTTAGAGGTGTCTACGGACAACGCCGGGTCTTCGGCTTAGAAATGGAGATGAGCACCAACTCCCAGAGTCGGACACGACTGGACTTAACATTAGGGGAAATCTTTACCTTTATTTAATGAGAAAGTCAGAAAAGTTAATGCTCATAATGATATCAGGCTTCTTCGAGGGGTTGAAAAATAACAAAAGTGACTCATTTGGCTATGTTCAAAGCAAGATGAAGAACAAAGGGTAGGGCTACTGCATGGGGAAGATCATGAAAGGCTAGTAGGGGACATCGAAAACGTAGAAGCTCTCAACACCTTCTTTGCCTCAGTCTTCTTCCAAAGGAAAAACAGTGCTCAAACTAAGCAAATAATGTAGAAAAGGGACTGCATCCTAGCGCAGATAATACCTAAAGGACTACCTTGGTGATTAGAATTCCATTCGCATAACTAGGTATTATTTTACAGTGTAGTTGTCCTGTCTTCTATTTTCCTTTGTTCCCAGTCTCTACATGGCCAAGAAGGGGAGTGATCTCTGTCTTCACTGAGAATCCTCTAGAAAATGACAACAGACAACAGGAATAATATCAGAAAACATGCAAACTGCATTTAGATTGGCCACCCTGGGTGCATCCACACAGGGTGGAAAATGTGCACCCTCCAAATAACTCCTTGGGTAAAAACAAATCCCTTCGGCCCAAAGCAGGAAAGTCCTGCTTTGTGCTGAAGTAATTTGACAGCTGGAAAAACTCGAGGCTTTCAAGCTGTGGGTGCTGTGTGGATTGGGTCCGGGTATCGCGTTGTGCGACTTCTGGTCCAAAAATCTGTATTGGGATTTTTGGGCTCCTGGAACGTGAAAAACCCAAAACAGCTCCCACCTCCTCCAAAAACCCCTTTAAAATCCTTAAAAAGAAAAAATAACATATCTGGCCAGCATTTTCCTGCTGCTAGCCCTCTTCTGGCACATAGAAATGACACACCAGGAGAGGGGGGGGGGGAAATCACTCCTGGGCCCCCCTTCTCCTGGCACATCATTTCTACATGCCAGGAGAGGGTCGACAGCAGGGAAATGCTGCCGGGTAAACAAATTTTACTTTTTAAGGCTTTTCTGGGGGAGGGGGTTGTTGGTGTCTGAGTGCCCTGCCGGAAGGTCCAGCAGGGCATCTGGACATCCCCCAGAAAAGCACGAGCTTTCTGGGGCATATGTGGACTCTAATCAAGTCCCAATCGAGATTTTTAAACTCGACCCGGCCCGAATTAAAGTCCTGTCTGGAACAGCCCCTTGTTGTGCTTTATAAAAGGGTAAAGGTTTTCCCCTGACGTTAAGTCCAGTCGTGACCGACTCTGGGGGTTAGTGCTCATCTCCATTTCTAAGCCGAAGTGCCAGTGTTGTCCGTAAACACCTCCAAGGTCATGTGGCTGGCATGACTGCATGGAATGCCTTACCTTCCTGCTGGAAGGGAACCTTATTGTTCTGCATGTTTTCAAACTGCTAGGTTGGCAGAAGCTGGGGTTAACAGCGGGAGCTCAGCCCGCTCCCGGGATTTGAACTGCCGACCTTGTGGTCAGCAAGTTCAGCTGCTCAGTGGTTTAACCTGGTGCTCTCCAGGTCATGTGGCCAGCATGATTGCATGGAGCGCTGTTACCTTCCCGTTGGAGTGGTACCTATTGATCTACTCACATTTGCATGTTTTTGAACTGCTAGGTTGGCAGGACCTGGGGCTAACAGTGGGCGCTCATTCCGCTCCCGGGATTTGAACCTGGGACCTTTCGGTCTGCAAGCTCAGCAGCTCAGTGCTTTAACACACTGCGCCATCACCAGGGGCCCGTTGTGCTTTATAGATTTTAGAAATCTCTGTATTAGCTCTTTCCCTATTCTGAACTTCACTCCTCTCACAGCAGGATTAACTCAATTTTTACCACTTAGAACACAAAAATGGCTTCTTTAGAGATTAGCCTGGTGTCCTTGGCAAAACTGTAAGTTCCCTGATTATCAACTATCTTCTATTGGGGAGGGGGGTCACCTTTGACTTCACTAATATGTTTGTTGGCCAACTTTTCAGAATGGTGCTGTTTTTCAAAGAGTGGTGACTGTTTGACGTTCTGCTTTTTCTCTGGGAAAGAAGAAAAATGTCTTAATAACAAATCTCTGGGCAATATAAAACACCCTAAAACCCTAAGATAATCAAATGTGATTCTGAGAGGGGAAATAGCCACATTTTAAACATGAGATTGAAGAATTGCTTCTTGTGTATCACAGCTGTGACACAATACACAAAAGGTAAGTAGCTTAATTGAGAACCTTGTGCTGAAGCAGGGGGGACACGTGATGTGAATGGCATGATCATGATTCTTTAGAGCTTTAGAAAAAGGAGGATTCGGGCTTCAACTCTTCAGCTCTGGCTTGTTAACCTTATTAGAAAGGAAAGAATTGCTAGGAGTTGAGAGAAAGCAGAGGTGGTTTGCAAATACCCTGATTTAAGACTCCTGATCCGAAGGCCACCACTGTTGCAGGAGTGTTTTATTACCATTGTCGGAATTTGCAGGTTTTTAAGCACCATGCTACTTAATACCCTATTTATTGCCATCATTTACTGGATGTTAAACATGTTCAAGGACATTTACTATAATCAGTTAATACCTTAGCAAGGTGCTGTTTAGCTGTCAATCTTGGAAGAAATAGGATGTGCCAAGCAAGACACTGAAACAGAAGGATGTACAAAGGAATCAAAGGAAATAGGAGATTTTGTTGAGTCAGGTATTTGTTTTTGCTTCAGTTGCTGTGCCTATTTATAACCTCAGAAACGGAACTATTTTCTGCTGCTTAGCAATACAGTCAAAGCTTGAAATGTTAGGTTTAAAATAATTCATTAGTATTGTAGAAAAGGGGAGATTTTTAATATAGGTGGGGATGGGGTTTAATTCGGTCTGCTTGTATGAATGAAGTAAAGAATTAGTTTTCAAATAAATCCTTGAGCTCTGCAAAGAATGACATATTTTGCTGGCACCTCACTATACATTTTGTTATTAGTTCATTCAAAAACGATATTTTTGTGTTTTTAAAGTTCTTTTCCTCAAACTAACAATTTCCAGATATGTTATGAACTGCAAATCTTACAGAGGATGACAATATGTTTGTAGCATGGTACAACTGGAAAAGGTCAAGTTGGTTTCTTTCTCTCAAATCTTCCTAGTAACATATCCCCAGTGAAATCACATTTAAAGACCGATGCAAATGGCAGGCTATATACAGAGCTATGGTCCCATATTAAAACTCCTAGTACTCCTAAGTCAGGATGGTCAGTGGCAGTACTTAACGGGGGATTCTGGGAGCTGTAAGCCAAATATTTTAGCAATCTCTGGTTATGTGTTATTTATTTCTTTTGGGTTTCCAAATTGAATGTTTCAAACTGGGATAAGCATAGTGTTTCCCTCCATATCATGTTGAATTACATCTCTCATCAGCCAGTATAGTCAATGGTGAGAAATGCTGTTTTAGTCAAACATCGGTGGCACAATGGGTTAAACCGCTGGGCTGCTGAACTTGCTGATCGAAAGGTTGGAGGTTTGACTCTGGGGAGTGTGGTGAGCTCCCACTGTTAGCTCCAGCTTTGGCCAACCTAGCAGTTCAAAAACATGCAAATGTGAGTAGATCAATAGGTACTGCTCCGGCAGGAAGGTAACAGCGCTCCATGCAGTCATGCCGGCCACATGACCTTGGAGGTGTCTACGAACAATGCCAACTCTTCCGCTTAGAAATGGAGATGAGCACCAACCTCCAGAGTTGGACACAATTAGACTTAAACATTTACCTTTAACCTAGTAACATATCACAGTATTTTTCTGCACAGATCTGTCTTGTTTCTTTTCATCCCATCCTCATATACTGCCTTCAAACACTATGGATTGTTTGTCTGTGCTGGAAAAAAATACAAAATGATGTTCATTCCAGCTGTAGCAATCGTCAACTACAAAAATCAGAATGGTGAATTTGGAATATTTTTGTGCCCCCCGAGCATACATAGAATGTTTTTCTGCACTATTGAATAACTTCATCCACTCATTTAGAATCAGAACTATCCTCCGCTCATTTGGACTCAGAACGGTTGTCGACTAATATCTATGTTAGAGCACATGTTTTGCATGCAGACGAGCTCAAGTTCACCCCTGCCATCTTGAATTACTAATAGCTTTGGTAATAATAATAATAATAATAATAATAATAATAACAACAACAACAACAACAACAACAATAATAATAATAATAATAAAAACTGACAAGAGTTTCTAGCCTGTCTTATGAAAATTCCCGTATGTTGTTCATTTAGAAGACTGGTGAGAAAAAGAAACCAATGATTTCCAGAATATAATTCACCAAGACAAAGCAGAAGCCACTGAGTAATTTTATTTAATTTCAGCTGAAAGTGATGCCAGCCTGCGATAGTTCGCCAAAAATAGACTGAGATATATAACATAGCAAAGCATGCACTTTTATATAGTTTTCAGGTTCAAAATTCCCACCGCCCCCGGCTGGACCCAGCCTTGCTGTGATTGGCAGGGGCTCCCTGGAGAGGTGGGAGCTTGACACACCTCAGCCAATGACAGAGTGCTGCCTGCCTGTGATGTCTCTCCCTGGCTGGCCAATGGGGGAGATGGAGGTACGGCAGCAGGAGAAACAAAGGCAATCATATGTTGATGACAGGATTAATGAGTGACCTATGTTAGGTCCTTTGTCAAGCGGTCTGGCGAGAGCCCTAGGGCCCTGCAAACTGGACCTATCTTTTGATACATTGATTGGAACAAGAAGTCCCTTGGATGGGAGTTTGACACATGAATGCCAGTCCTATTGTCAAAAAAGCAGCAGCATCGAAAATCTTGATGGGATTAAAATGATTCAGAAAGGGAGATGGTTTTCTCTTGGCAGTGGCAGCCTACCCTTTTCTCCCTGCAGAGGAGGTAAGCCATTTAGGTGAATGATTGAAATATCCAAAGGTTTCTTCATTCTCAAATGGTCTGGCACCACCTTCCGAGGTTTGAGAAAAAGTCCAGAGGGTGATCATGGTAATCCATGCTGGTAGTACATAGCCTGACGCATCCTGGTGGTGCTCAGGTCAGGATGTTTTGCTGGTAAAAAGTTCACATCAGGGTCACAGTACTTCTTTTATAAGGGGCAAGATATCATAAAGTATAATAATAAAAATAATAAAAATAAAAATAAATTTGATAGACACATGTGGGATTCACAATGGGGGGAGAAACACGAGATCCAGCATCCCCATGTGTTGGAAGACAGACGCAGGTAGTCCCATGAGGCATTCAGAGGGTTTTGATCTCCTTTGTGTTTCTTATGGGGGGAAAGGAGAGGAATCCCAGAGGTTCTCCAGCAGCCCAGCAGGCAAAAGGGCCTTTTGGGGCTCCCCTAGAACTGGGAGACAGCGCAAGGGATACATAGGGTTCATGCAGGGAAAGGGGTCCCTGATACCTAAAGAGTTCATAGGAAGGGGAAATGAATGGCAAGAGAAAGATTATAAAGCATAATGTTTTATTGGCTAACATTTAACCTAGATATGTAAATGTTTCTCAGCTCAAAAGGGAGTCCCTTTTGTTTGTGAGTCGTTGACTGAGATGGGAAACAATTAGAAAAGTCATTAATTCTCTGGCCCAGGTGTGGCTCAGATGGAAAAAGTCAAATAACTTTTGTGACATGGTTTCCAGTAATAAATTTGTTACCTTCTGTTATAAATATATGAAATATAGGACATAAAGCTTTGATTAAATGTACACATTATCTAAGATGGAAAGGGTCCTTGTTGTTGTTAGTGCCTTTGCAAATTGACCAAGACTTAACCCTTATTATCCAGCCTAATGTCCTTGTCCTTAGCAAAATTATAAGTTACTATCTTTTATTGGGGGGGGGGGGGGGTCACCTTCAACTTCAAGACTGAAGCTTGAAGCCTTCTATTTCCCAACAAGGCAGCAATAAATTGGCAGAGACAAAACTGACCATGATAGTAAATAACATGCAGCTTGTTCTCCATTCTCTAATGTCTATTCAATCTTGTGCATGCCATGAAGTTATTGCATTTTGTCTCCTGGTGCCCACACCTGCCTCTCAGATTTGACTACTTGACCAAGGATGAAAAAGTAAAATGCTATAGGGAAACATGGGGAGATTGCCAGATGAACTGTGTTTACTTTACCTTTGTGCTAGCCTGGTGCTATGCATGATTAAGAAATTTCCCTCAACATTAACTGTAGTCTGAACCCAAGGACAATTCTATGGCAATAATATTTTATTCCTAGTCACATGAACTGGAATATAAATTCGTAGTTGTTGCTGTACATGCACAGTAATGCAGTGGGTAATCGAGATCTCTCATGCTAGATAACACAACTGTTGTAGTAGGATCATTTTAAAAGTTAAGCAAATATATAAGCCAAAAGGAGAACAATCTGATAAAAATTAACCAAGGTTGTGACTTATGCCTGAGCTTTTTCATATTGATCTTTTTTGTTAGTGGATATTAAAATCATAAATTGGATGGCATATTTCACACCTCCCCATCCATTTGAAAATTTTGTTAAGCAGCAGGCCAAAAGGAATCCCCCCCCCCCCCCCGCCACTGCCCACCTGTTTCATCTCCTGTTTGGAATTTCACTTCCAAAACCATGACCATTCCATTTTTGTGGCCTTTGCCATGTTGGAAGAGCTTGTAGACTCCAGTCACTTAAAAGTTATCCTGGAATTGCACAGTAGCAGCCCAACTGACAGCCAACTCCTATCATTTGCTCAGATCTGCTCTGCTGTGACATGTTACAGTCCCACTTGATCTGTTTGGATCCAGTACCATTTCACAGTACAGGCAGTCCCCAAGTTACAAAGATCCGACTTACAAATGAGTCATAGTTACAAATGGGGGTCAGACAACAGGAAGTGAGAGAGATCCACCCCAAGGAAGAAAGATTCACTCCTGAAAGAGTTTTTTTTAATCGTGCCATAAGCGAATTGAAAATATACTGCAAGTCACTTCAGGTGTGTGAGAATCAGTCATCTACAGAGACATTGCCCAGGGGACACCCAGATGTGCTACCATCCTGTGGGAGGCTTCTCTCATGTCCCCGCATGGGAAGCTGGGGCTGACAGACAGGAACTCACCCTGTCTCGTGGATTTGAACCCCCAACCTTCAGATCTTCAGGTCAACAGTACAAGTGTTTAACCCATTGCGCCACCATGTCTCCTCTCCTGAAAGAGTTATCATAGGGGAGGAGGGGGTTTTTTTGGGTGTCTCCACTGAAGCTGTATCACCAATTCCTGTTTCCACAACAAACCCTTTCCCCCCCTCAAAATCCAGTTATGACAGGGTCAGAAAGTGAGGTGAAACCTTCTAAACAGGGGCACAGGCAACAAAACAAATACCACATGTGCTATTTGGCCAGTATTAGAATTATGAGCTGAAATGGGTTTTTTTATTTGATTGTTCATAGCACTCATCGTTTCTCAACCTGGGGGTCAGGACCCCTGGGGGGGGGGTCATGAGGAGATGTCAGAGGAGTCGCCAAAGACCAGTATTTTCTATTGCTCACGGGGGTTCTATGTTGGAAGTTTGATTCAATTCTATCATTAGTGGGGTTCAAGGGGCTATTTGATTGTAGGTTAACTATATATTCCAGCAACTACAACTCCCAAATGCCAAGGTCTATTATCCTCATACTCCACCAGTGTTCAAATCTGAGCATATTGAGTATATGTGCCAAGTTTGGTCCAGATTCATCATTGTTTGAGTTCACAATGCTCTCTGGATGTAAGTGAACTACAACTCAAGGTCAAAGCCCACCAAACCCTTCCAGTATTTTCTGTTAGTTATGGGAGTTCTATCTGCCAAGTTTGGTTCAGTTCCATTGTTGGTGGAGTTCAAAATGCTCTTTGATTGTAGGTGAACTAGAAATCCTAGCAACTACAACTCCCAAATGGCAAAGTCAATCCCAACTCTACCAGTATTCAAATTTAATCGTATTGGTTAACTGGAGTGATTTTGAAAAATATTGCAGTAGTAGCTGAATAAAATAATGAGCAAATTAAGATTTGTATCAAGGGGACTAAAAAGGATCAGGAGGCACAAGATATAGCTGTAAAATCAAGTTAACCACAACGAAGAAGAATGGAAGACCAAACTACCGACAACCCTTTACCCCTTACCCCCCATTCCCTCCCCATTTCCCCTCCCACTTGCCCTTCCTTTCCTCCCCTTCCCCCCTTTCCCCTTCTACCCCAATGTTGTCCCCCCTCCACTCTTTTCCCCAAACTTTCCCTTTATTTTTAATTATGTAACACTTTTGAAACCTCCAATATAATTATTTTTTTTAAAAAAAAAGTCGTATTGGATAGTTGTGGCAAATTTGGTCCAGTGAATGAAAATACATCCTGCATATCAGATGTTCACATTATGATTCATAACAGTAGCAAAATTACAGTTATGAAGTCGCAACGAAAATAATTTTATGGTTGGGGGTCACCACAACATGAGTAACTCATATTAAGGGGTTGTGGCATTAGGAAGGTTGAGAATCACTGGACTACAGAAAACGTTGCTCAGGTTTCTATGATATTGTATTGAGACATAGCTAATCTGTTTATTGGGTGGTTAATACATTTATCAAATTAAAAGAAAGAATGGATTCATTCTAAAAATCTAGAGTAATTTGTTGGCTATCATTCTCCACTGCTACACCCCACCCCAAGGCCTTCTCTTCCTACTTAATGCTGATGCATCAAAAGCAGCCTCCTTGGGAGACATCTGCCGCTACTTAATGCTATGGTTTTGGTACTGGATGTTTCTCTTCAGCCCCTTTGATGAGTGTGTTCAGTCTTCATGTGGTTTGATTGCTGTTGTTTAGCTCTTGTTCAGATTTGTGTGTGAACAAGAATGTCTTGACCCGAGATCCTTTTTAATACAGCAGGGATCCTTGATATAAACCATCAAAGGAAACCTTTGATCTTTTGACTGTCTTTTAGCCGTCTACAGCACAATGCAGGAAATATGATGAAAAAAACCCAAGGACTGCTTACTTTAAAGATTCAGCCTCACTTGACAAAATACAGGATAATCAGTGCAGTGGTGTTACTATGGAGTGAATCCTTCATATTAAAAATGAATCGCTTTGTGTCTTTTTTTGACAGAGAAATTAAGACATATGAGAAAGTGAACACGTCTGAGAGGAAATACATTTCTTACATGGGGGCATACCTTTGAATTAATATTTGTAGTTTTCAAGCATAAGAACACATTTCGGCCATTTGTTCTTCCATAGACCCTAAGATATTCCAAATGGCTCTGATAGGAGTAACCACACACAGCCCATTCCTTCTTAATTTTATTCATGTGTATGATGAGAAAAGCATCATGGGTGTGAAAACCTTTAGACAGGAGGCACTGTTTTCTCCCCCAACTTAATACAAGATATGGACACTACGGATGCATTTTCTTTAGAGCTTTGCAATTCCAGGAACTATTTTGCCACACCTAAAATGTTGCACATGTTTACCAAAAACAGAGTAGCTTTAGCCAGTAGTACACTCCTTATACTAGAGTTCAGGAATATGGCTTCAACCCCAAGTTGGTGAAGTTACTTTTAAAAGCATTTTTAAATATATTTTTGAGAAGTTAGCTTGCTGCTGTTTTTGTAACTCCGTTTTTTTCTTTTACGTACAACATTACTTAGTGCATTTCCATTACTTGTTGGTGTCTTCTTTCAAGGAAAACTCACATTAAAATTAGAAAAATATCTGACTCTGGGTTGCTGTGAATTTTCTGGGCTGTATGTCCATGTTTCAGAAGCATTCTCTCCTGATGTTTTGCCCACATTTATGGCAGGCTTCCTCAGAGGTTGTGAGGTCTATCTGATGCTGTGAGTCTCAATTAATTTCAGTTATTCTCTGCATCTTTATTAGACTTATGGTTTGTGCATGCATCCACCCATACTCTTTCATTCAAACTAACTCTTCAGTTTATCCTTAACTCATTAGTTTAGTTCTGGTTTACTTAGGACACTTTTGAAAATTGAATTCTTCATGGTTCTTCTGAATTACTGGGTGTATGCATATGACTGTGACTTTTCTTTCTCCAGCCCCATTTCATAGAATTAAAATAGAAATTTTAGAATAATGGCAAAAGACATCTAGTCCAACTTGTAAAAGTAACTCTTTATCAATTTGGTTATTTCATGTTTCCCTTTATTTGTTTCCTTAATTCTGTCATGCAAGCAATTACAAGAATTAATATTTCTGTTCAGCAAAGCAATAAACTACTATTCCTGCTGTTGGACATTTTTATGAAGGAAAAGTCCTATTGTTGCCAAATGTTCATTTCTTATCGATCCTCTTAGCAGTTTAATTTATCATTAGCAAACCATCTTGCTCCTTCGCTTCCTTCCTCTGCCCTTTAATAATGGGGCATTTCTGCAGTAAAGTAAAGGTAAAGGTTTCCCCCTTACATTAAGTCTAGTCGTGTTTGACTGTGGGTGTTGGTGCTTATCTCCATTTCTAAGCCAAAGAGCCAGCGTTATCCATAGACACCTCCAAGGTCATGTGGCCGGCATGACTGCATGGAGCGCCATTACCTTCCCGCCGGAGCGGTACCTATTGATCTACTCACATTTGCATGTTTTCGAACTGCTAGGTTGGCAGGAGCTGGAGCTAACAGCGGGCGCTCACACCGCTCCCGGGATTTGAACCTTGGACCTTTTGGTCTGCAAGTTCAGCAGCTCAGCGCTTTAACGCACTTCGCCACCGGGGCTCCTTAGGGTTATTACTATTATTAAACTAAATAAGAAGTGAGCAATGCAATTATTATTATTATTTGACTACATAAGGAGAGCTGGGTTATACATTTATTATTATTATCACATCAGATAAGGACAAGGGGTAATACATTCATTATTACTATTATGTGAGGGAGGGAGGGAGGGAGGGAGGGAGGGAGGGAGGAGAAGAAGGAAGGAAGGAAGGAAGGAAGGAAGGAAGGGAGGGAGGAAGGGAGGGAGGGAGGAAGGAAGGAAGGAAGGAAGGAAGGGAGGGAGGAAGGAAGGAAGGAAGAAGAGGAAGAAGGAAGAAGAGGAAGAAGGAAGAAAAGAAAGAAGGGAGGGAGGAAAAGAAAAAGGCAGGAAGGAAGGAAAGAAGGGAGGGAGGAAGAAAGGGAGGAAAGAAGGATGGGAAGGAGGGAGAAGAGGAAGGAGGAAAGAAGAAAGGGGAGAAAAGAAGAAAGAAGGGAAGGAGGAAAGAAGGATGGGAGGAAGGGAGGGAGGGAGGAAAGAAGAAAGGAAGGAAGGACAGAGCGAAGGATGGGAGGGGAAGTGGAAGAAGGAAGGGCAGAAAGCGAGAGGAGGGAGAAGAGAAAGGGCGCCCAGGGGATCCTCAGCCCCACCTGCCTCCTCCTCCCCTGGCGGGCCACTCGCTCCGCACCGGAGGTTCCAAGGGACTCCCGCCAGGGACCCCGGGAAGGAAGGAAGGAAAGGAGTCCCCGTCGCCCTCCCTCCCTCCCTCCCTCCCTCCCTCCCTGGAGGCTGCTCCCCTGCCCGCCCGCCCGCCCGCGCGGCCCTTCTCCCCCGGCTCAGCTGGGGCCCTGGTGCACCACTCATCATCCTGGACGAGACCGCGCCTGGGTGGAAGATGCTGTGGGTGCTGCGGGCAGAGGACCAGGAGGGAGGCAGAAGCCCGATGGCGGTGGTGGGAAACGAAAGGCTGAGCTCGCTTCTGCTGCTTCTGCTGCTTCTGCTGCGGCCTGCGAGTAATGATGTGGGCATCGGAGGGCGTAAAAAGAGAGAGGCGCCCCAGGAGACATAGTTAAAGGAGCAAGGTGCAAAGAGGGCGGGGTAGCCAGGTAGGGAGAGAGGGAGGCGGGCATTGCACCCTTCAAGGCTCCGCTGGCTCTTCCCACCAAGGCACCCCTTCAGGCACAAGTTGGTACCCCCTAGAGGATTGCGCCTTTCGCAACCGCATAGTTTGCATATAGCTGGAGCCGCCCCTGCTGAAGGTAGAAAGTTTTTAAAAGATTGAAACCAGAGAGGGATATTGTTTCTTTTTACGTTCTGCACATGAGCTGCTAAAAGCAAGCTGAAAAAGACTGCTATGCCTGGTCAGCCAGTTTTTAGAAATGAGAGTAAAGCATGTCGTGCTTGTATCTTCTTTTTCAATAATTGGAAACAGTCTCCTGTCTGTGACCTAAATAATGACTAATAATAGTCTGAGAATGAAGTGAATGTTTCTCTTCTGTGATAGAAGTTGGACAACGTGACACATTTTTCAGAAGGTGGCCCTTTCTTTGCATATTCTCTTTTTAGAAAACAGTCTCTGAAAGGCATGTCTGCAGACAGCAGGGCAATAATCTGCCTGGAGCCAGCCAGTCCATGACCTTACATGTACTGTGGAGACAGAAAAACCACACCTTACCCTCCTGCGTATTCCACCCTCTGCAAAACAAATCACACCACTCCCGGTTCATAACGTTAAAGATATATCACCCACTTTTAAAATAAAGCTGTCACCAGCAGGGATGACCATGGAATTGGATAGTGTGTTATAGCAGATTTTAGGTATAAGATTTCTTCTGTGTTTCTAAATGCAGTAAGCATTACCTTTCTAAATGACTGTCACTTTGAATAACTGGTTTTAATAGGTGTGCATGGAGAATGTATTTTTAAAATATGGAATTTAGTTGTTGATTTTATATTTCAAACTTTAGATTGGATCTGATAGTACCAGTAGACTAAACAAATTAATAAATTAGTGAATTATTGCTTTTTGTTGTATATCATAAACACTGTTTAAAGATGCCATAGCAGATTATTACTGTTTCACATAATTAAAACAACCTCAAATATTGTCAGAAGTTATTGTTACTGCATAAATTGACAAATATTGATGAGAAATATTTGTCTTTTTTGCATTCCACTGTATCCAGAGAATTCTCCTCCAGCACCACATCCAAAATGGGTTAATTTTCTTCCTATCAGCCTTCTTCATTATCAAGTTTTCACAACCATACAAGATGTAGGGTATACAATGGGGATTCCTCAGGTGAGAAAGGTGGGATAGAAATGATGTAAAAAAATTTTTTTTCATGTCAGGAGCAACCTGAGTCACTTATGGAGTGAGAGAATTGGCCGTCTGCAAGGACGTTGCCCAGGGGATGCCTGGATGTTTTGATGTTTTTATCATCCTTGTGGGAACCTTCTCTCATGTCCCCGCATGGAGCTGGAGCTGATAGAGGGAGCTCATCCATGCTCTCCCCGGGTGGGATTCGAACCTGGCAGCCTTCAGGTCAGCAACCCAACCTTCAGGTTACAAGGCTTTAACCCATTACGCCACCGGAGGCTCCTGGGTATGTAAATAAATAAATAAAAATAAATAAACAAATGACTACATTTGAGAATCTTGTCTAGTCTCTTCACAGCTGTCCTTCCAAGTACTAGTCTTCTTCTGATTCTGAAGTCTCTATTTTAGACTAAGCCAAGGAATGGGAAATCTCTGACTTTCTTGGTGTTCTTCATTGTTTACTTCAAAGTTATGTAAATCATCTGTGTTCACTGAGAGCGATTATGAGCATTCCATTATGACTTTGGAGATCTCCAGATCAGTCATGATAACCGACTAGGTAACTTTATCCAAATCACATCATCTCAAGCTTGATGGGAGCATTTGCGACGCTAGTTGTTCACTTCTAGTATTTTTCTCTCTCTTCTTGGGCTATATCCCTCAACAGGAACAATATACAGTAGAGTCTCACTTATCCAACATAAACGGGCCAGCAGAACATTGGATAACCAAATATGTTGGATAATAAGGAGAGATTAAGAAAAAGCCTATTAAACATCAAAATAGGTTATGATTTTACAAATTAAGCACCAAAACATCATGTTATACAACAAATCTGGCAGAAAAAGTAGTTCAATATGCAGTAATGCTACATAGTAATTACTGTATTTACGAATTTCGCACCAAAATATCATGATATATTGAAAACATTGACTACAAAAATGGCTTGGATTATCCAGAGGCTTGGATAAGTGAGGCTTGGATAAGTGAGACTCTACTGTATTGAAAACATTGACTACAAAAATGCGTTGGATAATCCAGAACGTTGGATAAGCAAGTGTTGGATAAGTGAGACTCTACTGTAGTTATAACAAAGATCATCAGAGGGAGGCAGATTTCTGAAGAAATCTTTCCAAGAAAGATTTATGATATGTTTGCTTTAAGGTCAATGTAAGTCAGAAATCACTTGAAGGCACATAACAATGACAAATCAACTGTGTCCATTATTTTTGTTTTCTTAATATTCATCTCTAAATTTGCCTTTGCACCTTTCTCCTTGACTTTGTGTAGTAGTAGTTCCAAATTTTCCCTATTTTCTACTCATAGAAATTTCTACACCTCCTTCTTCAGAGTCTAATCCAGCTTTGTATATGTCTAGAGATAGTATCTGTTTGCTTTCTTCACTCATAATTCAGCTCTTGCCAGCAGGTGCATAGGTGAGTAAGCCTTCACCACCCACATGCTCCATTGTCAGGCAGGCATGCGAAGGGCCAGATGGTGAAGGCGAAGCTCTGCCCCATCCACAGGCCTCAGGAAAGGCCTTTGGAGGCCACATCTAGAAGAATGAAATAGGTGATAACCACCAGGGATGATAGCATTGCTTCTAAATATATTCCAGAGATGCTATCAAGCAATGTTATCAAGCATTGCTTCCAAATATATTTCAGTTACAGCATGGGGGTCATTGAAGGGTTGTTGTTGTTTTTTTTGGGGGGGGGGGGGTCTACACTTATCCTGGGGATGATCCAGAGTGCAAATGCCAACCCCCGGATGGTTTTACTCACGGACCCCCACAGTGTTGTAGAGAAAGGAGGGAGTCTTGACTATCCAGTAATGTCAAAGCAGCTCAACACCACCAAATGACTAACTTTACCATCCTCCCCTGTTCTTCCTATGGCAGCAGCCAACTGGTGCAACATGGCTCATGTCAGTTGCTTGTCTCCTAGAGTAACATCTGCTGGGGTGCCAGTGTAAGGAAAGAAGGAATCATCTCCTCCTTTCCACCCTCCTTTCTGTGATCGTCTCTTTCTTCCAACTAGCATCACTCCAGTCAACTAGCAACTTTTTTCGTGTCAGGAACGACTTGAGAAACTGCAAGTCGCTTCTGATGTGAGAGAATTGGCTGTCTGCAAGGACATTACTCAGGGAACGCCTGGATGTTTTGATGTTTTTAACATCCTTGTGGGAGGCTTCTCTCATGTCCCCACATGGAGCTGGAGCTAATAGAGGGAGCTCATCCGCGCTCTCTCCGGGTTGGATTCGAATCGGCGACTTCAGGTCAGCAACCCAAACTTCAAGTCATCCATCCTGGCAGCACAAGTGTTTAACACACTGCACCACTGGGACAACTGAAGTTGTCACACCTGCTAATTGCCACGTCAAAAACAATGGGAGAAGGAAGGTATGTGCTATCCCATGTCTTCAGGTATGGATATGGGATGGCCATGTAAACAGTTGTGTCCTGGAAGCAGCCCAACTGTTTACATGGGCCCAAAGTCACAGCTTGCTCCGGATTCTCAGAGAGAATTTGGAGCAAGCCGTGGCTTTAAATTCCGTGTTCTACCATTTTCCCTCTACAGCAAGGGTGGGTAAGTCAGCCTAATATTCTGTTATTGGAATAATTTATATGAAATGCTTCACACACATTTTCATTTGAAAAAAGCCATTGTCACAGCTTACAGTAAATTATATTATGTAAAATCTGCATAAGACCAGAAGCTTGCTTATGGGGAAGATTAATTGATCTATCTTTACCTGTTGATATATATTTGGTGTAGCAAAACTAGATATTCTAATTCTGCAACTTTTCACAGCATTTGTAGTCAGAAATATATAAACAAGAGCTGGCTGTGTTTCATAGCCACTCTCTCACATGAAGCAAAGCAGAATTTTCCCAGGATATGTGTTTATTGTAGGGACTCGTTGCATCTTGTCAGAGCCTGTGGTGGAAGTTTAGTGAAGTGCATGATAACATCAAACCCTGCAACCATGGAGGCATGGGAAAGTTTATCTGCATGAATATCTTAGTGAACAAAAGCTGCTTAATTAAAATGAGCTCACAGCAAATGACCATGAAATTAACACAGATTACTCCTGAATTGTGTATAGAGGGTTTCTTTTTTCTTCAGACAAATATCGTTTTATAGCTCTATGTTTATACTCCTTTTCATTAATAGTTACAATTATTAGTAATTTAAAAAGCTATAATGTAGTCCTGGATTTATTTTCAAATGTTTGTTAGCTGTGCATTGTTCAGTTAAGTATAGACAAATACTGGGACAAGACATAAAGTTGTGCAGTGTGAATGGGGCCCCTGGGACAGTCACTTTTCCAAATGCATACAATTTGTGATGGCTTACATAACCCAAGTGGCACAGTGTGTTAAAGCGCTGAGCTGCTGAACTTACAGACCAAAAGGTCCCAGGTTCAAATCCCGGGAGCGGAATGAGCAGCCGCTGTTAGCCCCAGCTCCTGCCAACCTAGCAGTTCAAAAACATGCAAATGTTAGTAAATCAATAGGTACCGCTCCGGCGGGAAGGTAACGGCGTTCCATGCAATCATGCTGGCCACATGACCTTGGAGGTGTCTGTGGACAACACCGGCTCTTTGGCTTAGAAATGGAGATGAGCACCAACCCCCAGAGTCGGACACGACTGGACTTAACGTCAGGGGAAACCTTTACCTTTACCTTACCTTGCAAGAAAATCACGGAGGACTTTGTCAAACGCCTTACTAAAATCAAGATATGTTCCATCCACAGCATTCCCTACATCTACCAGTTTGTAACTCTATTGGAAAAAGAGATAAGATTAGTCTGGCATGACTTGTTTTTGAGAAATCCATATTAACTTTTAGTAGTCACTGCATTCCTTTCTACCTCCTTAATGTTCTGCTCCAGAATCTTTCCTGGTATTGATGTCAAGCTGACTGGACGGTAATTGTTTGAGTCCTCTTTTTTCCCCTTCTTCAAGATAGGAACAACATTTGCCCTTCTCCAGTCTGCTGGAACTTCTCCTACTCTCCAAGAATTTTCAAAGATTAATGAAATAATCAGACTTTTCATGCAAGCAAAGCCGTGCTCAGGATTTAACAACAGCACCATGTTCTTTGGACATGTAAAGGTAAAGGTTTCCCCTGACGTTAAGTCCAGTCATGTCTGACTCTGGGGGTTGGTGCTCATCTCCATTTCTAAGTTGAAGAGCCGGCGTTGTCCGTAGATACCTCCAAGGTCATGTGGCCGGCATGACTGCATGGAGCGCCGTTACCTTCCCGCTGGAGCGCTACCTATTGATCTATTCACATTGGCATGTTTTCGAACTGCTAGGTTGGCAGGAGCTGGAGCTAACAGCGGCCGCTCACGCCACTCCCAGGGTTTGAACCTGGGACCTTTCGGTCTGCAAATTCAGCAGCTCAGCACTTTAATGCACTTCGCCACCGGGGCAACAACATGACAAAGATACAGACTGTGGTGCATCTTATCACCTTATCTGTTCAATTTATATGAAGAATATTCATTTCTCTGCAGTACATAGTAGAAGCAATCAGCAGCCTGGAAGCACACAAATGCTACTTGCATAGTTATGCCAAAGACAACTACCCAAGTAGCAAGCACACACTTGTGAGTTCTGACTGAGCCATTCTGTGCCACTGATTTAGTTCCTCAGCTCTTCACGATATGGGTGATCCTCTTGCACTGTTGTATTGAAACTGATGGCATTTCTATCTAGTAAACCATCTCACTACCATTACTGCTTCATGGTTCTCAGATGCATATGTAAAACTAGGCTTAACAATTAACCAATAAACCTTAACAATAATCCCATCTTTCCCTATTTTACCACTTCAATACACAGGGTTTTTTTAAGCATCCTAGGATGCTTCTCTGCCAGTCCAGCAGTAGATGAGCACACACAACATTGCCCATCACACCACATCACTGGACTTCTGGCAGAGGCCTCGCCCATAACTGGAGTGGAAGCATCCTAGGAAGCTTCCCTCCAAACATGGGAGCCTACCCATGTTGTGCTGGCTCTTAATGGAACTAGTATGGATCCGCACCGCTTCAGCAATGCTCCCCATGTGCTGGATGAACATCACCACTACAAAGCAGCATGCAAGGAGACAGAGTCATCCCTCATCCCTGCCGTTTTGCCACAAAGCCTGGCAAAACAGTACCAAGGGGAAGGGAGTCGACCATGTGATGGAAAAGAAGGACATTTTGATCTATTTCTACATGTATGATTATATTTCTTGAGTGCATGTATGTACACTTCTGTGAAAACAATAATTTAAAGAACTCATGTGAATAATGTTTGGGTTTTATTTCCAGCAACAATGATTCTTAGAGTAAGAGATTATAGATCTGCAAAGGTCAAGCAGGTGAGTGATGAATAAACTACAGAGGAACAGGGGTGGGTGGAGGAATAAACCAGAAAAGGAATGTCGCCATGTCACCATTCATACTCTTTCTTTTCACCTATAATTAAATCTTAAAATAAAACCCAATGTAGCTATTCAAGGAGAGGAAAAAACTGCAAGATTCAAAAAGCCATCATTTAGTTAAATATTTCAAAGATGCTGCTTTTCTTCCTTCCACTTTGGTTGTGGAAAAAGTGAATATTTTGAAAGCCTGCTTTTATTTGAAAACAGATGTGGAAAGTTAGCAGGTATGGAAATTTTCTATTTCTAAGTTAAGTTTTAAAATAAAATGAAGGCAGTGGGAAAAAATTCCTTTTGACAGAAACACCCTGCACTGGGGTAATAACAACAAAAAGAATAACAAGAATATGGGTATTTAATGTGCTAGAAACATCCCATGTACAAACCTTTAATCTTTCTTCAACTTTAAATTCAATTTTGGTTCCATAGTAATAATGATAACCTGAGCAATCAAAGCATAAATGGGTTTTAACTGGGACATATTCCTAACAATACTAGTTTGATGGATCCCCTCTCTAGGCTGGTCTTGCCATTCATAATTCTTGGGCTCCTATCACTCACCTTGACACTTTTCCCTTCAAGATCCCTCTCTGGATCTGGTATTGGGTTCATTGTGGTAAGTGTGACCAGACTCTCTATCAAAACAGTAACAGCCAGACACTTTAGAAACTGAGTCCCATGATCAATTGATGGAAGTACTCTTGCATCGTTCGATGGGCTCTGTGGAACTCCGTCTTTCAAAGGTCTCTTAAATGTTTAGAAACGGAGGAAAGCCAGCATATGATAAGGTCTTTAGAGATGCTGGGGGTTGAACTTGAGTCCTTCTATAGGCATTGTAAATGCTCTGCCACAAACTTCGAGCCCCTTTCCATGTGAGTCATAAAATTGGCTATGCTGTTTGTTTGTTTGTGATAGATTAATCACAAGATTTCCACCTACTTCTTTTTTTTTAATGTAAACATGATCCTCTTTTAGGTTAGCTTTTATATTTTCTTTCAGGATGTTTAACATCTTTTCTTAAGTTGCTCCTCTGGAAAACATTCTGCCAAGTCAGATGTGTTAAGCCACAAAAAGCTATATTTCTCTTCTTTAAAAAAATCAATCATTTGTAATTCATATCAGTCAAGTGCATACTTTATTACCTGGCACGACATCCTGCACTTTGAATAAGCCAAGTGCCATGGGTATGTTCAAGTGGAAAAATTCCACTGTGTTAGTTTTGGATGGGCTCAGCTTATATAGATGCATTTTGGCCTGTGCAGGCCAGAAGGGAAACGGATGACCTGAAGAGCCAAGCACAGGTCCCAGTTAAAACATTTACACAGCTGAGACCAAGAATCTCTCCTACATGTAGAGAAAACATTTCAAACCCTAAAGGAAGCCATGCCAAAGGAAGCTGGAGGATCTTTTTCTTTTTCTAATCAGCTGGCGTAAGAGTGTTGTCTCACTATCCTTCAAAGTTTGCCTCTGGAATAGAAGTGAGAAACTAACACCCGCTGGATAGTCCCCTTGAGGCACGCTAATCCATCTTCAGAAGCAAGAAGAGGTTATGAAGAAGCAACATTATACCAATATGCTGCCTGGGATGCCTCTTCACCTATTTCCCAATCTTTCTTTCTCAAAGTGGCTCAAAAATAGTATATTAATAGCTACTCAAAGCTCTGTACAGCTCCATGATATTGAAATCTCTAATATTTTGTTGTTTATTTGTTCAATCACCTCCAATTCTTTGTGACCTCATGGACCAGCCCATGCCAGAGCTCCCTGTCAGCTGTCACCACTCCTAGCTCCTTCAAGGTCAAGTCAGTCACTTCAAGGATACCATCCATCTTGCCCTTGGTCGGCCCCTCTTTCTTTTTCCTTCCTTTTTCCCCAGCATCATTCTCTTCTCCAAGCTTTCCTGCTTTCTCATTAAGTGCCCAAATACTTCATCTTTGCTTCTAATATCCTTCCCTCCAATCAGGCATTATTTCCTGGAGTATAGACTGGTTGGATCTTCTTGTGGTCCAAGCCATTCTCCGAATTTTCCTCCAACACCACAGTTCAAAAGCATCTATCTTCCTTCGCTCAGCCTTCCTTATGGTCCAACTCTCGCATCCATAGGTAACTATGGGGAATACCATTGCTTTAAGTATGCTGACCTTTGTTGCCAGTGTGATGTCTCTACTCTTCACTATTTTATTGAGATTGCTCATTGCTCTCCTCCCAAGAATTAAACATTTCCTGGCTGCAGTCTGCATCTGTAGTAATCTCTGTGCCTAGAAATACAAAGTCTGTCACTGCCTCCATATTTTCTCCCTCTATTTGCCAGTTATCAATCAGTCTGGTTACCATAATCTTGATTTTCTTGATGTTTAACTGCAACCCAGATTTTGCACTTTCTTCTTTACCTTGGTTACAAGGCTCCTCAGCTCCTCCTCGCTATCAACCATCAAAGTGGTATCATCTGCATATTTAAGATTGTTAATGTTTCTTCCAGCAATTTTAACTCTAGCCTCGAATTCATCAAGCCCTGCATGTCTCATGACTTGTTCTACATACAAGTTGAATAGGTAGGATGAGAGTATACAGCCTTGCCATACTCCATTCCCAATCTTGAACTAGTCTATTGTTTTGTGGTCTGTTTTTACTGTTGCTACTTGGTTGTTATACAGATTCCTCAGGAGACAGACAAGATGGCTTGGTATCTCCAGACCAGCAAGAACTTGCCGCAATTTATTATGATCCACACTGTCAAAGGCTTTAGAATAGTCCATAAAACTATCTCAAATACAGTCAGCCACATTTAGAAATGCTAGCTTGCTTGGATCTGACATTAGCCAGATCAGAGTTATTTAAACGGTGCTTCTCCAGATGTTTTGGACCTCATCTCCCACAATTCCTAACAGCTGGTAAGGTGGTTGGGATTTCTGGGAGCTGAAGTCCAAAAACACCTGCAGGAGCAGCATTTGAGAAACACTGGGCTGGACTAATGGGTCTGATCAAGGTTGATCCTGGTACAGATATCTTCCATCCTCCATTCATTCAGTAAGATTTTAATTATATGTGCTCCAAGTATTTGGAATATTCATGAATATCATCACCCTAAAGACTTGATTGCGCAAACCCACTATTCCACTACAGTCAGCTTATCATTGATAGCAGGTACATATTGGGTTGAGCACCTCTAATATCTCTTCAGTAATAAATTTGCACTGATTGACCAATTTGTAGTTTTGCGATCACACTTCCACACAGCTTATAATCTGTATTCCTGCACTGACACAACTGCACAATTCCATCCTGATGAAAATAGTTTCTCAAAACAAAGGTGGCTGTACATTCCAGAGCAGACATTTGGAATTCTCGCAAATTTGGACTGACTTTACAGAAGGTCAAAAGTTCAGCCCAACATCAATTAATGCACATATATTATAATTTTCCAATAAGATTACTAGAATAGATCCAAGTGTATCAGTAAAAGCAAGTGCTAAAATGCAATTTCTCTTCTAAGGAGACTTGAAAAAAAAAACAAGGTCAGCAAAGCCATGAAAAGCCAGGATCCATTTTACAGTGCCAGCTGAGGGAAGTCCGTTTCCATTGAGGAGGACAGCAGCTGAATAAATGTCTGTAACCATTCCCCCTTCAGTACTGCTCTAAAACAAGTAAATTAGAGCAAGCAGAAATCTTTTTCAGTTTCAGTCCTTTTAGCATAAAAATAGTTCATTCCAACCAAATACTTAGCCCTTTGTTGTTGTTGTTGTTCCTCAGCCGGCACTTTATTGTTGTTGTTTGTATTTATCTTTTGAAAAAATGAATTTCCTGTTGTTACAGATGAATACTTGTAAATATTTATCCTTTGCACTTGCTGTAAACCTATCCTTTGCTCTCTTGGGAATTGTTGAATTCCAACTCTGCAAAGATCTCCAGCATTTCCAAAGCAGCATGACTCCTAAATGTAGTCAAGCAAGAATTAGAGGAGGGGCTGGTTGTGTCTTTCAAAAGGATCCTGTGTGTCTCCCCACTGCTCTTGGATCCCAGGGATGTTTAGCTTGGCGGTAGCTACTGGGCACAGCATTTCAGGCAGAAAAGGGGAGAAATTTTGCCACTTAAGAAATCTGAGTACAGTGCCTCTTACACTTATTGAATGTAAACTGAAGGTGGAGGTTGCCACAGCTTGGAACTGCTTCTTCCCTTTCTGTTTTCACTCTTGGTTTTGTTGTTGTTGTTGTTGTTGTTGTTGTTGTTGTGTGCCTTCAAAATGTTTGTGCTTTTACAGTCTATAATTTGATAGAAGCTTAGAACTAACCTACAGCTATTGATGTATATGGCTTAGGTACTAACAGTGAAGCAAGGTTGGATTAGATATCATGCCTGCCATGAAATTTTGATACCTTTAGGCACTTTTCATTTCACTTTGTATATGTACTGACTGTTATAGGAATTGCCAAAATCATATGCTGTGATGCTGTGAATATGCTGATAATAATAATAATAATAATAATAATAATAATAATAATAATAACAACAACAACTTTATTTGTAGACCTGAAAGGACTCAAGGCGGTTTCCAACATATATAGCCAACATTCAATGCCAGAAAGGGGAAAAATTATACACACAAATTACTGTATATACTCGAGTATAAGCCTAGTTTTTCAGCACTTTTTCAGGGCTGATAAAGCTCCCACTCGGCTTATACTTGAGTGAGGGTCCTGGCCGGCTTCTATTCAGGTCAGCTTATACTTGAATATATAAGTATTCGGAGTTGGACAGTCTTATCTTATTAAAGTCTTATTATTATCTTAAATTGCAGTTTTATATAAATATTCAAATACATTTAACCTACTGATGCTTCAAATAATGCTTTGAAGCATCAGATATTTTATTAATATCTATTTTTATTTTTAAATTTGATCCGTAGCTGCTGCATTTCCCACCCTCATCTTATACTCGAGTCAATAAGTTTTCCCAGTTTTTTGTGGTAAAATTAGGTGCCTCTGCTTATATTCGGGTCGGCTTATACTCGAGCATATACGGTATATCAAAACAGACCACTTCAAGCAATATAAAAGCAACCTAACTTTAAACTTAATAACAGATAAAAATAACCAAAGATTAAACTTAAATGGCCCATACAAACATAAATGCATAATATAAATTTATCACTAGATAAAAACATCTAAAAACTAATAGCTAAAACCATATAGAAGAATAAAATTATATGCAGCAACCAACAGGCTGAAGTCAATTCCAGTATCTGGAAAAGGTTTGACATATCTAGGCAAGGGTGTACATCGAGGCATTTTAGTCTTCCTCTTCTCCATACACCAGAATGCATAACTGGGTTTTTAGCAACTTTTTAAAGGTGAGGGGGGGAGGGGGCAGTTCTTTTGGGAGGGAGTTTCAGTGGGGCATGGCCACCGAGAGCAGGGCCTCCTTCGCAGATCTCAACACTTCAGCCGGTTTGTATACGGAGATGCAGTTCTGCAAATAGTCTGTGCCCAAACTGTTTAGGACTTTATAGGTAACAATCAGCACTTTGTATTTAGTCTGGAAGCAGATTGGCAACAAGTGGAGCTGTTGCAGCATGGGAGTCATCCTCTCATGGTACAGCGCTCCAGTTAGCAACCTAGCCACCAATCTCTGAAGAGATTTAACAAATCAAAAAGTATGAGATAAATGGATGTGAGTTCAAAAGACATGTTGAAGAGACGATTTGGCAGGTTCTCCTACAATTTGTAATGAATCTACAAAATCGATAACACAGCCACTAGCCTGCAATATCATGTTTATCTTCCTTTGATGTGTAGCGCAGCTTGACTCGAAAGTATAAGAAACCGAGACTTGAATTTAAGAGGAACTGTAATAAGTTTATTGAAGTATAGAAGCTTAATGGTTTCAATGTTTCTTAACTCCTAGAGGTACATTCCTTTAGTGGTTACCTTTATAACCTTTCATAAAACTCTTAAGAAGATTATTCTTTCCACTAGACAAATGTTATACTTATTTACTTCAGAATGTGTTCTTTCTTTTATAGATCACTCCAGGTTCTAGCCTATTCCTTCCATCTGTTATTTCTGTTACAATAAAGACTCTTACTGGGTTTTCTCTTCCCCTTTATACTCCAACCCTAACTACTAATCTAAATAAGTCAACTTATTGACTTATCTAAACCACACAGACTAAAAGCCTAAACCTTCTTGATTCTCAACACAGTAGAACTGACTTTTCCTGCAGTTCTCTGACCACAAACCAGTAAAAGTTCAACAAAATAGCAAAATGAAGGTCCAAACTAACGTCGTCCCCGAGTTGTTTACACAAGCCGCAGTTGAGTCAAGCCAGGAGCCAGGGACAAAGGA
Organism: Anolis carolinensis; assembly: GCF_035594765.1. Lineage (NCBI taxonomy): Eukaryota > Metazoa > Chordata > Lepidosauria > Squamata > Anolidae > Anolis > Anolis carolinensis. Next base: position 99,802,484 of record NC_085845.1, on the reverse strand, counting down.
AATCCGCACTCACAATAGCCAATCCAAAGATAGTTTACCGAAGCGGGTAACCGAAGCTGAAGTCAAGTAAATCCAAAGCCAGGAAGGGAAAAAGCAGCGTCCACGAAAAGCTAGTCCAAACGTCGTTACCGAGGGTCATCAAACAAAGCCGAAGTCGTCAGTCCAAAGGTCCAGGAAGGGAGAAAAGCACACTCACAATAGTCCAGTCCAAATCCAAGAATCACAGGAACCAGGAACGCCAAGCTGTAGAGCCAGGACCCAAAGCCCAACAGGAAAAACAGGCAGGGACAAACCTACGCCAAAACGACACTTTGCCTTCTGCAAAGGATCCCCATTTCAGACCCTACTTTTAACTTACACATCATTATCTGAAGATGAGCTGGCCTCCACCCCATCATCATCCCCCACAGCTGTTCCTGTGAACCCCACCCATCATCCCTCCAGTTCCTCCATCTCCTATCAAGACTTAGGTCTCCCCATGCCCCAGGTGTATCAGCAGTTTGCCAATCCTCCTGTCCCGAAAACCCCACAAACGTATCACCAGAAGTTGGCTCTGCAAACACATCCCTCATTTCTTGTACCCTAGTCCAGTCCGATATGCCCTCTACATTTTCATCACTCCCAGACCCATCATCCCCAGAGAAACCCAAAAACGACTCCTCCTCTGTGGGAGCAGTAATTATATCCCGGAGCTTCTTCCTCTCCCTTTCCTCATCTGATTCCTGCTCCTGAGTAACCCTTTTAGTTCCTCTATTCACATCCATCCCGTCTCCTTCTTCAATCATTGACTCCTCATCACTTGAAAACCCTTCAAACGTGTCTTCCTCAGAAGGTGCCATAAGTATCTCCCGGATCCGTTTCCTTTGTTGTTCCTCATCTGACACCTGCTCAAGATTACCCCTTTTCCTCCTACTAGTACTTCTACTACCGTTTGTAATATTGCTAGGAGACTCAACTACAACACGGGATGCTTCTCATGTTGCATAGAAAAGAATGGGTGAATCTGGGCGATGACTCTTTCCCCCCGTGGGATGAAGTAAAGATCAATGTGGAGTGTGGAACGATGGGTTCCCCATGCCTCATGCTGGATTTGCTGTGATCCATGGATAATTTCACCACTATTACCCTGAATACTGACTTCAATGTGATGAGATCCTTAGTATCTTAGTGATGTGAAAATTATTACTTCAAAAACATTTCTAGCAGATAGTAACAATTGTGGAGAAAGGAAGGACCCTGTTCCTTCTTCATTACTGTTTCTTTACACCTATGTGGAGGAGAATAGGGAAAGCTGTAAGAACAATATGGCTGGTTGTGGCAACATCCTACAGTCTTGCACATCATAGGGATGTTCTGGATTTGGCCTTTAAAACTACATGTGCAGGATTTTTCCTCATTTGTCTGCAGATTATTTATTTTTGTGCCTCATAAAATAAAATAAACAAAAAACATAAGCTGGGCTCTTTTCTTTGGTAGTCCAGTTCCTCTGAAACCTATTATGTCTGGCAGATTTTTTTTGTATAATTATATATAGAATTTCTATTGACATTGAAAAATCCCTTACTTCACTCTGATGTGGTTGTATTTATTACCAAAAGATGGTCTTTCTTTCCGACCGAAAACACTCTCTAGCACAAAAATAGTAAAACATGAGCTGTTTGTCCATTTGATGTCAGATGATAACTATGACCAAACCAAGAAAGATAGGCTGGAAAAATCAACAAAAGCAACATATTATTCAATGCTTTACATGAGTCCCTTCTGGCTGACTGTTTCCAAGCACAATAATTCGGGTTTTCCAGAAATATTTAGAAAGAGTTGAGAACACACTGAAAAGACATTTTAAATTCCTTATATAATATTTTGCAGATCTTTTCTATATTAAAACAAATAATCCCGAATGTGTTTCCATTTCCAACTTTCTAAAGGAAGTCCAGTGCACTACTGGAAAAACGCATTTACAAGCTTTCACCAAAGAACAGCACCAGACATTATCCCAAGATAACCTTTACTGGATCTTATGCATAGGCCTACATACTTTAAAAAAAAAAACCTTAAATCAGCATGAAAATAAAATTAGATTCTCTGGACTGCATAAATTCTTCATATTTGTAGAATGTTTCTACTTTTTATGCAGTTCTATTTTTATAGTCCTGGGGCTATTGTCCTGAGGCTCACTTTCAAGTGTATATTGCAGCCCTAAAAGATCACAAGAACCCCCGATGGTACAGCAGGTTAAACCACTGAGCTGCTGAACTTGCTGACCACAAGGTCGGCAGTTCAAATCCAGGGAGCAGGCTGAGCTCCCGCTGTTAGCCCCAGCTTCTGCCAACCTAGCAGTTTGAAACATGCAGAACAGTAGGTTCCCTTCTGGCAGGAAGGTAAGGTGCTCCATGCAGTCATGCCAGCCACATTTATTTATTTATTTATTTATTTATTTATTTATTTATGTGTCAAAAGCATTGCACGACAAATACATTTCAAAAATGATGGGGGGGGGGGGAAGGAAATCACAAGCAACTAAATAGTTTTGGACCAAAAGCGGGCAACAGCAACCGCATTGTCCGTAGCTTTAAACAACTCCTCCTCCGTGCATGAGGCAGGGCATTGTGGGCAAGCATACATATGCTGAGTTGTTTGTTCTGCTCCACAGTCACACAAGGTGGAGGATTCCTCCAGGTAATGCCACCTCGCCAAGTTGTCTTTAGATCTGCCCACTCCGCTTCTCAGTCTGTTTAGGGACTTCCAAGTTGCCCATTCTTGGTTTGCCCCTGGAGGAAGACCCTCGTGGGGGGCCATCCAGTTAGAATTGCCAGGTTTAGCTGCCCAGAGAGACACCCTTGCTGCTGCTGGAGGAACATCAAGAGGAGTGGTGGTTCTCATGAAGCCCTTCCTTGATTTGAGTCTGGTGGGAGGAGGGTGATAGCCATGCAGTGGGTGGCTTTCACAATGTTCGACTTTATTTCTCTCACCGTTAGCAGCAACTTCCCGTCGCACGTCAGGAGGGGCAATGCCAGCTAACTGGTAGAGTTTAGCAACAGGTGTAGGTTTAAGGCATCCCGTGATGATTCTGCATGTTTCATTCAGTGCTATGTCCACCTGCTTTGCATGGGCAGACTTGTGCCAAACAGGACAGGCATACTCTGCAGTTGAGAAAGACAAGGCCAGGGCTGATGTTCTTATTACTTGTGGGTCTGCTCCCCATGCGCTGCCAGTCAGTTTCCGCAGGATGTTATTGCGTGCAGCTACTTTGTGCTTGGTGTTCATGCAGTGTTTCCTATATGTTAGTGTTCGGTCTAAGGTGACACCAAGGTATTTAGGATGGAAACAGTGTTCGAGCTCTTGTCCTTGGCCTTGGCCAGCCACATGACCTTGGAGGTGTCTATGAACAACACTGGCTCTTCGGCTTAGAAATGGAGATGAGCACCAACCCCCAGAGTCGGACATGACTAGACTTAATGTCAGGGGGAAACCTTTACCTTTACCTAAAAGATCAGAATGTTTCTTTTCCCACCCCTCCTTACAAAAGGAAACAGAAAAAAGGATTGGCATCTGGCATAAGACTACCGCTACTGTGTGTTGATAGTGGGCCACCAAAAGGCTGCACTGTATGAAAAAAAGTTGAAATCTAATGAGAAAGTAGGTAAAAGAGAGTAGTAACGTCTTTTTCAAAGTGTTTTAGAAATTACCTGCAGCCAGTGAAGGAAAACTCTAATGAGCAATTTGTACAAGACTGGAAATTGCTTACATTCTTGTTTGATACTAAAAGAATGGGAGACGATGTCAGCAACTTTTGATGAACAATTGCATTTGATTTAAGAAAGAGATGGAATTATAAGGAAAGTATCTGTGTGAGGGGAGGATTACCTTTAGGAAAGTGTAGATTAGCAAAGTGTAATTAGAAAGTGTAGAAATTAAGAATGAACTTGATGTTAGAATGTAAGGTGTGAAAGGAATAATTAAAGAATAAAAGTAGACACTATTTTTCTGACAAATTGGAAATCATTTTTTTTAAGGTGGGGGATATATATAGAGTCTTCCCTCCACATTTGCAGTTTTTACTTTTGCAGATTTCATTATTCATTGATTTGTTTAAAATGTTCTCTCATGGAGTATCTAAGTCCTTCACTATGATTCAATGCTCATCTTCCTTAATTCATACTGAAAGACCTAGACATTTCCAGAGAGAACACCTCTCTAAGAATCCTTGAGGTCAATGGATCTCAACCTGTGGATTCTCAGGTGTTTTGGCCGACAACTCTCAGAAATCCCAGACAGTTTACCAGCTGTTAGGATTTCTGGGAGTTGAAGGCCAAAACATCTGGGGACTCACAGGTGGAGAACCACTGATCTAGGTCCTCCAGTGCAATTCTATGCTCCAGTGGAAGCTGACAATAGAGTCATGCTGAAAGACCGCAAAATTTCTAGAGAGATATCCGCTCAAATAGAAAAATTGCAATTTTTATTTTGCAGTTCTTCACTTTCACTGGTGTTTTGTGCTCCTAACCCCATCAAGATGCAGAGGGATGACTCTGTGTGTGTGTGTTTGTGTGTGTGTGTGTGTGTGTACAAAGGCAGGTTAAGGCTGAACTTTTGTGGATTTGCTCAATACTTTCGTAATTACGGAGGTGTATTGTGTCAGCACTATGTATTTCTTTTTCTCTTTTTTCATTTGTCTCACTTCTGTCTTGCTATGCTTTGTTATGTTGTTTGATTTTTTATATTTTCAATTATTTATGTGTTTGAGTATTTATAATATATTTGATTTAAAAAATAAAAAGAAATCAACTGCAATACCTTTGAAATTTTCAAGTTTCATACATTTCTGTGGAAAATCCATTATAACTAGCTTGCACGGAAAATATCATTTCCAGTGCTTCCTGGCTCAAGAGGAATTAGAAGGCACTAAAACCATACCTCCATGCTCACAACATTTTTTTTTATTTCTGAAAATCACAGATAACAATACAATATAGTACAAACCTTGACATTCTATGAATCAGTGTAGATAACTATTTACAGTTTTTGTGACTAAGTTACAGGTTCAGTTTGTACTTCAAAACAGATCAATTAGTTCCCCCTTAAATCTCCCCCACTCCCACCTCCTCTCTTCCGACCCCCCATTTGGGTCAGCTTATTTCTATACACTGATTTAATTGTTTGGATGGTCTGGTTCAAAATTCTGTACCTATAATTTCCTTCCATTTTGTCAATTAAACAATACCATTTCCTATTCCAGTAATGTTTGTAGTAACTATTCAAATATTTATTTTTCCTTTGATTGATAAAGTCGTTAATTAAATATTTAGAGAGGTAAGAACACCAGGTTTCCAGATTCCCACCTTGTTTTGTCTTTCCAACCTTGGCATGTATGACAGATATCATAAATTTTAGTATTTCTGTCCATTCGTTGTTCCCTCCTTTATAGTGAGGGACAGAAATTGGGCCTTATTCCAATATAATTTTTGTCCTGTTATTTCCTCTGTTACTTCCCTGACTATGTTGTAATATTTCTGGATTTCAATGCAATACCACCACATATGAAAAAATGTACCAATCTTCCCACATTTATGCCAGCAATTATTAGAAATGCTTTCCATAATGTGTTCCAACTGTAAGGGGGTCCTATACCTTTTTGTAATTATTTTCAATTGTGTTTCTTTAATCCTTAGGTGTTTAATTTTTTTAGATTTTGTCTATTCAAGACCTGACTAAATTCTCGCTAAAGTTTATGTCTTGTTTCCAAGCCTCTACCAAGGTGTGTAGGATAGGGCTGTTAGTTCCTTATTAATGTGTTGTCGAAGGCTTTCATGGCCGGGATCACAGGATTGTTGTATGTCTTTCGGGCTGTGTGGCCATGTTTCAGAAGTATTCTCTCCTGACATTTTGCCCACATCTATGGCAGGCATCCTCAGAGGTTGTGAGGCAACCTCACAACCTTATCAGTGATAAGTTCCTTATCAATTTTTAATAGGAATATATTTTCATTCATAACCTGTTAAGATTATGATCCCAATATGGTTAAATATTGGTGCAGAGCAGTAAAACGCAGAAGACTAGGGGTTTATGAGAGCAGAGGTAAAAAGGAAATGAACAATAAGACAAAATATCCAGCCTCCCTTTCCCTTTAAAAAGTCATGCGCATAAAATAAGCATCAGAGACATCAAATAAAATAGCAAAAATATGTTTACTCACAATCTTGTATGATGATGGTCATACAGGCAAAAACATCTTATTTCCAAAAGAAAAAAACACTTCAGGATACTACATTTCTCTTAACAAAACAGGAACATCAGCATGGCATGGTCAGGAGCGAAGAGGAAGAGACAGGAAGAGGCATCTGTACATCACTTCCTGTGTGTCCCCAGAAAGGATACTCCCATTTCCCATTTCATATGCAAAACCCCCTAAATGGTGTCATCAACTTTGGAATGCATCTTGGCTCAGGTTACTAAGCAACAAACATAACTAACTACATAAACCATCCCACATTGAAAATGCATGTATGATTGCTTAGATAACCCAACAATTTTCCAGCTAATAATTCTATCTAATGGGGCATCTGTTGCTTCTTTCTTTTTCATTTTCTGTGTTCTTTGGAATAAGCCTAACCAGGCTAACCAGTTCTTCACTCCACATTTTTCCTTTATCTTATCCCTTTTTTTTTTTAGTTTTCTGGTGAGTTCTAAGAGGTCCCCAATCTTATTTACATCATGCTCACAGCATTTGACCCACCATGGCATTGCATTTATGTGGTAGAGGAATTGCATGATCACTACCAACAAGTGGGTCTTGGAATTATCAAAAAGGGCTATGTGACAGAGTTCATATTATTTCCACAACAAGGCAAGCTAAGCAGTGCTCCATCGAGTTCTTTTGAGAGAAGAGAGATCAGAAGTCTTCTGTGCAAATTTATCTTGCACATCGTGTACCTCCTTTGGATCTCTAAGGCTAGCTTTGTGTTACAATAAGAAAGCATCAAAGTACAATGCAATAGATACAGTACTGTAGAATCAAACATATTTTCATATGATATTGATAATTAAAATTCCTATCATAGTATATTTTCATTCCGCTTTTGTTTATCTTCTTTTTCTTTTCTGTACAGCAGAATAAATGGTGCTATAGAACACTGCCAGCCCTGTTAGATTGTGCTAATAAGCCCCTGGAAGGCTGATTATGAGAGCCTAGTTATTTAGGTGTAAAAGCACATCTAATCATGTTTTTCAAAGTCAGCCCAGTATGCACAATTCATTCTTAACCTAATAAGCCTCTATTATCCCATTTCAAAAGTTCTATTCAGGACTTGCATCTGAGATTAAAAGTGGCCCCACATCACTTAATTAAGACACATAATCAGAGGGAAATGCTGCATTTTTGTGTGGATAATTAACTAATGTATGGCACTAGACTTGAATTTTAGCCGTGACATGTTTGCTCCGCACAGTTTCTCTTTCCTCCAGAACTGTGGGATTGTTCTACAGATTATTTCAGTGACAATGATAAATGGATGCCAGGGACTCAAACTGGGAATTTTGAGGCCTTAGCCTAGTCATCTATTGTGATCTGGACAAACTCACACACAAACACACACATACAAAAGGCAAGAGGGGTGTTCAGCATAGGCCCCTTTGAGGGATTTGCAGTATTGGCCTAGTTTTTATACATTCTTGGAGCGTGACTTGCTTTTACTTAATCCACTGAGAAACATATTTTGCTTTTGTCTCAAGTCACTAACCCTAAGGATCCTGAGCATCAGAATACATTTTCCATGCCAACATTTGGCTACCACTTTCCATAGTCAACTTGGCCAGCAGTTAGGAATTCTGACAGTTCAAATCCCAAACATCTGGTGAACCAAATTATTACATCATTTGTTCTATTTTCAATGGATTAGGCAGTACCTTCCTTATATATGTCTTTTAAAAATGTCAGTTCATCTGATATCATCTGAACATCTGAAGGTGATTGAAGTCCCACATTATCACATCTCTCCTTTTTGAATGTTTTGTCATTTGTTTTAGGAAAGCATAATCTAAGCATAGTCTAGCGGGGAAGCATATCACAGATGTCTACAATGGGGTTACTGTTGTACCTCTTCCCTTTCATTTTTACCCAGACTCTCAACTAATTTCCTATGCTTTTAATCATGGATCTCTTAATAGATGCACATATAAGGATACTGTTACACCTCTCCTGATTAGTCTATTTCTTTGAAATGTGTTAAACACCTCTGCTACTATATTCCAATCATAAGAAAAATCCCACCAGGGTTCATTAAATCATATGTGTCTTCCTGTGTTAAGAGTTCAAGTTCATCTAGTTTATTTCATATACAGATCTACCAACCTCATCACTCTCTCCAAGTTCAACATCCTAGGACACTTCCAGCCTGTTTTGGAGATGGAGCTCCACGCTGGCCATCACACAACATTGTGTGACTTCCAAAGGAGGCCCCGCCCCCAACCAGGGTGGAAACATCCTTGCATGTTTCCCTCAAAACACGGGAGGCTTCCCCTGTCGTGCTGGCTCCAGTGCAGCTAGCACAGATCCTCCTCAGAAGGGCAATGCTCCTCATGTGTGATAGGTGAATCATCTCTGAGAGGGAGCTGCATGCATGGCTATGGATTCACCCCACTGCCCCTCTTTTTCCTCCTCGAAGCCAGGCAAAGTGGGACGCTTTACCTGGCCTTTTTGATAAGATCATAAGACTATGGGTGCATACTCTCCAGTTTTCTCCCCACAGTTGAGTTCCTATATTAACTCTTCAATTCCCCCATATCATTGTCCTTAAGATTTGGTGTGTCCCTGCCCTCTGAAACATTGACTTATCCACAGGTTAATGTGAGTACTATATCTTAACTCTTATGAAAAGAGAAGCCACTTCTGGAAGAATCTAAAAGAAACACTGACGCTCACTACTTTCCACCATGGCACTGCTTTTGGCCTTTTTGAATGCATGGGTGGGGAAATAGTAGTGGCACCCAGATCCCTGAGGTGACATTGATACTTTCTCCCTTTGCAGAATGGTGCTCAACTTATACATTAGGTGATTCAAAATCCATAATTTTGGCCTCAAAATCTGCCCCTAATGCAGTGGGTCTCAACCTATGGGTCCCCAGATGTTTTGGCCTTCAACTTCTGGAAATCCTAACAGCTGATAAACTGGCTGGGATTTCTGGGAGTCATAGGCCAAAACACCTGGGGACGTAGAGGTTGAGAACCATTGCCCTAATGTATACATGGGATCGACGTATGTGAGTAGATATGTGTCCATTAAGTTCTGGTGCTTTTTCATTTTCTAATTTGTTGCAAAGACTTAATCAAAGGAGATGGAATAAGTCAGACATCACTCTCTCCCAGTTAAGATCAAGGTGGTAGTGAATGCTACTTTATCAGTTCAAAGTGTCAAGTGTGAGGGAGAGTAGTGCTAGGAATGAGGGAAAAGAGTAAAACCAAGTGACCTTAAATAAGGTTCTCAGAGAAGGAGAAAGAAGTAAAAAATGAAAGCAAGAATAGTTTTTTGGAGTTTTTCATCATCCGGATTAAAAGATGCATCTCAGCACACAAACATGACCCCTTTGTCACATACGTTATGTAGCCTTCTTTCTGACATTTGCACTCAGGGTGTGAAAATCTAAGGATGTACAGTTTTCGAGTCATCTCTTTGACAGGCAATTGTTCTACTTACAAAAGTACTGGTATAGGGCTTTGTGCAACATTGGAGGGGAAACTACATAGCACGACTCTGTTCCTCACTCAGGTGTTCAGATAAGCCTGTTGATCAGTGAGAACCAATGATTTCCATGGGAAGGAAAAGTAACTTCAAAAAACCTTGCAGCACTTTTTCTTACTTCATGTTATTCAGTTAATGACAATAACATTTTACAGGTGCTTCCTTTAACTCGGTGATTATACCCTGGGAGATTTTTTTTAAATAAAAAAATATCCACCACTTTGAGGTTTGCTCTATTTATCAAATTTAAATTATAATTTAAAGGTGTATCCTGTTTAGCAAGTCATAATTATATCCTGGACTAAACAAACAACTTTTGGATCATTTCCGGTCTATTGTAGTTTATCAAAATAGGGCAAGACACATATGGAAGCGGATAGTGCACCAGTCACTTCAGTCAAATTGCTCAACAAAATCAAAAGGCAAATCATATCCCTCTTGGGGAACAATCACAATGTAATTAGTCTTCTGAATAAACTACTTCAGAATGCTAATAGTCTAGCAGAGGCAGATCTAGCAAGGGTTTTTCTTGGCAAGATTTGTTCAGAAGGGATTTGCCTTTGCCTTTCTCTGAGGCTGAAAGAGTGTGACCTGCTCAAGGTACATGCATAATATCAGGAAACCGACCTGAGTGAAATGTTTAGATCCTCAGAGATTATGGGAGGGAGTAGCAATCGAAGCTTATATTGCCCTGTGGCAGGGAAGATGAAATGAAAAATCTGCAGCTCAATTTCCATGTGAGTACTATACCTGAGGCAAACCCCTTCATCTTCAATATAAGGATAAATCGTTAGGAGGACATATGTCGCCAGCTTTATCTTGTAATGTTCTAAGTAGTAGTTTATGAAATAGCTTATGCAGTCAATTTTTTAAATTAATTTTATTCGTTTAAAAGGTAAAGGTTTCCCCTGACGATAAGTCCGGTCATGTCTGACTCTGGGGGTTGATGCTCATCTCCATTTCTAAGCCGAAGAGCCGGCGTTGTCCGTAGACACCTCCAAGGTCATGTGACCTTCCCGCTGGAGTGGTACCTATTGATCTACTCACATTGGCATGTTTTCGAACTGCTAGGTTGGCAGAAGCTGGAGCTAAAAGCGGGCGCTCACTCCGCTCCCGGGATTTGAACCTGGCACCTTTCGGTCTGCAAGTTCAGCAGCTCAGTGCTTTAAGACACTTCGCCACCGGGGCTACCTAGTGGTGCCTAATGGTCACCAAAATGAATGCAGACTCTCCTCAGTGCTATCTAGTGCACTTTTTACCTTTGTCAACTTGATATAGACATAGGGTTTACCCCCCCATCCCAATTTGCACTTCCAAGAATTTGCAGCACTTTATCAGTCACCTCGCGTTTACAATATTTATATGGTGCACTTTACCCAGTCTATTTTTACAACTTCTCCATTTTAATCCATGTTTTTATTAGTTTTTGTCATTTATTTTTATTGGGTAATGTTTAACTTTTTATAATTGTGCAATCTTGTATATTGTTGTGTTTTATATTGCTATTGATTTTATTCTGGCTTGGCCCCATGTAAGCTGCCCTGAGTCCCCTTTGGGGAGATAGAGGCGGGGTACAAAAATAAAGTTGTTATTATTATTATTATTATTATTATTATTATTATTATTATTATTATTAGGAGGAGGAGGAAAGGGGAAAAGAAGGAATATGGCATGCTGGATAGCATTATTCCAGGTGCTGAGGAGAGTCTATGTCCATTTTGGTGTCCATCAGGTACTGCTAATGTAAGTTTAAGAGAGGGAAGACAAGTGCTATCCTATTTTCCTGTCCAGCATCTAATCAACTCTGCCGCTTCATGAATGGGAAGCAGCACAGTTGATTAGGCACCCTCGAAGTTGTTGGATAATCCAGAGCTTTGAGGAAACCACAAATTATCCAGTAACTTTAATGTTAAGCAGCCTTGGCCGTGTTACTGCCTGATCAGCTCCATACATGGTTAATGACCATGGAGCTGACCCAGCTCCTCACCAGATCAAGTCTAAACCTGACTGTTTAAAATCCTATTTTAAGTGCAGGGCTTAAAGTAGTGCTCTTAAAGCCCTTCTGGAACATCCTCAAATTTAAGCCGTAACAGGGTGTGTTCAAATTATAGGGACACTTTTTCTTGAGTTTAGAACAGAGGTTCTCAAACTTTTTTCAGCTGCAGAGCCCTTTTTGAAGCAAAGGTTTCTCATGGAGTCCCAAAAATGGAGAGTGTGTTTGTGTGAACTGATTCACACAGTGCAAAATAAAAGAAAAGCAAAAAACAATATTCACATATTTATTTCTTTATTTTCTTTATTTCTACCCCGTCTTTCTCAGCCCTGGAGGGGACTCATGGCGGTTTACAAAATTTGACAAAAAATCAATGCTGCGCAGACACAGAAAAAACACATCTAATAAAGTATAAAACAGGCAGTAACAATTAAAACAGTCATCAATAAAACAGATTAAAAACCATATAAAATACCGAGTAATGATCTCATACTTGTCCATAATCATTTTCCAAAATCCATAGTCCATTATTCATGTTGTTAAAGTCTCATTATGCAGTCCAACTCCCTTCTGCCATGCAGGAAAAACACAATCAAAGCACCCCCAACAGATGGCCATCCAGCCATTGTAATAATAATAATAATAATAATAATAATAATAATAATAATAATAGAAGTAAGCAGGCAGGGTCGGGGTAGACACATGCAACAATCGGGCTGGACTAGAGCAGGGTAGGAGAAGGAGGGGAGGAGGGTAGCCTGGAGCCCCTCAGTTTGCTTTGCAGATCCCTAAGAAGCCCCCGATAGTGCAGCGGATTAAACTGCTGAGCTGCTGAACTTGCTGACTGAAAGGTCGCTGGTTCGAATCCGGGAAATGGGATAAGCTCCTTCTGTCAGCCCCAGCTTCTGCCAACCGAGCAGTTCAAAAACATGCAAATGTGAGTAGGTCAATAGATACTGCTCAGGCGGGAAGGTAATGGCGCTCCATGCAGTCATGCCAGCTACACAACCTTGGAGGAGTCTAGGGACAATGCCAGCTTTTCGGTTTAGAAATGGAAATGAGCACCAACCTGCAGAGTTGGACACGACTAGACTTAATGGGGAAAACCCTTACCGAAGGGCTCCATGAAGCACAGTCTGAGAACTGCTGGTTTACAGAAAGCTACCTCGATGGCGAAGTGCATTAAAGCGCTGAGCTGCTGAACTTGCAGACCGAAAGGTGCCAGGTTCAAATCCCGGGAGCGGCTTGAGGGCCCGCTGTTGCTCCAGCTCCTGACAACCTAGCAGACATGCAAATGTGAGTAGATCATTAAGTACCGCTCCGGCAAGAAGGTAACGGCGCTCCATGCAGTCATGCCGGCCACATGACCTTGGAGGTGTCTACGGACAACGCCGGCTCTTCGGCTTAGAAATGGAGATGAGCACCAACCCTCAGAGTCAGACATGACTGGACTTAACGTCAGGGGAAACCTTTACCTACTTTTTTTATAGATGAGTCACCATTTGGTTGAAAATTGAGATTAGAAGATGCAGCTTGTGGATTTCATTAAGTATCCCACAAACACACACCATTTCCAGCAACATTATGTAAATCACACTAGCATGTCCACAAAATGATAGAATTCAAAAAAAAAGTCAGCTACAGATATGCCTTTTTCTACATACATCTGGGCCAATATATTTTACTATAAATTATTGTTCTTGTTGTTATTTGAATCTCAACTCTGCCCCTGCCCCATCTTTGTTTTTCAGCCAATAAAGGTGGCGGATGGAGGAGGGGTAATTTTTTTAGTAGTTGGAACTATAACCAGTTCGACACACTCTCTTCAAAATACAAAGGCTTTGGTTTAAGGTTGTTATCTTACCCAACCCAGATACAAAAGTCATTTAGCTGATGAAAATGTTTTGTAGTTTCTCTCCCATGAGATTTTTTTTTTCATTCTCTGTTGTTGAAGCAAATTCTTTCTCCGCTTCCATCTCACAGCGTGAAAAGTCACTTCAACAATAATAACAGAAATTGGGCTTTAAGCAAAAGCAGTTCCTGTGATGACAGCAGTAATGAAATGGTATGGAACAGTTCCGGCGTGTTGTGGCTTTTTGCTGATTTTCCGACTGGGTTTTGTGTGTATGTGATTTTGGTTTCTAATCCTACCACGAAAAGTTATAGGGCCAAAGCCTCTGCATGTCTAAAAATGTGAAATGTAGAGTAGGAGAAAGAGGCGGAGAATAGGGCATGGAAAATGTAACCTTTCCTAATCACTGCTGCTCCACACAGGACTCCATGACCAACAGAAAATACTGTGTTTTCTGATGGTCCTTGGTGACCACTCTGACACCCCCTTGTGACCCACCCCAGGGGTCCCAACCCCCATGTTGAGAAATGCTGTACTAGATCCTGATTTCCCCGCGTTTGCAGTTTGATCCCAAGCCATGCTCTTATTGGCTCTGCTGCCATAGTTATGCAGCAAGACAAAAATATCCATAGGTGTAGTGGTGGGAAAGGGAAAAAAAGGAGTATTGTCGAAGTGCTGTCAAAGATGTGGGTGAAACGTCAGGAGGGAATGCTTCAGGAACATGGCTATACAGCCTGGAAAACTCACAGCTATCCAAAGAAAGGAGTCATACAAGCCATTCCTACCAAAGGACCTTGACTGAGGGCGACCTCACCTACAACCTCAAGACAAGCAAATGGGAAATAGCTCTAGGCTGACAATCATTTTTCTCACTGTCCCTGTCCCCCTTTTTCTATGACCTCACAGAGTACAATCGATATGCATGTCATGTACAACAACAGGATTCTGGGTCCAGTTTCTAATTCTCAGGCCCAGACTTTTTACCAAATGGCTGCTATAGTAAATCGGCTGCTCGTGGTTCTCTACAGCTGAAATAGCTTTGCCATTTTTTCTGTTTTACAGTAGTCTGTCCTTCCTCTGAAAGGTTATCAAAGGACAATCTTCTGTTTAAAATGGGTTTTCTTGCCATTTTCGATCTCTTTTAAGAGAGAAAAAACAGCATATAATAATTATTACTACTATTACTACTACTATTGTCTAGCCCTCCATAACATTCCACGAACAAGGCAAAAAATGAAAAGCCTTGTTTGAAAGTGCCCTCAAGTCTTCATTAAATTGCTTTAGGGAAAGTCTGAATAAGAGCATGCTGTAATCCAAACATTTCTTTTTTTTCGGCATCCCACAGAACTAGATGCAACTACTTATTGTAAATCAGTGGTTTTAAAATTGTCTGCCTTCAGGGAATCCTTCCCATGTTGACTCATTTCCTGAGGAACTCTAGTGCATTCCAGAAAATTGTGGGGTTTTTTAAGGGTAAGAATGGACAGACTTAGCCTTATGGGATTCCCCCACCCTTTGCGCTCTTTCTTCTTTTTATTAGAACCCTTAGATCCACAAGCCTGGTGGAACTAAAAACCTACTATGGTATGAAGGAATTCTACATGTGGGATTGACAGAACTCATAGTCATATGTAACAAAAAGCTGTCCTGGTTGCGCAAGGGAGTCAGGGGCAGTTCAACTGGTAGGCAAACTACGTGGTTGCTGAAGGCACAATCCTCTTGGGGGCGCAGTTGAGGTGCCTCCAAGTGCCCTATGAGCATCACGGCTGGGAAGGAAGGTGGGAAGGGGAGGCCTGCTCGCGCACTTGCGGCCGGAGTTTTTCCTCCTGCTGGGTGAAACGGCTGGCGAGCGAGCACGCTGCCGCGTCCGGCGAGGCTGTCTCCCACCGGGTGAAAGAACTCTTGTCTGAGGCAGGTGTGAATGTTAAAATGCTAATTATAGCATTAAATAGCCTTGCAGCTTCAAAGCCTGGCTGCTTTCTGCCTGGGAGAATCGTTTTTTGGGAGGTGTTAGCTGGTCCTGATTGTTTCCGGTCTGGAATTCCTCTGTTTTCTGAGTGGTGTTCTTTATAATATAACCCAGAATATCAAGGCAGAATAACCCACAATATCTGCTTTGAACTGGGTAATCTGAGTCCACACTGCCATAGAATCCAGTTCAAAGCAGCTATTATGGATTATCTGCCTTGATATTCTGGGTTGTATGGCTGTGTGGAAGGACCCTCAGTGCTCTTCCACACAGCCATATAACCCAGAATATCAAAGCAGAATAACCCACAATAACTGCTTTGAACTGGGTTATCTGAGTCCACACTGCCCTATATCCCAGTTCAATGTTTGGTGCTAAATTCGCAAATATAGTAATTCCTACATAACATTACCATGTATTGAACTGCTTTTTCTGTTGATTTGTTGTAAAACACGATGTTTTAGTGCTTAATTTGTAAAATCATAATGTAATTTGATGTTTAATAGGCTTTTCCTTGATCCCTCCTTATTATCCAACATTTTTGCTTATCCAACACTTTTATTTTTCAGTGATTAGTTTTTTTTGCGGGGGGAGGCAAAATTCTGTTCACTTACACTTGAAAATTATCTAGGGCCGGCCCTG
The DNA here is from genome assembly GCF_035594765.1 of Anolis carolinensis. Taxonomy (NCBI): domain Eukaryota; kingdom Metazoa; phylum Chordata; class Lepidosauria; order Squamata; family Anolidae; genus Anolis; species Anolis carolinensis. The sequence continues at coordinate 99,786,291 of NC_085845.1, read as the reverse complement.
AAAAGACCAGTATACCCTCCACACCAGTATAAATTAAGGATACAATGGCAGTCTTTATAGCTTTTTTATTTATCGTGTCAGGAGCGAATTGAGACTACAGTTATAATATATAGAAAAACCACAAACAAAGTTAAAAACTTGGCATTATACTCAATTTCCTTTGACCAGAAGATGGCCACTTTGAGTGCCTCTGGTGTCACTGTAAGAAGGTCCTCCATTGTGTGTGTGGCAGGGCTCAGACTGCATTGTAGTAGGTGGTCTGTAGTTTGCTCTTCTCCACACTTGCATGTCGTGGACTCCACTTTGTAGCTCCATTTCTTAAGGCTGGCTCTGCATCTCGTGTTACCAGAGCACAGTCTGTTCAGTGCCTTCCAAATTGCCCAGTCTTCTGTCTGCCTAGGGGGAGTTTCTCATCTGGTATCAGCCACTGATTGAGGTTCTGGGTTTTGACCTACCACTTTTGGACTCTCGCTTGCTGAGGTATTCCTGTGAGTATCTCTATAAATCTTAGGAAGCTATTTTTTGATTTAAGGTGTGGCTTAACGGTAAAGGTTTCCCCTGACGTTAAGTCCAGTCATGTCTGACTCTGGGGGTTGGTGCTCATCTCCATTTCTAAGCTGAAGAGCCGGCGTTGTCCGTAGACACCTCCAAGGTCATGACTGCATGGAGCGCCGTTACCTTCCCGCTGGAGCGGTACCTATTGATCTACTCACATTGGCATGTTTTCAAACTGCTAGGTTGGCAGAAGCTGGAGCTAACAATGGGTGCTCAATCCCCTCCCGGGATTTGAACCTGGCATAAAAAGCATTGCAATAATTCTGAGAATAATTTTGTAAAACAGCACATACAGTCCCTTCAGACTCTGAATTACATCTTTAACAACAATCTTAACAGCAGTGAAAATAGAAAATAGAAGCTTTCCACCCTTATTTCCAACCCTTTTCTATTTGCTTGTGTTTGTTTTAATTTTCTATTTATAATTATTATTGCTTTTTACACTTGTCTAGCAGAAAAATGAATCCCAAAATGGCCTTGGACGACTAGCAGACAATAAAAATCAGCAAGCAGGCAACTCTGAATGCTGCTGGGAGCACTTGGGCCTATCAAATTCCAGCTTCACTTATTAACTCCCGTGTCCACAGAGGTCTTAGTTAGCAACTCAGGCCCCTTCTGCACTGTCATATAAAATCCAGATTATCTGCTTTGAACTGGATTATATGGCAGTGTAGACTCATATAATCCTGTTCAAAGCAGCTCAGTGGCTCAATGGGTTAAACCTTTGTGCCGGCAGGACTGCTGACTAGAAAGTTGGGTTGCTGACCTGAAGGTTGCGGTTCGAATCTAGGGAGAGCATGGATGAGCTCCATCTGTCAGCTCCAGCTCCCCATGCGGGGACATGAGAAAAGCCTCCCACAAGGATGCTAAAATATCAAAACATCCGGGTGTCCTCCTGGGCAACATCCTTGCAGATGGCCAATTCTCTCATATCAGAAGCAATCTGCAGTTTCTCAAGTCGCTCCTGACATGAAAAAAAAATCTGTTTTGATCATCTGGACCTCAGACCCACATGGCAAGAAAGCTGATGGGGCGGGCTAGGTCCCTACAGTAGAAGAAGCTTCCTGTTCTGAATGTGCATCATTCTGGCATGGCTGTCTGGTGTTATTTATTACAGCAATATAACATTCATCTCTACAGTCTACAGACTTTCAAACAGCCATCAGCAATAAACGCAGCATGACAGCAAAGCAGCCAAGCACCTGCAATCTATGACAGCTTTCGGCCATGAGATTCTTTTTCTCTGTTAGTCTCAAAGGTGCTACAAGATCCCTTTGCATGCCATCAATATAAGACAAACTAAAGTTTGTTAAACTGAATAGCATCTAGCCTTGCCTCCTTCATTTGGTATTTGGTGTGAAGGCAGCTGAGAATCATTCAACCTGTCTATACTTAAAGGCATCTGCCAGGGGCATCTCAGTATGCCTCACTACGTCTTCATTTAGAACGGTGACTTGTGCAGAAACACAGGATGTGGTTAGTTATTATTTCTAATGCTATATATTCCTCCAATGTTCCTAGTGGTGGAAAGAGGGGCAGCTTAAGTACGACTTTATCAGGTGCAGTCTTCTCTGTGTCTTCTCCCTGTGTTTCCCATGCTATCCCCCTCTTTCCTCCTGCCCATCTGATGAAGTCCTTTTGTCTCTTCAAAAGGTTTCTGTATGAGCCTCCTGGTTCAAATAATGATTGATGACTTTTTGTTGCTGCACTGTGGAAATGCTAGTATTTATACATCACTGGATGAAAAATTCACAGAAGTGTGCATTTGTAAGGCTGAAAGCAGCTCAAATAAATGTGGACTTTATTTAATAGGATTTGAAGCTAGAAAAATGATCATCAAGAACAAATGTTTGATGCAGAGCTCTTTCCATAAATACAGAAGCTGTGCATGTTCTTTCTCAATAGTTTGGGAAATCATCATTAGTACTCCCATTGTGTGTCGAAGTGTGTTAAAGCACTGAGCTGCTGAATTTGCAGACCGAAAGGTCCCAGGTTCAAATCCCGGGAGCGGAATGAGCGCCCGCTGTTAGCCCCAGCTTCTGCCAACCTAGCAGTTCGAAAACATGCCAATGTGAGTAGATCAATAGGTACCGCTCCGGCAGGAAGGTAACAGCGCTCCATGCAGTCATGCCGGCCACATGACCTTGGAGGTGTCTACGGACAACGCCAGCTCTTCGGCTTAGAAATGAAGATGAGCACCAACCCCCAGAGTCAGACATGACTGGACTTAACGTCAGGGGAAACCTTTACCTACCTTTACCTTTTACTCCCATCATATATATTTTTAAGGCTTTAAAATCATTATACGTGGTAAAATAAAAAAGATGTCAAACCCAGCTATGGTTGGTCAGGAAAAATGAGAGGGAGCAAGTAATGTAGGACAGAAACTAGGAAGGTTTATCTGAAACAGATGAAGTTTGGGATCTTCTGTGCCCAGAGGTTGGTGTGAAATCCAAATCAGTCTTTTATAACAGGTGAAAGGCTCCAAACTGAAAGGCATCAGCAGAATCCTGCAAGAGCAAAAGTGGGGAAGGAGCCCATTATATGGCAATGATGAGGCCTGAGAGGGCTTGCCAAGTTTTCTTGAGCCAATAGAATTAGAAAGAGGGATGTGTTATAGGTCATATATGGTGGCAAGCAAGGACTAAAATGCACAGAGACAGCTCTAAAATCAGATGTAATGTGTAAAACAAGGGACATAATGGAGACTAAAAGATTCCCAGGTTAACATGTATTTTTACACGAGCTTTATTGTACAACTTTGTCAAGCAGAGAAAAGGGGCGAGAGAAGGGGCTCCGTTTCTGGGTTCTTGTATCACCTTCTTATGGATAATAAACAATAGCCTCTAAGCTCCATCAGACTGTTTGGGATTACAAGCCATTTTTAAGGTCTGAATGTGGTCCATTGTCTAGGACACAAAACCTGCATTACAGACTTGAGCTGGTTTAAACTCATTTACAGATGAATCCAGGAAACTGAACTTTTACTAATCTCTAGCAGAATTTCCTGCATATTCACAAAAACTATAAATCCCAGTCTTGCTTGGGGGTAAGCCATAGTTACTACAATGCTACTATAAATCTGTAGTGTTTTCACTAAGAACTGAGGACATCCAAATCACAAGAAAGGATAATGTGGTAAGAATGGCCCCAGAGGAATGCAGGTGAATTCTGTTCTATGGCCTTTCATGTGGCTTTATTTTGGTTTCCCAATTTCCAGACAAATTTCCAGGTTACCTTAATAAAAGGTGAGTTTCTTATATCACTGGAGATTTGTGGTGATTTAGTGACAGCTATTTTGTTCAGTTGTTTTATAAGACCATATAGATGGGCTGATCCCATTAAAAGAAGGAAGCAGGAAGACAGCTTTGGTCTCTCAAAAGTAACTGTGCATCTTTGCAAATGCTCAGAAGGTGTTTACCAAACAGCTCTGAAACTCAGAATGGTTATCTTACTCTGGCCTCATTCTAAAGTGCAAAGCTTGTTTTCCTTTATCCACCATGACTTCAGGCCCTGAAACTGATTGGCAACCAGTGAAGTGACATTAGTATAGGTATGATGTGTTCACTCCTATATGTTCCTATAACTTATTTGTCTGCCATGTTTTGAACTAATTGGAGTTTCTGAGGTAGCCCAATGTACAATGCATTGCAGAAGTCTAACCTTGAGGTTGCCAGTGTGCGCACTACCATCTTTAGGTAATCTTAGTGCTGAGCCAAAACAAAAGGGGAAGTTGCTTATGAAGCTCCATGAGGCTTGAAAATGCGGAGCAGTTGTGGTAAAAACACAAGCAAAAGTTGAAGAGAAGGAGAAGCTACATTCCTTAAAGAAAAGTTCTACCTCCCTACCCCATTACTGGACTATTGTTGGACTATTACTGAATTACAGCCAGGGTGAAGCCTAAGGGAGAGGACTTGGAAGGTGGGGAAGAAGTCCATTTCTGGAGGGGAGGGAGAGAGAGAGGGAGAAAAGTGGCAGCTGTTGCCAAGCTTGTTCTCACAAAGTGATTTTTTCGCATTTCCTCCACCTGAAATACAGCCTATATGGTATTCATTTATGGTCACCTATTCAAATATTACCTAGCACAAACCCTGCTTAGTTTCCAAGATCAGATAAGACCTGGTGCCAGTGGAGTATTTAGTCCCCCTTTCTCTGGTTTTCCTTTCTATTGCTGGAAGCTTTGGTGTTCAAACACTTTGTTTTTAAATTAAAAAATTTAACCATGCAGCAACTGTAATGCATCTTTTTTGGCCAAATTACAAAGAGTGCAATTTGTGTCTCTGCACATTACACTCGCCAGCAAAATCTTTTTTTGGTTTCAAAGCTTTGAAAATTAGGATGCACATTACATTCAATTCAAGTAAATATGGTAATTTTAAATATGTTGGTTTGTATTTAACAGAAGTTGAAATGTAATAAAGCAGAATAAGAAGTATATGTGATAGTTTGATGGTTGCCTTTGTTTCAGGAGGGGATGTTTTTGTGTTTTTACTTTTTTCTGCTTCGTATTTGTATTATTTTATTATTTCATTTTTTTAAAGCAAGGGATAGAGATGAGTTGTTAATCTTAGGCCCCTTTTACACTGCCTTATAAAATACAGATTATCTGCTTTGAACTGGATTATATGGCAGTGTTGACTCATATAATCCAGTTCAAAATAAATAATGTGGATTATCTGATTTGATAATCTGGATTATATGGCAGTGTAGAAGGGGGACTCGGCGACGATACTGTAACTAGAAGGGATGTCAATTGTCTGCTTTCAAAGTGAATACCACAGCTTGAGGTTTTGGATATAACTGTTTAAATGCAAGAATAGCTTTGCCAAGCTAGTTCCAAGCATGTCACAGTCCATAATACTTACTTACTTACTTAAGCGATCCCTCGTAGGCCGAGGACAATGGTCTTCCAGTTGTGGGTCCGTAGGTGGCTGAAGACACCTATTCTTGATCTACATGTTCTCCCGCAGTGAGGACATTGGTTTCCAGGTAGAAGGCGGTCCCAGTCAGGATTGGCTTGATGCTCCTTCCTCTTAGCACGTTTCTCCCTTAAGCCCTCCATTCATGCCTCTTCGAACTCTGCAGCACTGCTGGTCACAGCTGACTTCCAGTTAGAGCGCTCAAGGGCCAGGGCTTCCCAGTTCTCAGTGTCTATGCCACAGTTTTTAAGGTTGGCTTTAAGCCCATCTTTAAGTCTCTTTTCCTGCCCACCAATATTCCATTTTCCATTCTTGAGTTGGGAGTAGAGTAACTGCTTTGGGAGACGGTGATCGGGCATTCGGACAACGTGGCCAGTCCAGCGGAGTTGATGGCGTAGGAGCATCACTTCATTGCTGGTGGTCTTTGCTTCTTCCAGCACGCTGACATTTGTCTGCCTGTCTTCCCAAGAGATTTGCAGGATTTTTCTGAGGCAACGCTGATGGAAACGCTCCAGGAGTTGAGTGTGACATCTGTAGACCGTCCATGTTTCGCAGGCGTAGAGCAGGGTTGGGAGGATAATGGCTTTATAAACAAGCATCTTGGTATCTCCATGGATGTCTCGATCATCAAACACTCTCTTCTTCATTCAGAAAAACGCTGCACTCGCAGAGCTCAAGCGGTGTTGTAGTCAGTGATGAATCAACACTTACATAAATTCCATTGACTCAATGAGACTACTTTAGCTGAGATTACTAGTTGCATTTAGACCAATGTTTTCCATTCAACAGAATAGCAGCATAATACATGTACTGTATGGAAAATATATTATGCACAACTACATATAATAATAGGTTTAGAATAATCAGTGCTTCATTTCTGCTCATCACATATTGTGACAGTGCATACTAAAGAGTAAAATACCTTGAATAGTTTAAAGATCTGCAGTTTCATTGGTGCATGTCATCATAGAAGCATAGAGTTGGAAGGGACCACACGGGGCATCCAGTCCAACCTCCTGCTATGCATTATCACACAATCCCCGACAGATGGCCACCCAGCCTCTGCTTAAAAACCTCCACAGAAGGAGACTCCACCACATTCTGAGGCAGCATATTTCACTACCCAACAACTCTTACCGTCAAGAAGTTCTTCCCAATGTTTAGGTGGAATATCTTTTCCTGCAATTTGAACCATTGCTTTGTTTCCTAGTCTCCAAAGCAGCGGAAGAGAAGTTTTCCCCTCTCCTCAATGTGACATCCTTTCAAATAGTAGTCTCAGCCTTCCTTTCTTCAAGCTAAATATACCCCTTTCCCTAGGTCCCTCCCCTTATACCAGTGGTTCTCAACCTGTGGGTCCTCAGATGTTTTGGCCTACAACTCCCAGAAATCCCAGTCAGTTTACCAGCTGTTAGGATTTCTGGGAGCTGAAGACCAAAACATCTGGGGACCCACAGGCTGAGAACCACTGCGTTATACAAATCACAACTACTCCATACGGTTATGGTAGTCAAAACTGCTGGTGGCAATGCTGAGAAAGAGCCTCTCCATACTAGATCTGTCCATACTACTGGATTGACTGGATTGCATTTGAAGTCGTATTAGTTTAGAAATGACTAGAGCGTGTGCTCTGCTGGTATGGCCTTTGAGAACCCGGTGAAACCTCCAAGTCATGATGACAATAAGACTACTGGGGGGGGGGGGGGGGGGAGAGAGAAAAATATTAGTGAAATTGAAGAAATACTATCCACATACATACCACAAGTCTAACAAAAGAGAGTCTTGTCTCTTTTGTTTACTCATCTTATCCGAAAGAGGTCAGGTCCTTGCAACTCTGCATATGACAAATATAAACTCGTGCTTTTCTTTCATATTTTAGTCATCATGACACACAAGGTAAAATAAGGACAACTCCATTTATCTTTAAATTTCCTTTCTTTCTTGGGGATCTGCCAAGCTCTTTTGTTCTTTAAATATTCTTGTTTGTGGTTTAATTTCCTCTGAACGTTTTCTTTCTTTTTCAAAGCACTAGTAAATCAAAGGAAATAAAGGCATTTTCTTATTGAAACTGAAGAGCAAATGGGACAAGACACATGCCCATGAGCTCAATAGAAACATATTGTTTCCACATGAGATCTAATAAGTTTGGACAATAAAACAGAAATGGTATCTGTGAAAATACTGTACTTTGTAAACAGGGCCGGCCCTAGGTAATTTTCAAGTGTAGGCGAACAGAATTTTGCCCCCCCCCCCAAAAAAAAAACCAATCACTGAAAAATAAAAGCTTTGGATAAACGAAAATGTTGGATAATAAGAAGGGATTAAGGAAAAGCCTATTAAATGTCAAATTACATTATGATTTTACAAATTAAGCACCAAAACATCATGTTTTACAACAAATCAACAGAAAAAGCAGTTCAATACATGGTAATCTTACGTAGGGATTACTATATTTGCAAATTTAGCACCAAACATTGAACAGGGATATAGGGCAGTGTGGACTCAGATCAAGGCAGATATTGTAACCCAGATCAAGGCAGATATTGTGGGTTATTCTGCTTTGATATTCTGGGTTATATGGCTGTGTGGAAGTGCTCTGAGGGTCCTTCCACACAGCCATACAACCCAGAATATCAAGGCAGATAATCCATAATAGCTGCTTTGAACTGGATTCTATGGCAGTGTGGACTCAGATTACCCAGTTCAAAGCAGATATTGTGGGTTATTCTGCCTTGATATTCTGGGTTATATGGCTGTGTGGAAGAGCCCTGAGGGTCCTTCCATACAGCCATATAACCCAGAATATCAAGGCAGATAATTAAAAGGCCACCGAAAGGGAATCTGGCACCTGGTATTTAAAAAAAACTCTAAAATCAGGATAATAAATAAAGAACAACACTCTGAAAACAGGGGAAATCCAGACAGTAAATCAGGACCAGCTAACACCTCCCAACCAAGTAGTCCCCCAGGGAGGAAACAGCCAGGCTTTGAATCTGCAAGGCCATTAAATGCTAATCAAGCTGGCCAATTGCAACATTCACACTAGCCTCAAACAGACAAGAGCTCTTTTTCCCACCCTTGACTTTCCACAGATATATAAACCCCACCTACCTAGCTTCCAAGTTCCAACAGACCTCACAAACTCTGAAGGCCCTGAAGGCCCAGGCGGGCACAGGAAGGCCCAAAGGAGAAGAAGGCGGGGGTGGCGCCATCCTCCCGGGGGCCTCAATTGCACCCCCAAGGACGATGGCGCCACAGGCAAGTGCCTAAATCACTTCGCGGTTGGACCGCCCCTGTTTGTAAATAATGGTGATCACAACTCCTACAGCTCCAAGTAGTTCGACTGTTACACTGTTTTCCATGTTATGACCAGGCAGATCTAGAACCGTTTATATTTTCCAATAAAAACTGTTGAAATCAAATCATATCTCCCTGTATAGACCATCTCGGGCACTTCAGTCAGCGGAGGAGGCCGTGCTCTCGAGAGTCTTGCTTATCAACGTAAATGGGCCGGCAGAACGTTGGATAAGCGAATATGTTGGATAATAAGGAGAGATTAAGGAAAAGCCTATTTAACATTAAAATAGGTTATGATTTTACAAATTAAGCACCAAAACATCATGTTATACAACAAATTTGACAGAAAAAAGTAGTTCAATACACAGTAATGCTATGTAGTAATTACTGTATTTATAAATTTAGCACCAAAATATCATGATGCAAACATTGACTACAAAAATGTGTTGGATAATCCAGAACGTTCGATAAGCGAGTGTTGGATAAGTGAGACTCTACTGTATATATATTCATATCTATCTTGACATGTCTATAGATATTTGTGTATTCATTTCCCCCCTGTAATATTTGCAAGCCCTATATATAGGTAGGTAAGAATATATTCATATCTATCCAGACATCTCTCTTTATATAGATATTTGCAGAGACTTGCAAACGTATGAGGGTAAATTCATATATAAAAATAATGTATATGTATGGCTACAGATACGCAGGTACATGGATCTATATGTATAGAGGATTTGCAAAGACCTGCAAACATATGAGGGCAAATTCATATATAAAATTAATGTATCTAGATATATACACATATAAAGTTACATAGAGATGGCAAAAGCTTGCAAGGGGTTAATGCCTATATATCTGTAAGAGAGTTTAACAAATATTTCAGGGGGAAATGCTTTCATAAGATTAATGAATATATATTTTTCTTCTTCCTGACTTTCAAGGGTGTCTCTCTTTTCAAAACATTCCCTTGATTAAGAGCAAGGGAGGCTTTGCAAAAGAAAACACACTGACAAGGGAGAAGAGAGAAATAGATCACATATTGCAAGCAATAGCCTGCAGGCTCTGTTGCTGGCCTTGACCCGATTATAAGCCAGGGGAGGCTTTTTCAGCTCATAAATAAGGGCTGAAAAACTCGGCTTATCTTCGAGTATATACGGTACATGAAACTATCTTTACTTGGCAGGTTATCTATTATTAAAATGAACATTTTACCAAAAATGCTTTATCTATTTCAATCACTGCCATTTATCCAAAATTTGAATATTTTTAATATTTAGAATAAATATGGAAATGCGAACAACAGACGGGCACCTTTTTTCACTCTTGGTAGATTTGTACTAAAGCGAAAAAGTTCTGGAAAAACATATGGGAAGCTATACAGTCGATTTTAAAAATAAAAATTCAAAGAGAACCAGAATTCTTTTTGTTGGGAATGCTAGATATTGAAAATGATAAGAATAAAGAGATTTTGTTTAATTTCTTGGTCACAACGGCTAGGTTAGTTTATGCTAGAATGTGGAGGCAGAAGGAAACACCAAAAAAAGAGGACTGGCTAAATATAGTACTAGAGATTATGAATATGGACAGGCTGACTTACTGGTTATCATCAAACCAAGGATTACCTAAGAAAGAAACCAATTGGGATTTATTCAAATACTATTTAAAACAAATTAAACTAGATCTCATCGGCTGAAGCATATCAATTCCAAGATTAGAAGAAGACAGAGGGGACATGGTATGACGACAATGGAATATTAACTATGAATGAACTTAAGGAACAGCAAGAGCATGGAAGTCAACATTTTTTATTTTTTTATTTTCTTATTCATTTTTTAATCTTTTTGTAATTTTTCAAATTTAATTTTTTTTCTTTTTCTTTTCTTTTTCTTTACTCTCTTTTCTCTATCCTTTCTACTTTTTCGATAAAAAACTACTGTTCTCCCACTTTTGATGTATACCAAATCTTTTTTTATTACTTTTATGTCTTATGAAACTCCAATAAATATATTTTAAAAAACCAGAATACAATATTTTACATGCTGTCAGCACCCCTTAATAAAACATATAATCAATGCATTTATATTAATTTCTTTTTGTAACTTCATGTTATGATGCCATTCCAAAGACCGTTATAGGATCCAGATGGATCTAGGCTATCTCTTTTTCTATTAAAATAAGAAATACTGTAGAGCAGGGGTCCCCAAACTAAGGCCCGGGGGCCGGATGCGGCCCTCCAAGGTCATTTACCTGGCCCCCGCCCTCATTTATAATATAATATTTTTATATCAGTTTTAATAATATAATATATTGTATATACATATGATATTGATAATAATATTATCATTTTATACAATATAGTACTAATAATAATACCATATAATAATATTAATTATATGTTATATATTACATATAATATTACAGTATAGTGGTATAGTTCAATATAGTAATATATAATGCTAATATTGTGCTATGCTAATAATATAATATATCGTATGTACATACAGCTGCTCTGAGTCCCCTTTGGGGTGAGAAGGGCGGGATATAAATGTAGTAAATACATGTAGTAAATGAATAAATAAATAATTTTAGACTTAGGCTCCCCCAGAGTCTGAAATGACTTGAAGGCACACAACAACAATAATCCTAATTAACCTGACTATCTCATTGGCCAGAAGTAGGCCCACACTTCCTATTGAAATCCTGATAGGTTTATGTTGGTTAAAATTGTTTTGATTTTTAAATATGTATTGTTCTTTCATTGTTATTGTTGTTGTTGTTTTGCAATACAAATAAGATATGTGCAGTGTGCATTGGAATTGGTTCGTTGTTTTTTTTTTCAAATGATAATTCGGCCCCTCAACAGTCTGAAGGATTGTGGACCGGCCCTCTGCTTTAAAAGTTTGAGGACCCCTGCTGTAGAGTCTCACTTACCCAACATTCACTTATCCAACGTTCTGGATTATCCAACGCATTTTTGTAGTCAATGTTTTCAATAAATTGTGATATTTTGGTGCTAAATTCGTAATTACAGTAATTACTAGGTAGCATTACTGCCTATTGAACTACTTTTTCTGTCAAATTTGTTGTATAACATGATGTTTTGGTGCTTAATTTGTAAAATCATAACCTAATTTGATGTTTAATAGGCTTCTCCTTAATCTCTCCTTATTATCCAACATATTTGCTTATCCAATGTTCTGCTGGCCCGTTTATGTTGGATAAGTGAGACTCTACTGTACATGGAATCCAAGTTATCATGGATTAATTTCTTGAATTACAAATCTGTTGTGTCCCATGATTTATCTGGGAATTAATCTGTAATAGGAATACATCAGAATTGTGCTGTTCCTCTTATTTAAAAGAATGTAGAAACACATGCCAGAGAACTGAGAACATGACGGATAAGTTTGCCACGGTTACCAATACAGCAGTGAAGTGGGAAAACAAGCATAAATTCCTATGCGCACTACACATATCTGTAGTGCAGAAACAAAACAGAAAAGAAAAACGCAATATTTAAAATGAAGAACAATTTTAACCAACACAAACTTACCAATATTTCAATGGGAAGTGTGAACCTGCTTTTTGCCTGATGAGATAGTCAAGGTAATTAGGATAGTTGTTGTTGTCATTAAGTTTCAGGGAAGTGTTGCTATTACAATAATCTAAAATTTTCAGTGTCTTGAATCACTTTCCTGTAAAAAAATGCTGCAAGTTTAAGTTAGTTTCTTTTTTTAAAAAAGAATTAAAAGAAGACCGTTTTCCCACTCAAATTCAACTAATTCTCAACAGGGACATTACTGAGGATGGACCAGAAAAAGGTGGGTATTTGATGGTGCAAGTGGAGAAATGCAATTTTCACTGACAATAGTCTCTGAAGGATGTATCTTTTTTTTAAAAAAAAAATTGTGATACAGTAGAGTCTCGCTTATCCAAGCCTCGCTTATCCAAGCCTCTGGATAATCCAAGCCATTTTTGTAGTCAATGTTTTCTATATATCGTGATATTTTGGTGCTAAATTCATAAATACAATAATTACAACATAACATTACTACGTATTGAACTACTTTTTCTGTCAAATCTGTTGTATAACATGATGTTTTGGGGCTTAATTTGTAAAATCATAACCTAATTGAATGTTTAATAGGCTTTTCCTTAATCCCTCCTTATTATCCAAGATATTCGCTTATCCAAGCTTCTGCCGGCCCGTTTAGCTTGGATAAGTGAGACTCTACTGTGTTAACTTTTGAACTTGTATACACACACACACATAGAAACATACAATCTTTGATATTCCACAATCAAAATACAAGTATTTTTCCTCAGTCCCACCACCTCCCCATTCCCACCCATGAACCCCCACCCTGGACTTCTCTTACGTAATATGAAGGTACAGGAATACTATTGAATATTTATACCTCAGTATGATCAAGCATTTCCCTGAAGGATGTATCTCATTCTCCAGTTTCTTCCCAGTTCTGGCCAAGCCCATGGCCAGGTGTGTGTGTGTGTCCCGAATTTTTTCAGAGTTGATGTCTGTGAAGAAAAGACAGAGTGCAAATATTCCCTACCTTATATTAATCTTGACCAGGGCTTCTTAAACTTTTCCACTCAATCCCCTTTTGGCCTACAAAATTTTTTACATGGCATCAGGTTTATAAATATATAAAATACATATAAGTCAGGGCTTGGAGTAACAGGTTCTCCACACTCCTCACCAGGAGCCCATGGATTTGTTGCAATGCCGGGCAAATCCATGGGCCTTTATGGTGAGGTCCTGAGAGCTTTTGAATCACTTCCTCAGAGTTTTTCCTCACCCATCCAAACAACTCTGTTAAGTTTCTTTCCACTCCTTTTCTCAGTTTGCCTTTCTGGCAGGAGGCAAATGAGTTCAACGCCCCACTTTCCAGTATCTCAAACTCCTTCAGTTGGTGCAGCTGCCTGGCTTTTAAAATGGTTGAGGCAGGCTGGGAGCATTTACAGTAATTACAATGGATCTGGAATTGTAAATGTAAATTGCAATTTTTACAATGTGGTAAGTCTGGCTTATTATGACATTATAAATAATGAACAGGATGTGACACTTAATTTCAAAAATAAAAGCTAGTAGCAATTCAAATTTGGCAATGCAATAAAATCAACTACAAACTAGAATGAACATTTGGGAAAGCAGTATTTCTTAGAATTGATGTGTAATCATTAAAGGCAGAATCCCAAAACCTGCACTATCATACCAACCTATTTATCAGGAAAATTCATCATTCACACCTAAGAATGACCTCTCATATCTACCCCCCCCCCCCCAAATTTCAACACACACACACACCAGATAACGTATAGCAAAATCTCAAGTAGAGGAAACAGGACCTTTCTGTGCACTAATTTAAACAGGAAAGGCAGATGGAAACCAAAACAAATGAAATTGTATTCAAAGTCAGAACTTGTATGTTCCAGGTCGCCAGGGTTTTCACACCTAACCTAAGAATGGGTGGGTATGTTTGGGATAAAGGAAGAGAGGGCAAAGCAAAGGTGCTGTTTTATAGAAAAGTATGGAAAAATGAAAATAAACAAGAATGAATAGGAAACCAAAAACAAGGTAATCACATGGGTTTCATACCCACCAACCAGTTTTGATACACTGCTACCAGAAGTACCTATGGTCAGCCTTCTTGTACACCCAATCAGTTTACCAGGGTTATTGTTCCATTGTTCCATCTAGGAGTAGATATCATTTCATACTTTGAGCAGCCAGTAGAATGATATAGGAGTAATTGTAGAATTTTAAAATCATGGAGTTGGGTGGGAGACCCAAAGCAATTGAGTCCAACTTCCTCCTACTGTTATTAATCTCCTGCCTACATGAATACTATCTCCCTCTCTCAGTTTAAAGACCTCTTGATCAGTTTAAAGACCTCGATGAGGTGCAAGCCATCCTTTGCCAGAAGCCCAACTTTATTAAACTTCACCAGAAAACCAAATTGTTCCTGGTGGCATTATCTGTGAAGCACCATCATGTCTGTGATTCTTCTCTCCCTTCCCGAGTCGTGTCCTTGGAATGGGAGGAGAGATGGCCTGATTGTCTGAATCTCAGGGCTTTTCAGCTTCCTACCGAAAGCCTCATGATGTCTTGTGATCTCCCAGAAGCTATGCCTTGCAGTGTCATTGATTTCTACATTGATCAAAAAAAGGAAGGGGTAACGGTCTGTGAACTTGACAAATCTTGTCACCCTCTCTGTTACATTTCAGAGTTTTAAACCCAGGAGACAGCATACCTTTCAAGTCATCCTGCCAGGTCTGCAAACCATTTGTGAAGCCAGCTATTCATTTCTGTTATCCTTCTCTCGCCTCCTAGGACATTTTCTAGAATTGGGAGGAGAGACATAATGATGACCTGGCCATCAAGTCCATTTATAGACTTTACAGTTGCTCTCCCAGCTCAGGGAAGAAGCCAAGGAGCTTGTGCCCATGGAAGTCAACTTTGCTCCCCAGAAGTGGAGGATCATAGAGCACTGTCCTAATAGGGATGTGTGTACATGGAAGTCAGTAATGCTGCCCCCAAGTAAGTCTGTCCAAAAAGGAACATGTGCACATGGAAGACAATAAATAACTCTGTTCCATGGAAGGGGAGGACAGTGTTTTGTGATCCCCTGCTTACAGTTGATAGGGTGATTATCATTCATGTCCACAAGCCCCATTTTGGACAATGATTCATGAATCCTTCCAGAGGAGGAGAGTTATTGATTTCCATAGAATAGTTGTAACAGGACCGGGCTGTGGCGCAGGCTGGAAAGCAAGCCAGTTGCTACAAATCAACAAATCACTGTGACCAAGAGGTCATGAGTTCGAGGCCAGCCCGGTGCCTGCATCTTGTCTCTGTCTCTGTTCTGTGTCATGGCATTGAATGTTTGCCTTTATGTGTGCAATGTGATCCGCCCTGAGTCCCCTTCGGGGTGAGAAGGGCGGAATATAAATGCTGTAAATAAATAAAATAAATAAACATTCTATCACTTATTTATTTATTTTGTGTCAAAAGCATTTCATAAATAAATAAGTTTAAAACTGATAAAATAAGGAAATCACAGGCAGCTAAATAGTTTTTGACCAAAAACAGACAACAGTGATTGCATTGTCTGTAGCTTTAAACAGTTTTTCCTCTGTGCATGAGGTAGGGCATGGTGAGCAAGCATACAGATGTTCTGCTCCACAGTTTGTTTGTTTGTTCTGCTCCACAGTTGCACAAGGTGGAGATTCTTCTAGGTAGTGCCATTTTGCCAGGTTGTCTTTTGATTTGCCAACTCCATTTCTGAGTCTGTTCAGGGACTTCCAAGTTGCCCATTCTTGGTTTGCCCCTGGAGAAAGACCCTTGTGGGTGGCCATCCAGTTGGACTTGCTTGATTTTGATGCCCACGAGGATATTCATGCTGTTGCTGAAAGAAAATTTAGAGGAGTGGTGGTTTTCATGAAACTTTTCCTATCACTGTTGTGCTATTACTGCTACATTTTTTTCAAATAATTAGATATACTAATGATGCAGCCGGAGTGGTAGACAAGAATTGGTAATAATATCATTAATGTAAACACAGGAAATTATTAAAACACAAATGCAGGAAAAGTGTAAAGAAGAGTGTCTGCAATCAGCTACTCATAAGAATGGCTGAAATGGATTTCAGATGGAAGAATGGAGCATAAATGAGTGCCCTAAGTGACCACTCTTTTTCAGCGAGGTTTACACAGTTGTGAATACATATACATATATATATATATATATATATATATATATATATATATATATATATATATATAATATCATAGGACAGATGTGAGTTGCAATACATGAATAGTATAATGGGGAAGAAGCTCAAGGTACATTTCTAGCCTTTCTCAAAAGAAAAAACCCACGGTACATGAGTATTTGACTATGACAAGATGCAGCTGTTTTACTGCTGCTTGGCAATGAACAGCTGCCAAGCTCACCTGTCTCCACGGAGTCTGTAAAGAGAGTATCAGATCACCTTGAAAAATCTCTGTGTGTTTAATTCCCTTAAAGCAATAAAAATGGACTAGGCCCATTGTTCAATTACAGCAAACTATCATCTTTCCTACTGTCGCTGAAAAAGAAAACAAAGACAATTACCTGCTGATATCTGCAATCCTGAAAATTAAGGCCTGAATATATTTTGGAGAAAAGAACAGGCAAATCTGTCTCTGAGGTCCCATCTACACTGCCCTGTATCCCAGGATCTGATCCCAGATTATCTGCTTTAAAGTGGATTATATGAGTCTCCACTGCCAGACAATCTGGGATCAGATTCTGGGATATAGGGGCAGTGTGGAAGGGGCTCTTAAGTCTTCCTTTTCTAAGAAAAGCCTATGAAATCCATAGAGTTGCCATAAGTCTTCAGGGAACTTGGAGGGACAGACACGCATACATAAGACTTTCACTATCCTCAATTGAAAACTGAAAACACTGTCAATTTTTATATTAGGGAAAATTGAGTACAAAGCTGTGCATAAATATTAATGCATAAGAAAGTGTTTGCAAAACTATCTATAAATATTTATGTGGCCTTTTTTACAAATTGATTCAAAAACAAATGTGCTCGAATAATGTTAATAATGTGAAAACTGAAAGAGTTTAATTTCCTCTACCCAGACCTAGGGTGCATCCACACGATAAAATTCATGCAGTTTGACACCACTTCAACCGCCATTACCCAGTACTATAGAATTATAGGAGTTTTAGTTTTACAAGGTCTGTAGCCTTTTTTTGCCCAAAAATGCAAGTGCCTCACCAAACTACAATTCCCAGGTCTATGCATCTTGTGAGGCCATTCTTTCAGTACTTTTGCTAAAAGAAGTGCAACGGATAGTCAAAAGTGAGAAGGATCTTTCGTTGCATAATACCTTCTTCAGGGAGGCCCAATTTATATCTATATCGGGAGAGGGAGGATCTTGACAAGTAAAAATGTTTTTATCGTCTAAGCCTTTATTATGTTAACCATTTTTTTCCTTTAAAACAGTGGTTCCCAGCTTTTTTTTGACCAGAGACCACTTGACCAGTGACCATTTGACCAGGGACCACTCTCCAATATTAGTACCAAAAGGGTTACAAATCAGTTTTTGGTCAAGTTTAGATTCTGTTTGGTTATTTGGTGTGCTGATTCAGAAAACTGTATTAGATAGGCCACATCAGTTGTAATTTCTGATACAGAACATAGGCCATCCAGTAGTCACCATCTGCTCGCCCACAGAAAACCATATTTAATAATCTAGAGCTGATGTGGTCTATCCAATGCAATTTTCTGAATCAGCACCCCAAATAACCCCAGAAACAGGCCTAAAAACAAAGACACCAAGGCGCCTCTGCTTCCAGGTGCCACATGGAATGGCTTCGCTCAGGGGGAGGGAGGAGGAGGAGAAGCAGCAGTCAGGAGGCTTGTTGTCATGCCTTTCATGGATAGTCAGCCACTCTTCCCAGTTGCCTCGGTACTATAAGAGGGTTTTGTGAGACCAGTAACTCTCATTGCAACAGTGTAGTAACGGTGACGCCACGGACTATATTTTAGTTCTTGGGGACCACTGGTGGTCTATGAACCACAGGTTGGAAACCACTGCTTCAAAATATATAGCAGCAATGTTATTTTCTGTAGTGCTGATGTTATTTGTTGTTGTTGTTTTTTTATCCCACTTTTGGTTATATTTTCTAGCTAGATTTTTGTACATTAATGGTTTAATTTTTGATTTTGTCATTCATTCTTTCTGAGAATGTTTGTAGCCATAGGATCAAAAATAGTCTGGAGCCAAGTTTAGTCAGAGCTGAACCACTTTCTCAAAGTTAGTTATTATAATCCATAATAAATAAATATAGACACGCACATGCACACACCAGTGTTCTCATGTGCCTTTGCCAAAGTTAGCAACTACTGTTGATAAAGTGCTTTTTAAAACAACTGTTTTGCTTCAGGGGGAAATGAATAAGCTATTACCAATTCTCACTTCCATCAAACCATTTGAACAGTGAAAAATAACTTGTAACAAGAACCCAAACATACACTTGAGAGCAATCTGAAGAAAAGGTTTCTAAATTATTTGGGAGTGCCTGAAGGTATTTCTATTCTCTATAATGTCATTTTTGTTTTAGGGGCTCATAATGTTGTATCACATAAATGAGCGGCTCTGTTTTTAATGTCATATTCGTGTCATTGTAGCAACTGAACAAGTTTTTCAAAAAGTGGACTGTGGCACGTAGGCTGTGGCGGGAAGGCCCAGCCAGCGTGACTGGGTATTCCCGCTGCGGCTTGGATGGACCTTCCCGCAGCGGCCTGGTTGAACCAGCCCACGGCGGGGAGGCCCATCCAGGCTGGCTGGGCCAGGCCATGTGGTATGGGAGGTGGGGCCAGACTTTGCCCCGCCTCCCGCGCCGCGCGCCCTGGCCCCGCCTCCCGCACATTGCTGGAGGCACGGCCAGGGCGTGTGGGCCATGGCAGGGAGGCCTAGCTAGCCTGCATGGGCCTTCTCCTTCGGGCCTGGATGGGCCTTCCTGCCACGGCGGGAAGGCCCAGGTCTGAAGGAGAAGGGGGCGGGAGTGGCGCCATCCTCCCGGGGGCTCGATAGCGCCCCCGGGACCATGGCACCACAGGCAAATGCCTCCCTCCCCGGGCGGTTGGACAGCCTCTGGCAATAGAAGCTTATCTCAGCTCACCACACATAAGTTTCTGCTGGTTATGATGTGTGCTTCTAGCACTCTGCTATATTTTTGGTGGAATCACCCCAAGAGAGGGTTATTTTTTGAGTCTTAACTGCTCATAGATTCCCAACATTTTTAATGTGTTGAAGTCGGTGCACAGCCAATCAACACACAGTCTTCACAGAGTGAAGGTTCCAACCAGTGGCATGGTTAACACAGCAATGGTGGCTTCTCAATCTGTTACAGCGTTATTCTGCCTTCACAGCCGTTGTTGTTGGGAATCATCCTGGACTACTCAAGTCTAGATGTAGTTAGATAGATGATAGAGTTAGATTGAGGGAATCCTTTCCCTGTTTCCAAAGCATGCCTAGACAGGCTTTACTGTGCTTCACTCTATCCTGTTTACGTCACATCCTTTACTTTGAAGTCAGCAGAAATGTGAATATCCAGGGACACTAACTTCTCATTGGTCAGAATGTCTTTTATGGCCCCAATAAACTGGACCATGAGGTTGGAACCATTTTGGTTCTCTCTTCTCCCTTTGTTCTTCAAGCTAACAACATGTCTTGCCATCTCTCCTGGCAAGATGTAACTATTTAGATGTTTGTTATTTTTCCTTTCTTATGTTTCCTTAGAAATCAGTCTAGAGTAGACTAGGCAGCTCCCATGCCTTTCTATCTACAATGGAATTCTTTTTACCTGAATAAATACTTTTTGAACTTTTATTGAGACTCTGCAGTCCATTGCAATCCTAAATGGTCAAAGGCTTCTCTTTACTCACCCCGTGTAAGTAACTGTTGCATTTGAAAGCTTTGCTTTTGCTACTCTGCTGATTTTTGGTGGAATCTCCCCCAGAGAGGGTTACATTGAGTCTAACTGCTCAGAGATTACCACAACAGTTGTAACATGTACCATGTTACCTTCCACCTGATCCGCTGTTGAGGTCTTTGAATTGTGCTCAGTCTGGAAGTGCATGACTCCAGTGGTTATGCCCGCAGGTTCATTGGAACATGCAAACCCCCTCACCATGACAAGATGACAATCCATCAAGAGGGTTGAAAGAGCTATAACTGCATCAAACCTCTAGGTAACAGTAATAAATCTCTGAAATGACAAGTCTTGTTGTGGTCTCTCTTTGTTCTATACCCAACAAAACTATGCCACCATCCTGCAAGGTAGTTTTAAAATCATAGCTATCAGTCTGTCTCTCTCACACACACACACTTACATGAGCAAGTGATAAAACCCTATGTCTTGCTTTGTTTCTGCTACAGGTCACTCAGATAGACCACAAGCTGAATGACATCCTGAATGCTCTTCAAATTCAATTTGACAAGCAATCATCAGAATGGGCATCTCCTTCAACCACTCCAAGAGCCAGGAGGTTACGATCTTCATCAGATTCTCCCCCAAAGAGCCGTAAAATGTGAAAACGACTGAACAATATTGCATCAGCTTCTCATTTTATCCTACATAATTTTAGTTGGTGTTGGGATCCAAGTTTGCAGCTGAGGAAAGAGACTAAGACAAAGCAAATCCTCTTCCGCCCGTCCTCTAAAAGTGGATGCTTTTTTCATCCATTCCTTATTTTTATCATCAAATGTAGCAACAGAACCAGAGATAAGAAACTAGAGTGGAAGCAGCAGCAAGACTTCCATCAAACATAAAGATTTGTCAACTCATTATGTTCAAATGGATGGATGCAGTGCTTGATTTCTACAAAAAAGAGATCCCAAAGCTTTGGTCTTGCCTGGAAACACTCAATAGGGATACTTTCCTCTTGTTTACCAGCAATTTGAAAGGACTGTTACCATTAATGAATAATGGGAATATATTCTGTATCTTCTCAGCGGCACTTTCATCTGCTGATGTTTATTACAAGGTTGATCCCTGACACTGAAAATAGATGCAAAATGACAGAAACAAAGCTTGAAGCGCAGATGTCTTGTCTTCTTTTAGGATGTTCATACAATGGGTACAATTATTAAGTAAGGGAGTGTCATATAGAAGTAAGATTTTGCTCAGTTACTAGTCAATGACAAGTTTTGATTGTTCAGACTTGGAGAGTTTGGTTGTTGGTTTATGTATGTATTTATTTAAGTTCGGAATTCATACCTAGCAGAGTAGAGACAGCAGATGTGTGAATCCCCCTTCACCCATTGCCGAAACAGTCACTTCACATACTTTTTAGTTTCAAGTCAGTTTTATGTCTCAGTGCAATTAACATTTACCTTTTTTTCTTGGCCAATATAAGAAATTTGCCTGTTGCCCAAGGAGAAGTAGTGGGCAACATCCAGAAATTCACTTTCAATATTTGGATTGGGTAGATTATTGACAGTACAGTCACCCTCTGTCCAAATTAAGCAAAATGTCCAGATGTGATACTTGTTGCATGGGAGCCGCAGGAGAACGTTTTGCTTAAATATGCAAATATTCTTTACATATTAAACAGAAATATGTTGAAATGGAAAAGAATGGTAGGTAGTTTGAACATTTATGAACCCATTAGGTATACTTATTCTTTCTGAAATAGTGCTCTTTCATTCAAAAGAGAGAAGAAAGCTGTGAAAATCTATCATTTTATTTTTGCTCACATTTCTGCATTCTGATTTTTGGCATCATATATGAATTTTTCAAAATGGATCCAAACAATATCTTTAAAATAAAGTTTCTGCCCCCAGTGGCACAGCAGGTTAAACTGCTAAGCTGCTGAACTTGCTGACTGAAAGGTCGGCAGTTTGAATCCGGGGAGCAGGGTGAGCTCCCACTGTTAGCTCCAGCTTCTGCCAACCTAGCAGTTGGAAAACATGCAAATGTAAGTAGATAAATAGGTACCACTCCGGTGAGAAGGTAACGGCACTCCATGCAGTCATGCCAGCTACATCACCTTGGAGGTGTCTATGGACAACGCCGGCTCTTTGACTTATAAATTGAGATGAGAACCAACCCCAGCGTCGGACATGACTAGACTTAATGTCCTTTTACTTCTGCAAATGGTTCTAAATAAAATCCCTTGGTTTAGTGTATTAAATGCATATTGATTTCCAGTTCAAAAGTCAAAATTATTCCATAATATAGCAAATGTAGCACTATCCAGATTTGTGCATTGTGTTCTTTATTCAGAAGCACTGACAACAAAAGAGATCCGAGATGTTGTTTCACAATCCATGTAAAACTTGCCCATTAAGCAAACTGCACTTTCTGTTTCCCATCTGAAAATGGTTACATTTTAATTCAAATCTGAGTGGATGTTAACTGCTATTGTGTGTGGCATATGTTAAATCACATTCTCCCTCCAAATGCTCAAATGAAGATTTGAACTGCATTACCATGGACATTGAGCCTCCGATGGCTCAGTGTGTTAAAGCGCTGAGCTGCTGAACTTGCAGACCGAAAGGTCCCAGGTTCAAACCCGGAGAGCGGAGTGAGCGCCCGCTGTTAACTCCAGCTTCTGCCAACTTAGCAGTTCGAAAACATGCAAATGTGAGTAGATCAGTAGGTACTGCTCCGGTGGGAATGTAACGGTGTTCCATGCAGTCATGCTGGCCACATGACCTTGGAGGTGTCTACGGACAACGCCGGCTCTTCAGCTTAGAAATGGAGATGAGTACCAACCCCCAGAGTCAGGGGAAACCTTTACCTTTACCTTTACCATGGACATTTAGCCACATCATCCCAATAAACACAAAACTAGCATGTATTTGTTGTTGCACATTCCATAGAAAATTGCCTTGACTGTTACATTCACAATTAAATTATGCTTTTTTCATCTAATCGGCAATAATATTTGCAATCACTTAAATGGAAAAAGGGGATTTTACATCATTAAGAATTCTGGCCATAGCTCAAATGATATATTGCGTGTGATGTCCCAGTTTCAGTTTCCAGCACCTCAAAGTAAAAGATGCAAGATCAACAGGGCTGAGCAAGACTTCAGGAACTCCGAAATCCAAAGCTGTCCACACGGGCAGCTGAAGTAATGACACCTTTGCTTTCTGATGGCTCAATGTAAATACAAATTGTATTTCATGCACCAAATTATTTTAAATTTACCTCCAGGCTATGTGTATAAAGTGTATATGAAGTATGAATAAATTTTGTGTTTAGAAATTTGATCCCATCTCCAAGATATCACATTATGTATATGCAAATATTACAAAATGAAATCACCAAAAATCCAAAATATTTCTGGTCTCAGCATTTTGAATGAGAGATATTCAACCTGCAATAGCCTTTGAAGATGCTTCACATTGCCATTGTACTCTTAGCAATAAGCAGGCATTGTGAGAGGTGGGATTATCCCATTAATTTGCAAGTACAGTAGAGTCTCACTTATCCAACGTAAACGGGCCGGCAGAACATTGGATAAGCAAATATGTTGGATAATAAGGAGAGATTAAGGAGAAGCCTATAAAACATCAAATTAGGTTAGGATTTTACGAATTAAGCACCAAAACATCATACAACCAATTTGACAGAAAAAGTAGTTCAATACGCCGTAATGCTATGTCGTAATTACTGTATTTACGAATTTAGCACCAAAATATCACAATACATTGAAAACATTGACTACAAAAATGCGTTGGATAATCCAGAACATTGGATAAGTGAGTGTTGGATAAGTGAGACTCTACTGTAGCTTTATTAGTTTGAGTGGCATGGGATTGGATTGGGTGGCCCTTGTGGTCTCAGTATTCTTGAAGTAAATCTATCCACAAAAATTATCTTGTGAGTTTAAATATATCTGCTATGCTTTCTCTTTCTAGGACTAATCTTTGTGAAGTCATAACAGTGATAGCGGGGTGTAGCCAGTCCAAAGAGCTGACAGTATAGTATTGGAGCAGGCCTTGGTTTTTTTAAAATCTGGACACTCTGTTCCATGTTTGCCTCATCTTTAATGTGATTGATGCTTTCATGAATCGCCATGGGGGACATATGAGATGCAGCTGGGACCTGCTGACATAGGTCTACATGATCCGTGTTGCTTGGAGTAGTAGACATTCTGCATATACATCTGAACTGCTGCTGGCCACTTTCACAAGTGTTACTTTTGGCAAATGGCAATTTAAAGCTGTAGTGCTGGGCAAATTGCATTATAAGCTAAGCCCAGGTTGCGGAGTGAATTTGAACTTGATTGATTTTTTTAAATCTCTGGATTTTCTCACCCACTACTCCATGCAAAGTTTGCCCCAATTACACAGCACACGAACGCACATCAACACCTTGCCTTCTGCAAAGACCCCTCACCCCTGAACCCACTTTTATCTACAAACCATCATCAGAAGATGAACTGACCACTGCCCCATCACCATCCCCCGCAGCTGCTCCCAGCTCTTCACGTGAATTCCCTTGACTCTCCCTCCAATTCTTCCATCTCCTGACAAGACTTAGATCCCCCCAAGAATCAGTTGGATCCCCTGATTGCCAGTCTTCACTCCCAGAGAACCCCATAAAAGTATCACTAGTTGTTGGTGCCTCGCAAATAGCTTGTACTTCTCTTATCTTAGTCCAATCCATTGTGTCTCCTTCTCCTTCACTCATTGACCATCATCCCCAGAGAATCCCTCAAACGCCTCTCCATCTGTAGGTGCTGTAAGTATGTCCCGAATCCTCTTTCTCTGCTGCTCATCATCAGATTCCTGCTCCCAAGTAACCCTTTTTCCCCTTCTGGCACCCATACTACTGTTTGTAATGTTATTCACGGCTCTACTACAACATGCTGGCTGTCTAGACAATGCATAGAAACTTGTGGTAAGTAACCTACATTTTCTACCCTTAACCCAACTTTGCTCTGCTTCAAACAAAGTCAGGGAATACTCCTGAGTTGGCAGGAAACCTTGGTGTATCGTAGGGTTTTGCAGCCATCTGAACAGCTGGATTGGGTCCAGTTCTCTAGATGGCTCAAGTGCAGTGAAGAGGATGGATCATCCTGTGTTGCTGCAACTGCTCCCTGTGGACCACAGAGCTTTCTGTGAGCACCTGGCTGTCGTGGTTGCATATGCTAGGGTCAGAATACGACATCCATGCAATCATAGAATCATAGAATCATAAAATAGTAGAGTTGGAAGAGACCTCATGGGCCATCCAGTCCAACCCCCTGCCAAGTAGCAGGAAATCACATTCAAGAAGGAGTGGGTTGCTCTTCCCCTTCTTGCTGTTTGTGCAGGCACCTCATTATGTCCTCAGCAGATGTGACCATGATGGCCAGTCACTTGCAGGGAGATCCATTGGGCTCTCAGACCAACTGGACTGACTGGATGCTGACACTTTTTTTTTTCATGTCAGGAGCGACTTGAGAAACTGCAAGTCGTTTCTGGTGTGAGAGATTTGGCCGTCTGCAAGGACATTGCCCAGGATATGCCCAGATGTTTGATTTTTTACTATCCTTGGGGGAGGCTTTTCTCATGTCTCCTCATGGGGAGCTGGAGCTGACAGAGGGAGCTGCACCTGCTCTCCCTGGATTTGAACTGCCAACCTGTAAGTCAGCAGTCCTGCCATCACAACAGTTTAACCCAGTGATTCCCAAAGTGGATGCTACCACCCCCCCCCCCCGGTGGGTGCTGGAGCAATCTATTAGGACACAGGGGCGGGGCCAGGAGAGGGGCGGGGCTCTTCCCAAGTGCCGGAGACAGGGCTGAGCACCTGAGGCGCCTGTTAGGACACACAGAGGTGGAGCTAGAGGAGTGGGCGTGGCTTCTTCCCAAGACCCGAGACAGGGCTGAGAATCTCTACTTCTCCTGAGGCACTTGTTGGGACACAGAGGGAGGAGCTAGGGGAGGGGGAGGGGGCTCCTTCCAAGAGCCCGAGACAGGGCTAAGCCTCTGTACCTCTCTTAAGAGGCCTTTTAGGAATAAAGGGCGGGGCTAGGGGTGGGGGCGGGGCCTCTTCCCAAGAGCGGAGACAAGGCTGAGCCTCTGTATACCTCCCCTGAGGCACTTGTTAGAACACGGGGGCGTGGTATAGAGGTTCAGCAGCATCAGGCACTTGGGAAGAGGCCCCGCCCCCTCCTCTGGCCCTGCCCCCTGTGTCCTGGCAGGCGCCGCAGGACTGGGATAGAAGCTCAGCCCTGCCTCAGAGCTTGTAACTCCGCCCATCCCAGTCCTGGCCACCCATTACCACCCTTGGCTTATACTGGAGTCAATGTTTTCCCAGTTTTTTTGTGGTAAAATTGGGTGCCTCAGCTTATATTCGGGTCAGCTTATCATAGAATCATAGAATCGTAGAGTTGGAAGAGACCTCACGTGCCATCCAGTCCAACCCCCTGCCAAGAAGCAGGAAATCGCATTCAAGGCACCCCCGACAGATGGCCATCCAGCCTCTGCTTAAAAGCCTCCACCACAGTCCAGGGGAGAGAGTTCCACTACCGAACAGCCCTCAAGTGAGGAAGTTCTTCCTAATGTTCAGGTGGAATTTCCTTTCCTGTAGTTTGAAGCCATTGTTCCGTGTCCTAGTCTGCAAGGCAGCAGAAAACAAGCTTGCTCTCTCCTCCCTATGACTTCCCTTCACATATTTGTACATGGCTATCATGTCTCTTCTCAGCCTTCTCTTCTGCAACCTAAACATGCCCAGTTCTTTCAGCCGCTCCTCATAGGGCTTGTTCTCCAGACCTTTGATCATTTTAGTCACCCTCCTCTGGACACATTCCAGCTTGTCAACATCTCCCTTCAACTGCGGTGCCCAGAATTGGACACAGTATTCCAGGTGTGGTCTGACCAAGGCAGAATAGAGGGGGAGCAGGACTTGCCTGGATCTAGACGCTATACTCCTATTGATGCAGGCCAAAATCCTGTTGGCTTTCTTGGCAGCCGCATCACATTGCTGACTCGTGTTTAACTTGTTGTCCACGAGGCCTCCAAGGTCTTTTTCACACGTGCTGCTGTCGAGCCATTCTGTATCTTTGCATTCCATTTTCTCTACCGAGGTGAAGTCTCTTGCATTTATCTGTCAGAACCCTGCTACTAGAGCCTGGATGTGGCTCTGAGTTTCAGGGTCACTGACAGTGATAAGACACCTGCGTCCCAGGACTCGGAGGAGAAACGGCTGATGGACTTGGCGGGGAATTTGCGCGGGGTTTTACTGAGCGGGAAGAGACTGTTCAAATGAGGGGGAGGGTATATAAAGGAGGGTTGGCCGGAGCCTCCCATTCTTGGCTTTTCTGATGTTCATGTTTCCTACAGTAAAAGTTCCTGGTGATACCACAGAGAGTCTCGTGTGTTCATTCAGGAGCGGCTGTGGTGAGCTGACACTAAGCCAAGAATACGGACACCATCCCGCTGTAGCGGTGAGGTGTAACATGCAAGTGGAGGATGAAGAGCTCTTGGGCGCCGGAGGAGGAAGGTCGGAAAGGGCCACTCCCGAGACGGACGCTGAGTTCCACCAGCTAGCGGCCCTGGCGTCATCCACCGCTTATGCCCAGCCAAATGGGGTAACCCAGAGGCGCGGAGTGGTGCGGGGAGATAGCACCGGAGGAGAGGAAGGTTCACCTTCCCCAGGCCCGCAAAAGATGGTGTTTCTGGAGGAGAGGATGTCGGCGATGGAGACCACCCTGGCAGTGATGTCGAGGGCGATGGAGCGCCTGGCGGTTTTGGCGGAGCCGGAGCGAGGAAGGGAACTCCGGGCTAGCTCAATGTGGGACGTGAGCATGGGAAGCAGCCAGGGCTTTGCAGACCTCCCAGCACCGAAGGGAAGGGAAATGCGAAAGGAGCCCGGTGCCCGGCCCAAGATCCAAACGAGCCTGACGCGGGTGGAGGAGAGTGACGACGAAGGGGAAAAGCCTCCGAGAATCCCGGCTACGCTCCCAACTGAGACCCTGGTGCCCCTGGCGAATGCCGGGCGTGGCACAGGACAAAGGGAAGCAGCAGCGGGGCCCACTGGCCCGCAAGGGGGCTTGCGACGGGCGGAGAATTGGGGATTGCCACCACAGGGACCCCTACCGAGACGAGAGGAACTAAGGATCGAGTTTGGGGGAGAGTCCTCTGAACTGGATTTTTTCCTGACCACGGTGAGGGGCTATATGGAGGACAATGCCCACACTTTTAGAACGGAATCCAGCCGGGTACGGGCCATTGGTGCAGTGTTGAAGAGGGGAGCGGCCAGCTGGTACGTTCAACTACACGCGCGGCGCGACCCATGTCTGGGGTCACTCCGACGCTTTATGGGGGCCCTGGAGACCCGTTTCCGAGATCCACTGGAGCAGATCCGGGCGAGGGAGGAGTTGAAGACCGTCTCCCAGGGGCAGAGGTCGGTATCGGAGTATGCGGAGGAGTTCCAATGCCTCGCTGAAAAGGTGCCGGAATGGTCTGCAGTGACAAAGATAGAACTCTTCAAAGAGGGGCTCAGGCGGGAGATCCTCTCCTGGGCGGTGCATCGTGATGAGCCTGACACACTGCGCGGATGGATTCAGCTGGCGGGGCGCATCGAGACATCGCTGGCCCAGGCGAGGAGGCACCGAGGAGGGCTACAGCAGCGGCCGCAGATGAAAGAGGGGAGCCGGAAGGAGAGATCAACCCCAGCCGGGAGGAGAACGGAGCCGACAGGGAACGTGAGCACCAGCAGGAGGGGCTGCTTCGTGTGCGGCCGTTTGGGCCACAGGGCTGCCGAGTGCTGGCAGAGAAAAGGGGAAGGCGGAGGCCCGCCCAAACCAAGAGCCGTGGCAGGGAAACGCGCCGAGGAAGAACCACCGATGAGGCACCACTCGGGGGGGTTGGTAAGTCAGGACAAAGCCATGATAGTGGTCCCCATTCAGCTGGAAAGTGGCAGCAAACAAGCAACCTGCAAAGCATTTGTGGATTGTGGATGTTCCAGGAACATCATCTCCCCTGAATTAGCCGAGGGATTGGGATGCGAAAGAACGAACCTAGAATCCCCAATAGCTTTTTCGCAGTTGGACGGATCCACAGCATCGGGATCATTAGCTAAGTACAGTACCGAAGATGTAAAGTGTAAGATAGGGAGTTGGGAAGGAAAGGTGTCATTTGTGATATCACAAATAGCCAGCTATAATGTTATACTAGGCATGCCATGGCTGGGGCAGGCCAACCCGCAAATCAACTGGGAGGATAAGAGCATGATCTTCAGGATGAAGTTGGAAGGAGGGAGCCAGGAAGTGGAAAGGGAGCCGGGGAAAAGGGGGGAGGAAGACTCTATCAGGATAGCAGAACTGGCAGATAAATTACCCCCAGAGTATCGGGATTTTGTGGACGTATTCGATGAGAAGGAAGCAGACAGTTTCCCACCGAAGCGGAGAGTTGAAGTGAAGATAGAGCTAGTCCCAGGAGCAGAGCTTCCTAAGGCAAAAATATACCCAATGTCGGCTAGGGAAAAGGAGGAACTGAGAAAATACATTGATAAAAACCTAGCGAGGGGTTTCATAGAGCCTTCAAATTCCCCTCTAGGGGCGCCTGTGTTGTTCAGGCGCAAAAAGGACCAAACGCTGAGGCTCTGCATTGACTACAGGGGCCTGAATGCAATCAGTTCTGGAAATAAATACCCCCTACCTTTAGTAAAGGACTTGATCGCCCAGTTATCGGAGGGACAGATATTCACTAAACTGGACTTAATTGAAGCGTACCATAAATTGCAGATTAAACCAGAGGACAGGTGGAAGACGGCCTTCTCCTGTGCATTCGGATTATTCAATTATCGTGTGCTCCCTTTCGGTTTGTGCGGCGGAGGCGCCGCGTTCATGCAATTAATCAACGAAGTGTTGCATCCATTGTTGTACAAGGGAGTCTTTGTTTTTTTAGATGACATATTGTTAGTATCTCGGACTAAGGAGCAACACATAGAACTAGTCAGGGAAGTCCTGCAAAAGTTGAGAGAAGCAAAACTGTATGCGAAGCTTGCCAAGTGCGAGTTCAATAAAGACCAGATAGACTTTCTGGGGTATAGGATTTCCTCCCAGGGAGTGGCGATGGACCCTGCGAAGGTAGAAGACGTGAGGGGGTGGGAAGCCCCCAAAACACGGAAGCAGCTGCAATCCTTCCTAGGGTTCGCAAACTTCTATAGAACATTTATCAAGGACTTTGCGCGCCTCACTTTGCCATTAACGGATTTGTTAAAGACTAAAGGTAGGGGAGAAACAGCCAAAGTGAAGGCCCCAGGGGCCAAACTGACCTGGACAATAGAATGCCAGGAAGCTTTCGAAGCCCTTAAAAAGCGTTTTACTGAGGAGCCTGTCCTACAGCACCCTGATATGTCTAAAGCCTTTGTATTACATTGCGATGCGTCAGACCGGGCATATGGGGCAGTTCTGCTACAGAAAGACGAGGGGGGGAACCTGAAGCCATGTGGCTATCTGTCAAAAAAGTTTAGCGATACAGAAAAAAACTGGCCGATTTGGGAGAGAGAAGCCTTAGCGATTCTAAAAGCACTAGAGTGCTGGAGACACTTTCTGGAAGGAAGTGGAACACCGTTTGAGGTGTGGACTGACCATAGAAATTTACAGTATCTAAGATCCCCTCGTAAACTATCAGCGAAGCAAATTAGATGGGCCCAATATTTCAGCCGTTTTGATTTCAGACTCAGATTCTTCCAGGGGAAACATAATATACTCGCTGACGCTCTCTCTCGGATGCCTCAGCACGGGGGAGGAATTCAGGAATCTGAAGGGAGTATTTTTCTTGATAAGCAATGGGGCCTGGCAGTACTAACTCGAGCACAAGCGGCCAAAGAAAACAAACGTACTGCCATTTCCACGGGGGGAGGAGAAATATGGGAGGAAGAGTTGAAGCGAGCGTATGGAATGGACAAATGGTTACAAACAAACAAAGAAAAGGGAGAATTGTGTGGGGATTTGGTGTTTGTAAATAAGAAATTGTATATTCCTGAATGTTTAAGACGAGAAATGTTAAGGAAGTACCATGATAACAAGGGTGCGGGTCATCTAGGCCCCACCAGGACCATTAAACTGTTGGCCAAACAATGCTGGTGGCCCGGAATGAGGAAAGACGCCAGGGGATACGTCACGCAGTGTGAATTATGTGCAGAGGGAAAAACACCACCGGGGAAGCCCCAGGGGCTATTGCAGAAGGTGGTGGAGCCCATGAGGCCATGGGAATGCGTAGCCATGGATTTTGTAGGCGAACTACCCCCCAGCAGAGGCCACAGATACATTTGGACAATATTGGACCTATTCTCAAAACAGGCACACTTTGTGGCTCTGCCAAAACTCCCTTCAGCTGAAAAACTTGCTGATTTGTATGTGAAGCATGTATATCGCCTACATGGGTGTCCCGACAAGATAATTAGTGACCGGGGAGTCCAATTTACTGCAAAATTTTGGGGAAAATTCTTACAGCTGTTAGGAGCAGAAAGGAACCTGAGCTCGGCCTTTCATCCCGCGACCAACGGGGGGGTCGAACGTACCCAACAGACACTGTGCCAATTCTTAAGGATGTACACCAATTATAGACAGGATGATTGGGCGGACCTTCTTCCGTTTGCTGAGATGGCTTTTAACGGGGCCGTACATTCGGCCACAGGTCGTGCCCCATTCGAAATAGTATACGGACAGGAGGTGGCACCTTTCCCCAGGCTACCCGAGTGGAAGGAAGGGGAGGGCCAGACCGACGAGGAATGGCCGGCCAAAATCAAGCAAGGGTGGCAAACCGTGGTAGAGGCATTGCGGGAAACACAAAAGAAGTACAAGCTCTTTGCGGATCGTAGGCGCCGAGAGGGGGACAAATTAGGCGAAGGAGATCTGGTTTGGCTGAGCACAAAAAACCTGAAATTGGGGTTCCCATCCAAGAAATTGGCTCCACGCTATATAGGGCCATTCAGGGTAGCAAAAAGAATAAACGAAGTGACCTATGAGCTGAGGCTACCAAAGGACCTAGGAAAGGTACACCCGGTATTCCATTGCAGCCTGTTAAAAAAGTATAAAGGAACTCTGGACAGCGGAGAACAATAGTTGTGTTTAATCTTTTCCTTCCAGGACGAAGGGGAGGAGGACGCCATGTCAGAACCCTGCTACTAGAGCCTGGATGTGGCTCTGAGTTTCAGGGTCACTGACAGTGATAAGACACCTGCGTCCCAGGACTCGGAGGAGAAACGGCTGATGGACTTGGCGGGGAATTTGCGCGGGGTTTTACTGAGCGGGAAGAGACTGTTCAAATGAGGGGGAGGGTATATAAAGGAGGGTTGGCCGGAGCCTCCCATTCTTGGCTTTTCTGATGTTCATGTTTCCTACAGTAAAAGTTCCTGGTGATACCACAGAGAGTCTCGTGTGTTCATTCAGGAGCGGCTGTGGTGAGCTGACATTTATCCCTGTTAAACTTCATTTTGTTAGTTTCGGCCCATCTCTCTAGTCTGTTAAGATCGTTTTGAATTCTGCTCCTGTCTTCTGGAGTGTTAGCTATCCCTCCCAGTTTGGTGACATTTGCAAACTTGATGATCGTGCCTTCTAACCCTTTGTCTAAGTCATTAATAAAAATGTTGAACAGAACCGGGCCCAGGACGGAACCCTGCGGCACTCCACTCGTGACTTCTTTCCAAGATGAAGATGACGCATTGGTGAGCACCCTTTGGGTTCGTTTGAGTATATACGGTAGTTTATAAAATATGTACTGGTAGCAATAAAAATACATTTGGTGCAATTTTTGAAAAGCAAATGAAGGATAATAACGACTGAAAACCCCAGACTGAAATGAGTGCAGCCATACCCAGCTAAACAGGGCCGGCCGGAGATATTTTTTAATGGGAAGCGGGGGTGCTGAAAAGCGCCCCCGCCACCCGCGCCCTGGCCCCGCCCAGCGTGCCCTGGCCCCGCCTCCCACGCTGCGTGGGAGGCGGGGCCAGGGCGATTAGTGAGGGGGGGGGGGGCCACAGTTGGCCCCGCCCCCGCCCAGCGTGGCCATTTTGCCCTTAGTAACAAACTAAGGGCAAAAATGGCTTATCTGGCTGTGCGCATTACTACAAAGCATTACTGCGTATTGAACTACTTTTTCTGTCAAATTTGTTGTATAACATGATGTTTTGATGCTTAATTTGTAAAATCATATCCTAATTTGATGTTTAATAGGCTTTTCCTTAATCCCTCCTTATTATCCAACATATTCACTTATCCAACGTTCTGCCGGCCCGTTTATGTTGGATAAGTGAGACTCTACTGTATATAATAATAATATTAATAATAATAATAATAATAATAATTAAAAAAAACTTTATTTATACCCCGCCACCATCTCCCCAACGGGGACTTGGGGCGGCTAACATGGGGCCACGCCCAGAGCGATACAATATAATAACATATAAAAACAACATATCATAACACAATTAAAAGCAATACAATAGATGATAATAGACATTACATCAAGAAAAAAAACAAAACAAAAAAACAGTATATACATTTTAAATACACATGGGTCATACAAGTACAGCCAATTACTAGCAAGAGTGTTCTCCCAATCCTGTAATTATCTTAATAGTATAATTTTGTCTGACTTTGATAAGCTCCAGTTAATAAGCTTCCGTCTTGGACTTCATGATTTACTCTACTTTTCTCTGTCTCAGCTCTTTCCTTACTTAGCAGCCTTAAAACGTGTAATTTTTACATTTCTTGGTGGCTG
This sequence comes from Anolis carolinensis, assembly GCF_035594765.1. Classification (NCBI taxonomy): domain Eukaryota; kingdom Metazoa; phylum Chordata; class Lepidosauria; order Squamata; family Anolidae; genus Anolis; species Anolis carolinensis. The sequence goes on along the minus strand of NC_085845.1, from coordinate 99,752,263 downwards.
ATGGTAGCTGAATACTACCATTGTCCCAGCGAGAATACTAACTGGTACCAGTCGCAGCTTGCCCTTTGCAAGTTGCTTTGAATATCTCAACACAAACGACAAAGAACACTGAGTGGCTTTTAAAAATTATTGGTGATATCTCTTGCAGGTTTCTACTCAACCATCTTATGTCCCTATATGGTTTGCGCTCTCTCTCTCTCTCTCTCTCTTGGTTCACAGCTGCATCCACAACACTGGGTTCCTAGACACAATGAGTCACAAATGTATAAATAGACTCAGCTACAAACACTTGTGTTTGAGGTGACATCTGGTGATTTTATTTATTTATTTTGAAATAGTTCTGAGTCACCTTTCCATTCAATGAGTGCTCAAGGCGATTTAGCAGAAAAACTAAAGCACGATGAAATACATTTCTAAACAAAGTAAAATAGGGTGTATAAATAACAATGAAATAGAAGAACCTTCTAAAATAAAGAATCTTCTTGAAAAGGATGGTCCATGCAGCTACTTCTAACTCTATGATTCATCAATTCTTTCATTTTTTAAATTTTTATCCCACTGCCAAAAGAAGGACTCAAGGCAACTAACAACGAATATGACACAGCACAAATTAAAGCAATACAATGCATTAACATAGGAGTAAAATTAAATACAATGAAACCCTTTTGTGTCATTAAACATAAAAATATTAAAATACAGTAGAGTCTCGCTTATCCAACGTTCTGGATTATCCAACGCATTTTTGTAGTCAATGTTTTCAATACATCATGATATTTTGGTGCTAAATTCGTAAATACGGTAATTACTACATAGCATTACTGTGTATTGAACTACTTTTTCTGTCAAATTTGTTGTATAACATGATGTTTTGATGCTTAATTTGTAAAATCATAACCTAATTTGATGTTTAATAGGCTTTTCCTTAATCCCTCCTTATTATCCAACATATTCGCTTATCCAACGTTCTGCCAGCCCGTTTATGTTGGATAAGTGAAGGAAGAATGGCTCGAGAAAATTGAAGATATTAGAGACATGGATGAGCTAACGTTTTTATTAAAGATGCATAGAGGACAGTCAATAAAAAAGACAGACTGGGAACAATATAAAAAGTATATGGACAAACAGTAAGAAACAAGCTTTGCCACTGGAGAATTAAATAGGGTATACCAGCACAACCAGGACTTAAATAAATAAATAAATAAATAATTATAAATATGATTATAATTGATCCCCATAAGGGAAGAAGGGAAGTACAATATATGTGTGGGTGTATGTTTTTTGTGTTTTTTTTTCTTTCTTAGATTTTAATTGATTATTGTTATGTGTTGTGGAAAATCCAATAAAAACTACATTTAAAAAAAAGGATAAGTGAGACTCTACTGTACATTGAAAAATGACACATCCATGTGTTGTCGAAAGCTTTCATGGCCGGAATCACTGGATTGCTGTGAAGTTTCCGGGCTGTATGGCCATGTTCAGGAAGCATTCTCTCCTGACATTTCACCCACATCTATGGCAGGCATCCTCAGAGGTTGTGAGGTCTGTTGGAAATCAGGCAAGTGGGGTTTATCTGTGGAAGGTCCAGGGTGGGAGAAAAAACTATTGTCTGTTGGAGGCAAATGTGAATGTTACAATTGGCCACCTTGATTAGCATTAAAGAGCCTTGCAGCTTCAAAGCCTGGCTGCTTCCTGACTGGGGAAATCCTTTGTTGGGAGTTTAATCTAGAGGTTTGTTTTTTTAAAAAAAAAAAAAGTACTGGTAGCCAGATTTGGTTCATTTTCATGGTTCCCTCCTTTCTGTTGAAATGGTCCACATGCTTGTGGATTTCAGTGTCTTCTCTGTGTAGACTGACATGCTGGTTGTTAGAGGGGTCCAACATTTCTGTACCCAAATGCTAAGATAAACAGAATGGAACAATATATCTCAGCACCAATCACTCTGAATCTTCAGCAACAAAAAAGGACTAGTAGATTTTCATTATATGTGCTAATCCATATTTTTTTAATTATATTTCTGGAATTCTTGCCAGTTATTATATATTTTCTCCCGCAAAACCCCAGATAGGTTTCTAATCAACTGCCTTAGGGATCAGAACCCAATTAGAAAAGTATTGTGTAAGAGCAATTTATTTTACAGTACCAGGTTGAGGGCACGTCTACACTGGGCAGCTTAGCCCAGTGTAAATCCAAGACTACATTATCCAAATGGCCTGAATCCACATCCGCTCCACCGAGCTGTCACCTCTTCTGTGTTGTCACTGTTTCTAGCTGGCCACAGAGCTCCATCCAAGTATGCGGCACTCCACTGATGTTAAGACATATACAACCAGCTTATATTTCACCAATGGGGCCCCTTTCACACAGCTGAATAAAATCCCACATTTTCTGCTTTAAACTGAAATATATGGCAGTGTGGACTCAGATAATCAGGTTCAAAGCAGATATTGTGGGATTTTCTGCCTTAATATTCTGGGTTATATGGCTGCGAGGAAGGGTCCTGGGTCTAATACCGTATATACTCGAGTATAAGCCAACCCGAATATAAACCGAGGCACCTAATTTTACCACCAAAAAACTGGGAAAACATTGACTCCAGTATAAGCCGAGGGTAGTAAATTTCAGAAATAAAAATAGATACCAATAAAATTACATTAATTGAGGCATCAGTAGGTTAAATGTTTTTGAATGTTTACATAAAGCTCAAATTTAAGATAAGGCTGTCCAACTCTGATCATTATTCTCATCATCTTCAATGTAAATGTGCTTATGTATCCTTTTAATAATAATAGAGTAAAATAATACATGTAATAATAAGAATATTAAATACAGGAAAATAATACAAGTAATAATAAATAGAGTAAAATAATAAATGCAATAATAAGAATAAGATCAGAGTGAAATAATAAATGTATTAATAATAATAATAATAATAATAATAATAATAATAATAATAAAATAGAGTAAAATAAATGTAATAGTAGCAACAATAATAGAGACAAATAATAAATGTAATAATACCAATAATAATAGAGAAAAATAATAAATGTACCATATATTCTCGAGTATAAGCTGACCCGAATATAAGCCAACCAGGACCCTCACCCGAGTATAAGCCGAGGGGGGCTTTTTCAGTCTTAAAAAAAGGGCTGAAAAACTAGGCTTATACTCGAGTATATACAGTAAGTCCCCAGAGCTCTGACAGAAATTTGCAAACAGACACCTGGCTGCCAAGGCAGAGATTTTCCAAGGAACCGGGACTGTTTTTCAAAGGCAGGAAAGCCAACAAAGAATTCCAAGGCACTGGAAAGGCTATCCCATCTCTTGTGACACATGTTTCTGAGAGTTAGAAACCACTGACTCTCTGGGCTCCGAGAACTTACCCAAGAAATGTTGTTGTTGCTGCAACAAACAGACATGCATTGTTGTTTTTACTGCAATAGACAGACATGCATTTCCTTCTGGAATTTGTTTGAAAGGGAAAAATTAAAATCCCCACAGGGTACAGTTAAATCATTAGGGGTTCCAAAAGTAGACATTTATTTTATTTTATTTTATTTATATACTGTTCTTTGGATCCAGGTCTCAAAATGTACTGTATAAATGCAAAGTATTCCAGTTATTCTGAACTTCCCATTTGTCATCTGCACTGATAGATATCCTATTGATAGTTCTACCTTGCACAACAAGGGGTTTTTTTTTTTTACACCAGCTCAGGCACAGCTGTTCCAATGCCAGAAATTTTTTGCTCTCTGGCTAGCCTTTTTGATGCTGCCAGTGGAGCTCCGGTTTCAACAAAAAATCTGATGGTTGCCTGTTAACGGTATAACTCATAATAGAAGCTTTGTTCCAGAAACACTTTAAAACTACTAGATACTCTTATAATGCTTTAGTTTACTGGCTTCCATATAATGCATTAACTTGAGTAATAAATATTGTACAAGTTATAGGGATCTACAGAGAGAAGTTAAGATTCAGCACTGGTTTTATGTATTCATTCAAGACTCCCCAACCACTTTTTGTAACTAAGTTCATTAGAATCTGGCAAAACAAAAGTGGTTAGGATAATTATTATTAGGCTCCCATGAAGGCATCTTTCCTGACAATCTTTTGAAATGTGTTTCTTAAGAAGTTTGCAGTCCCAGAATCAAACAATTATATTCATTTCATAATCCAACATCTAATCTAAGGATTCCTATCCATGCTATAGGGTTGTATTGTGATGTGGGTGAATTCAACTGGATTGAGAGAAACAGATTTTCAGCTCCCTTCTCCTCTCCTTAGTTCCTTCAGCTTTCCCCAAAGCTACCCAGAAAGTTGGAGCCCCCAATGGCACAGCGGGTTAAACCGCTGTGCTAATTAACTTGCTGACTGAAAAGTTGGAGGTTTGAATCCGGGGAGGAGGGTGAGCTCCCACTGTTAGCCACAGCTCCTGCCAACCTAGCAGTTCGAAAACATGCAAATGTGAGTAGATCAACAGGTACCACTCTGGTGGGAAGTTAACAGCGCTCCATGCAGTCATGCTGGCCACATGACCTTGGAGGTGTCTACAGACAACGCCAGTTCTTCAGCTTAGAAATTGCTTAGAAATTAGGCTTAGAAATGGAGATGAGTACCAACCCCCAGAGTTGGACATGACTAAACGTAACGTCAGGGGAAAACCTTTACCTTATATTGCACAAAATTTCTTTAACTTAAAATGATACATTTTAATATATTGGGTTTATGGTTCCCGTCCCCTTGATCAGGTCATGTGTTATTTATTTCTATAATTGTATTTTTACTTTGCTTAATAATATGCTATTATGTTTCTTGTGTAATGTTTGTGTTGTTTTTATGATTGGAAACCGCCCTGAGTCCCATCCGGGAGATAGGGCGGTATATAAATAAAGCTTTATTATTATTATTACTTTACCTTTTATTTATATCCCATCTTTTCCCCATGAGGCAATTTACAATAAAATAGAGATACAAATAAATAAACATATAGCTACAAATATTTAAGAAGTTCCACTGTTCCACAGTGGAATATGCTGCCCTGGAGTGTAGTGGAATCTCCTGTGCAGGTTTATAAGCAGAGGCTGGAAGGCACCAATCGGGATGCTTTGATTGTGCTTTTCCTGCACATCAGGGAGTTGGACCGAATGGCCTTTGTAGTCTCTTCCTACGATTCTAAAATAAGGTAAAGGTAAAGGTTTCCCCTGACGTTAAGTCTAGTCATGTCTGACTCTGGGGGTTGGTGCTCATCTCCATTTCTAAGCCAAAGAGTCGGCATTGTCCATAGACACCTCCAAGGTCATGTGGCCGGCATGACTGCATGGAGCACCGTTACCTTCCCACCGAAGCAGTACCTATTGATCTACTCACATTTGCATGTTTTCAAACTGCTAGGTTGGCAGGAGCTGGAGCTAACAGCGGGCGCTCAAGCCGCTCCCGGAATTTGAACCTGGGACCTTTCAGTCTGCAAGTTCAGCAGGTCAGCGCTTTAACGCACTTCACAATTCTAAAATACTGTCTTTAAAATTAATACAATATAAGACATTTAGTCAAACAGTCAGTTCTCAAACAGCTGCTGAAATAGAAATCCCCTTGCTCTCTTTATTGGGCCTTGAGTGAAGACAGGCAAAGCTTCACATGCATGAGGGGAGATAGATTTAGTACAAGCACTTCTCACTTCAACCAGATGCTTATGTGCCTATGAGGCCATATAACCCATGAACCAGACTTGGGGCAGCCTGATAACGGATGTATTTGTGATTAAGAGCTGATAGATTTAATCTCATATATTTATATTTTAAAGGTGAGTTTGGAGGGAAGTTTTTTTAATTAACTAAATTCCCTGAAATTGCATATTGTTTTGTTGATTTCATATGATTTATTTATGTCATGCATCATCTATACTGTTCTGTGATTGGGGGTTAAACTTGACTGTCTCTTGGGATCCCTTCTAATTTAATAAATAGTTCCTTGTTCTGAGAGGTGTGTCTGAAATGTATCAGGCAGATCTGTCCCGACCACATTGGCCACTTTGTGTTGTTCCATGAACCCAGATGATATGTTTCCATGGTGACTAACTGTTGGACCTTCTCTCTTTGAATGACAAAGCAATGGGCAGAGGCTGTTCTGGGAAGGGGGGCATGCTTGTCTTTCCCCTCCCAGAGATGGAGATGATGTCACCAAGCTGTGAAGGGAATTGCTGGGGAGAAAACAAACAGTAGCATGAAAAGTAAAGCAGAGAAAATCAAATGGAAACATCTCCATGCAGGGACATGAGAGAAGCCTCCCACAAGGATGGTAAAAACATCAAAACATCCGGGCGTCCCCTGGGCAACGTCCTTGCAGACGGCCAATTCTCCCACTCCAGAAGCGATTCAAGTCACGAAAAAAAAAATCTTCGGAGTGAGCCACCCCTACAACTAAGATCTTAACAGGCATGAAAGTTATATACACAGAGACAGGTTGTCCTTCGTGGCATTCTCTGCAAGCTTAGCAGACCATCTTTCAATGTTGATTGAAAAGGATGTGCACTTGCTAACAGAGTACTATTTTCTGAAATCTTCCAACCTTGACATTATTACTGTCAATAGAAAAAAGTTAAACATTCCACTGACATTTCATAGTTAGATGAGCTATTTTTGCCATTGGCTTTAAAGAAATGACAAGATCAGATACAACACGAAATCTCAATTACGCATGCCATTATAACAGTGCTAAATTAAAACATCTGCTGTCAGTATAGGATTTAGGTTTTCTGCCTTACCCTGTTTCCCTGAGAATAAGACATCCCCTGAAAATAAGACCTAATAGAGGTTTTGCTGAATTGCTAAATATAAAGCCTCCCCCAAAAGTAAGACCTAGCAAAGTTTTTGTTTGGAAGCATGCCCACCAAACAGAACACCAGAGCATGCAGGATTGGTAAATGTACGTACCATAGATTGTTATACATGGAAATAATAGTAGCAACCAGAAATTCTTGATAGGATTCATAGTTTGTCTGGTTATGCTGGTTTGTGGTGACAATCACTGTACAATATATAATAAATGTTCATTTTTTGTTCAACAATAAATGTGAATTCTTCTTCATGGAGGGGCTCCTGGTGGCAAAGTGTGTTAAAGCGCTGAGCTGCTGAACTTGCGGACCAAAAGATGCCAGGTTCAAATCCCGGGAGTGGAATGAGCGCTTGCTGTTAGCCCCAGCTCCTGCCAACCTAGCAGTTCAAAAACATGCAAATGTGAGTAGATCAATAGGTACCGCTCCGGCGCTCCATGCAGTCATGCCGGCCACATGACCTTGGAGGTGTCTACGGACGCCGGCTCTTCGGCTTCGAAATGGAGATGAGCACCAACCTCCAGAGTCGGTCACGACTGGACTTATCGTCAGCGGAAAACCTTTACCTTTACCTTCTTCTTCATGGAAAAATAAGACATCCCCTGAAAATAAGACCTAGTGCATCTTTGGGAGAAGAAATTAATATAAGACACTGTCTTATTTTCAGGGAAACACGGTAGTTACTAGAAAGCTTTTGGGCATTCAGCTTCCTAAACATATAAGATTCATTCAGAGAAATATATCTGTTGTTTATTTGTTCAGTCACTTCCAACTCTTCATGACCTCATGGATCAGCCCATGCCAAAGCTCCCTGTCGGCCCCTCTTCCTTTCCCTTCTATTTTCCCCAGCATCATTCTCTTCTCCAAGCCTTCCTGTCTTCTCATTATGTGGCCAAAATACTTCATCTTTGCCTCTAATATCCTTCCCTCCAGTTAGCAGTCGGGCATTATTTCCTGGAGTATGGACTGGTTGGATCTTCTTGTGGTCCAAACGGGCTGGCAGAACGTTGGATAAGTGAATATGTTAGATAATAAGGAGGGATCAAGCAAAAGCCTATTAAACATCAAATTAGGTTATGATTTTACAAATTAAGCACCAAAACATCATGTTATACAACAAATTTGACAGAAAAAGCAGTTCAATGCGCAGTAATGTTATGTTGTAAATACTGCATTTATGAATTTAGCACCAAAATATCACGATATATTGAAAACATTGACTACAAAAATGGCTTGGATAATCCAGAAACTTGGACAAGTGAGACTCTACTGTATCACAAAGGCAAGACTTCTCTACAGAATCAATGTTATTCCTGACTAGAGCAAACCCATGCTTGTTTGTTGACTCATCAATCAACAAAATGAAAATAAAAACCAAAAATAAAAACCACACATGGTTGATTTGCACTGAGAAATAACATTTCTGCATTAAAACATTATTTTTCACAAAGAAAATAGTTTTTGGACAAATCAACCAAGTGAGAATTTAACACTGAACAAATTCCAAATTACAGTTTTTTTCTGCACAGAAAACAACATTTTATGTGCAAGGTTTAATATTTTTGCATTGAAATATTGTTTTTCCAGCAGAACAATACAATATTTAAAATTAAGAACAATTGTAACCAACATAAACTTACCAGTTTTTCAATGGTTTGTGTGGGCCTGCTTTTGGTTGATGAGATAGTCAAGTTCATTAGGATTGTTATTGTGTGCCTTCAAATTGTTTCATACTTAGGGTGATCTTAAGTCTAAAGTTTCGGGGTCAGGTAAACGTATATTATGATGAGGTTTTAGACCTTATTGACAAATTAAAAATGAATCTACGAGTCCAAAAAGATACCAGAAGTTGTTAAATAACTCAGATATGAAATTGCTCATCTTCCATCAATAATATAGACGATATCTCTAAGCCTGGCCTTTGTATCGGGAGACTGGAAAGTTGCCAATGTAACATTATTTTTTTAAGGGGGTGGGGGTCAAGGAGAGAGCTGGGAATTTTATAAGACAATTACCTTAATTTCAGGTAAACAGTCAGAAAATATTATAAAAGCTAAAATTAGTTTCTCAACACCTTTTGCTTGGATACACAATTAAGGAGTCTCCGTGCATTCATGCCCTGCTTTTGGGCTTCCCTGGGCAACCTGTGGTCACAGAAATTTGGACTTGTAGGCCCTCCTCTTTACCCAGCTTGGGTCAGCCTATGTTCTTATATTCAACCAGCAGAGGTCTCTCTTCTACTTACTTAATGATAATATATTCTTTTTGACTTCAAAAAGCATTTTTAAACAAATGAACAGACATTTGAATTATAACATTGTGCATATTACACACTGGCGTGTATAGACTCACAGTCATAATATGTGATATATTAACAGTAATGTGGGTTGTATGTTGTATGTGCTAAATGTGTTTGTCAAATGTTTTGATACGGCTGATAGGCTAATCAGAAATGTATTTGAAAAACTCAACCAGTGGTAGTCAAGCACTTACAGTGAGATTATTTGACTGTGTGTCAGAATATTTTTTTTCTAAGGCCTCGTCTCCACTGCCCTATATCTCATGATCTGATCCCATATTATCCGCTTTTAGATGGATTATATGAGTCTCCACTGCCAGATCATCTGGGATCAGATCATGGGATTTAGGGGCAGTGTGGAAGGGGCCTCAGTCTGATTCACCAAAGGAGTTGAATGCCCTCATAGCATCATTTCTACTCAACAGTTGAGAGAGGCCAAACATAAAAAGATGGGAGAGTGCTTGCAAGCAAGCCAAGAGCCTGGCTCTTTAAGATCCATGATCTTCAGGCAAGAGAGATTGCTGGAGATCATGGGCCCTATATCCCAGAAAATCAAGGCAGAAAATCGCACAATATCTGCTTTGAACTGGGTTCTCTGAGTCCACACTGCCATATGTCCCGGTTCAAAGCAGATATTGTGGGATCTTATTCAACTGTGTGGAAGAGGCCTAAGTGGCAGGAGGTGGGTAGCTCCTCTTTATCTATTAAATGAAAGAACAAATGAAAACAATGTGCCACCAGAGTGGATGGAGCTTTACTGCCATTGCCTTTGGTAACAGGAGATAGCAGTGGAGAGCACTATAGCCCACACCATTCAAGTATATGGCTTGAACTAACCGCTGTTCTTCTAACAGCATCAGTGCAACCATATGCTTTTGGGATGGCTTCTCACTCCAACCTCCACAATGTGTAAAATACAAATATCCGTAGGCTACCATTCTTGATTAGTTTTTACTGTCCTATATTTGGATTTGTGAGACATTACCTGTATTCAAGGAAACATGTTTTAGAGGTATGTTGCATAATAATGAAAATAATTTTAAACTGAGTGTATGTTCTAGCCAATGTCATTTCTGCCTTCACATTCTAAACCTGCGAAAAATCAAAATGTCACTTTGGTGTAAAAAATAGCCTTTAAAAAACCAGGGCACCATCCAGAATATAAACATGCCCAAAGGACAGACAACAAGTCTGAACTGCAGGAAACTGGTTCTCCCTCCTGCCCTCCAGTCCGGCGCCATGATCACACTCCCCCCCCCTCCCCGAAAACAGATTTGTCCAAGATTAAAGAAACATTTTCAAAGACAAAAAAGGGAAAGCGGACAAAGAGTTCACTTTAATTACTAGACACAGAGAGGAATCCTCTGTCCCTTACTAGATGATAGTCTCCACTTTGGGAAAGCCACAGAGGGAAACTCCCATGTTCACCAATAATGACTTGTTACCCAGTTTCAGAAAATGAGACATATCTCAGAATGTTGAACAATGTGTTTTAGTGTGATTCTATGTTCATTTACCAAGCAAGGGTGACCAAGATTGTGATCTCCAAACAGTGCTTGTGATATTACTCCCTTTATTTTTGAAGTTTATGTTCATGATAGGTTTAAGAAAAAAAAGATAATGTGGTGCTTCAAAATACTGCCGTTTCTAGTGGTGGTCAATGAGCCAATGCTTGTCCCATGATATTGGCGGTCAACCTCTGATGAGGTTCCAAGAAAGAAAGAAAAAATGTAGACAAAGGTCACAAATAGGACACCAATCCCTGATACATTGGGGGGGGTGTTACCAGATAGCTTGAGATAGACTGCTTTAAAGTCTTCAGTGAATGTCACATATACCAACGTATTTCAATTTTACAGCTACAAAGTAAGATAGGTATATTCTTGTATTTGCTTTGCAGAGAATGAATAGGAGAGAGACTGCAGCTTTCCTAAGGCATAGGAAAGGCATAAAGAAGGCATAGGCATGATGAAGCTGGAATCAAGAACTTCTTTTTGCCACAGAATGTTTATACCTGCTCTAGATTTCTGTATGGTCATTTCTTTTCTTCCCCCATTCCTCAGTCTTTACAGTCAAGCTGTGAAACCAAAGAAGGCTAGGTTCCTTTTCGTGCTGTCCTCCTTCCACCTGCAAGCAAAGGAAAGGTTGTTCTCCTGAGCTTTTGGCAACTGACTGCCTGCACAAGAGAAGCCTGACAACAGGAGGATGCTGACTTTTTTTCTTAATTCACTACAATTTGTTGAATCGTGTTTTAAAAACATAACATATGTGGCCTTATTTGTACTGTTTTCAATCTCAGATGTGTTGCTATCTAATTTGAGGAGAAAAACAGGATACAAAATGAATAAAAAGTTTTAAAACCAAAGGCTCCCAAATCCGATTTTGAACAGCAACCGGAAAGGTGTATCCAGAACAGTGGTTCTCAGACTGTTCCTTCGTTCAGCCTTCCTTATGGTCCAGCTCTCACAACTATGGGGAATACCACTGCTTCAACTATGTGGGCCTTCATTGACAGTGTGATGTCTCTGCTTTTCACTATTTTATCGAGGTTGGCCATTGCTCTCCTCCCAAAAAGTAGACATCTTCTGATTTCCTGGCTGCAGTCTGCATCTGCAGTGATCTTTGCGCCTAGAAATATAGTCTGTCACTGCCTTCAAAGTCTGTCAGGCACAGGGCAGGATAAAATGACAAGTGTAAAGCTTTGTGTGGTTATTTATCCAGAATTCACATTGCACTGCAATATATGAGTCTACACTGTCATCTAGTTCAAAGCAGACAATCTGGATTTTACATGACAGTGTAAAAGGGCTACAATCCAAAAAATATTTACACCAGCCTGTTCACTCAGAAACAGTGCACACTTGGGGCCCTTCAACACCCCACTAATGTAGTCTGGTAATTCTATGGTTCTTGTGTTTTGACAGGAGTTTGGGGGTAGCACCCGAAAGAGTTTCTGGCTTAGAATTAGAAGCAACCTTTCTCAAACCTCATGCCCCACATTTCCCTAGAATGTTGCGATGGCCAATAAAATAGAATCACCTACACCCCGGCTCCATCTACATCGATATATATGTGTGTGTGTGTGTGTGTGTGTTTGTGTATATATATATACATATACATATACAATTATACAATAGAACAGTTTGATATATATTAACTGAGATATATATGTGAATTTGTAACAGCATTTGTAACAAAAATGAAAGAAGAAAGAAAAACTGTAAATAAATAACACTGAAAAAGGATCTGTAACTTTAAATGATAAAAATTGTTGCAAGTACTGTTAAAGGCTTTTATGGCAGGAATCACTAGGTTGCTGTGTTTTCCGGGCTGTATGGCCATGTTCCAGAAGCATTCCCTCCACATCTATTGGAGGTTGTGAGATCTGTTGGAAACTAGGCAATTGGGGTCCAGGCTGGGAGAAAAAACTCTTGTCTGCTCAAGGCAGGTATGGATGTTGTAATTGGCCACCTTGATTAGCATTGAATAGTCTGGCAGCTTCAAAGCCTGGTAGCTTCCTGCCTGGGGGAATCCTTTGTTGGGAGGTGTTAGCTGGCCCTGATTGTTTCATGTCTGGAATTCCCGTTTTCTGAGTGAGGTTCTGATTTTGGAGTTTTTAAATACTGGTAGCCAGATTTTGTTCATTTTCATTGCTTCCTCCTTTCTGTTGAAATTGTCTACATACTTGTAGATTTCAATGGTTTCTCTGTGTAGTCTGACGTAATGGTTGTTAGAGTGGTCCAGCATTTTTATGTTCTCAAATAGTATGCTGTGTCCTAGGTTGGTTCATCAGGTGCTCTGCTATGGCTGACTTCTCTGGGTGAGTTTGTCTGCAGTGCCTTTCATGTTCCTTGATTCACGTTTGTGCAATGCTGTGTTTGGTGGTCCCTATGTAGACATGTCCATGCTATACCGTAGACTCCTGCAAAGGTGAAAGGATCCCTCTTGTCCTTTGCTGAACGTAGCATTTGTTGGATGCTCCCAACAATGGATTCTCCCTGGCAGGGAGCAGCCAGGCTTTGAAACTGCAAGGCCATTCAATGCTAATCAAGACAGCCAATTACAACATTCACACTTGCCTCAGATAGACAAGAGTTCTTTCTCCAACCCTGGACATTCTACAGATATATAAATCCCAGCTGACTATAGTTTGCAACAGACCTCACAACCTCTGAGGATGCCCATCGTAGATGTGGGCGAAACGACAGGAGATAATGCTTCTGGAACATGCCATACAGCCCGGAAAACTCGTAGCAACCCGTTGCAAGTACAGTAGAGTTTCACTTATCCAAGCCCCGCTTATCCAAGTTTCTGGATTAGCCAAGCCATTTTTGTAGTCAATGTTTTCAATGTATCGTGATATTTTGGTGCTAAATTCCTAAATACAGTAATTACAACATAACATTACTGCGTATTGAACTGCTTTTTCTGTCAAATTTGTTGTATAACATGATGTTTTGGCGCTTAATTTGTAAAATCATAACCTAATTTGATGTTTAATAGGCTTTTCCTTAATCCCTCCTTATTATCCAACATATTCGCTTATCCAAGCTTTTGCCGGCCTGTTTAGCTTGGATAAGTGAGACTCTACTGTATTGTGATATGGTAATAATATGATATATTGTGTATGCATATAATATTGAGACTAATATTATAATGTAGTACAATATAATACTAATACAATATAATAATATTATTATCACGAAGAGTCAGAGATGACTAAACAACTAAGCAGCAGCAGCATATTGTGTTATGCTAATAATATAATATATTGTATGTACATACAATATGGATACTAATATTATAATGTAATACAATATAATTCTAATAATAATACAATATAATATTAATTATATATTATATATTAAAGGTAACATTACTAATAATATTATAGTATATTGGTATAGTACAATATAGTAATATATAATGCTCATATTGTGCTATGCTAATGATATAATATATTGTATGGACATAAAACTTGTAAGCCGCTCTGAGTCCCCTTCGGGGTGAGAGATTGTGGGGTATAAATGTATTAAATAAATAAATAAATATTGTTTTGGTTTTTTTGCACTACAAATAAGACGTGCAGTGTGCATAGGAATTTGTTCGTATTTTTTTTTTCAAATGATAATTCGGCCCCTCAACAGTCTGAGGGACCATGAACCGGGCCTCCACTTAAAAAGTTTAGGGACCCCTGCTCTACTGTATATAAATCCCGGTTGACAATAGTTTGCAACAGACCTCACAACCTCTGAAGATGCCCGTCGTAGATGTGGACGAAACGTCAGGAGATAATGCTTCGGAAACATGGCCATACAGCCCGGAAAACTCGCAGCAACCCGTTGCAAGTACTGCAAACATACCTCACAACCTCTGAGGATGCCTGCCATAGATGTGGGTGAAACGTCAGGAGAGAATACTTCTGGAACATGGCCACACAGCCCGAAAGACATACGACAACCCTGTGATCTCGGCCATGAAAGCCTTCGACAACACATTGGAAATATTGTCTGCAATTCTTTTAGCAAATGCGTTATTGGAAGCATTTATTATAAATAAAAAATAATTATACGCAAAAAAACTTTTACTTATATCCATCTACACCGACCATTTAACGCAGTTTCAAATCAGTGCTGACGTCAGTGGCTGCGGCGCAGATGATTACAGAGGACGTCCTGGAACCAGCTAAACGGCCAATGGAGACGGCGCTCTCACAAAGGGCGCGAAGGCTGGGAAGCTCCAAAGGCTTCCATTCAAATAGGACGCTCGACCAATGAGCGATTAGACGTCCGCCGCGTGAGGGGAGAGCCCCGCCCCTTCTCTGCGCCGCCGGAGCCGCCTTAAAGAGGGGGCGGGTTCGCCAGAGTTCGCGTCTCTCTCTGACTGAGAGAAAGGATGGCGGAGAGGCGGAAGTGCTGCTGCGTGTTAGAACACATCCTTGCGACGCTAAGTGTCGCTCATTCGCGGCAGTTTCCTTCTTCTTGTTGGGTGCCTTTGGAGGGGCTGGAGCTGAAGGCGAGACTGGCCTCCCCACTCGCCACTTTTCAGCGAGAAAAGCCACTAGCCAATGGCTTCTTCACACCCAAGAGTCAGTTAGTTGTGTCTCTATGTGCAGCCACACTTTCGGCGGGGGCTTGCTTGGGAGTAGAACACGAAAATAGCAGGCCTCGGGGGCCTTTCTTGAAAACCTGTTCACAGGCGAGGTAATTCACAACAGGCCTTGAATCCTATTGGTCGATTCCAGCTGGAATAAACCTATTGGTTGGTTTAAAAAAAATACAGCTCATTCAGAGGATCTACTCTAGGACTAGCAGTCGAATATATGAAGTACAGTAGAGTCTCACTTATCCAACATAAACGGGCCGGCAGAACGTTGGATAAATGAATATGTTGGATAATAAGGAGGGATCAAGGAAAAGTCTATTAAACATCAAATTAGGTTATGATTTTACAAATTATGCACCAAAACATCGTGTTATACACGATGAAAAAGTAATTCAATACGCAGTAATGCTATGTAATACTGTATTTACGAATTTAGCACCAGAATATCACAATGTATTGAAAACATTGACTACAAAAATGCGTTGGATAATCCAGAATGTTGGATAACTGAGACTGTAGTCATTTCTTTACACGTTCCCGTTTCTCATTTCAGTTATGCAATCAGGGTTTCTGGGGTGTATGGCCATGTTCCAGAAGCATTCTTTCCTGACGTTTTGCCCACATCTATGGCAGGCATCCTCAGAGGTGTGAGGTCTGTTGGAAACTAGGAAAGTGGAGTTTATATATCTGGAAAGTCCAGGGTGGGAGAAAGAACTCTTGCCTATTTGAGGCAATTGTGAATGTTGCACTTGATCGCCTTGATTAGTGTTTAATTCCCTTGCAGTTTCAAAGCCTGCCTGCTTCTTACCTCTTTACAACCCTGTGAGAAAAAGTTTTTTGGGCTGTATGGCCATGTTTCAGAAGCATTCTCTCCTGACGTTTCGCCCACATTTAAGGCAGGCATCTTCAAAGGTGTGAAATCTATTGCAAACTAGGAAAGTGGAGTTTATATATCTGGAAAGTCCAGGGTGGGAGAAAGAACTCTTGTCTGCTTGAGGCAAGTGAATGTTTCACTTGATTGCTTTGATTAGCATTTAATGCCCTTGCAGTGTCAAAGCCTGGCTGCCTCTTACCTCTTTCCAATCCTGTGAGAAAAAGTCAGATAAAATATAATGTGACTCTCCCAAAGAAACTTAAGAGTAGTTTGGCCTGCAGGTTTGGAGCAGGTGGAGCTCTCCATCGGAATGGAGACAAGTATTTTGTTTTTCCACCTGCCAATCTCTACATCTTCCTCCACTATTACAGGCAAAGAAATGGGAGCCAGGGAACAAAAAATTGGCTAGTCTCCCAACCATTTGGGGATGTGCCATGTGGAGTTAATGTCTCAAGTCGTCACCTCAGGGCTCTTGATACCTCACTGTACTTTATGTGCTAAGTGTTTGCTAGAACTTGGCCTAAGGTCCTCAACCTGTAGTTCACGCATGCAAGTCATTTTTCATGATTAGGTTGCTGTTGAGTTTTTCGGGCTGTATGGCCATGTTCAAGCAGCATTCTTTCCTGACGTTTCATTTGCATCTGTGGAAAGCATCCTCAGAGGTTTGTTCAGAGATCTGTTGGAAATGAGACAAGTGTAGTGTATATGTGTCAGTACTGTGAGCTGTTCTTTCCCTCACCTTGGACAAGTCCACCCACTTGCCTCATTTCTAAAAGACCTCTGAACAAACCTCTGAGGATGCTTGCCACAGATGCAGGCAAAACGTCAGGAAATATTGCTACTGGAACATGGCCATACAGCCTGAAAAACACAACAACCCAGTGATTCCAACCATGAGAGCCTTTGACAACACATTTTATGATTCTATCCTTGTCAGGATAGAAAGGCACAAAGAAGCAATTTGGGTTATAAAGTTGTAACTACAGTAGAGTCTCACTTATCCAAGCTAAACTGGCTGGCAGAAGCTTGGATAAGCGAATATCTTGGATAATAAGGAGGGATTAAGGAAAAGCCTATTAAACATCCAATTAGGTTATGATTTTACAAATTAAGCACCAAAACATCATGTTATACAACAAATTTGACAGAAAAAGTAGTTAATACGCAGTAATGTTACGTTGTAATTACTGTATTTACGAATTTAGCACCAAAATATCAAGATATATTGAAAACATTGACTACAAAAATAGCTTGGATTATCCAGAAGCTTGGATAAGCGGGGCTTGGATAAGTGAGAGACTACTGTATTTGCACTGCAGATACAGTAGAGTCTCACTTATCCAAGCCTTGCTTATCCAAGCTTCTGCCGGCCCGTTTAGATTGGATAAATGAGACTCTACTGTTCTGTTGTGGTTGTAAAAGAGTTTAAGGATTTATTATTTTTCCTGTGAAAAAAATCTTTTATGGAACAATTCAGGCAGGGGATTATGTGTGCCCCCCTCCCCCTGGCTTTATTAGAAGGACTCAAAAAGATTTTAATTTCACCTCTATCTTTTTAGAGGTGTGAATTTCTTCATTGTTTATTGTTCAAGCCATAGTTTATTTGTTTGTCAGGGGTTTGTTTTTATCTGTTTTTAACTTTATATTGTTTTATATCGTATGGGGCATTTGGAAGCTGCCCTGAGTTCCTTTGGGGAGAGAGGGCGGGTTAGAAATGAAGTTGTTGTTGTCGTTGTTGTTCTTTTCTGTGGTGTTGCAGTTTTTGTAGTTTTTATTCAAAGAAAGAAAAAATGTTTTACCTGCTTGCATAGTATTGTGAATTTTCTGGGGTGGGATGCATCACTTTTTGAATTTAATACTGTTGATTTAAAATTAGTGCAAAATGTACTAAATTCTCCCCTTTAGTCTTCTCTGATTCCAGGGGAATTGGGTGCTAAAGCCTGGGAAACATGGATGCAAAATGATTTCATAAATGTACAGGTTAAAAAATAAATTGTGCCAATAATTTTGCATGCCGTATATACTGTTCACTGCTGGTACTATTTTGAACAGGAAGTTGGTGTACTAGCTGCTGAAAGGGGGAACTGTTTTCCCAAAAACAGTTCCCCTTGGGGAATGCATCCAAAGGAGGGCAAACAAAATGATCAAAGATTTGGAAGCCAAGACCTATGAGGAGTACCTTATGGAACTGGGTATGTTTAGCTTAGTTTAAGAAGCAGTTCTGAAATACTAGGACATGGAGCAATGGATTCAAATTTCAGGAAAAGAGATTCCACCTAAACATTAGGAAGATCTTCCTGACTGAAAGAGCTGTTCAGCAGTGGAATATGCTGCATGATGGATCTCTTTCTCTGGGGATGGTTTTGATTGTATTTTCCTGCATGACAGGGTTGGATTTAATGACCCTTATGGTCTCTTCATAATTGTATACTGTACCGAAAGACACTACTAACATTGAGCAAAATTAGCAGGTTGGCTTGTTTGCATACATTCTGATGAAAGAGTTGGGATATAGCCCTTGCACGACTTTCCATGAGGCTGTCTTGCTGGAGATCGTTTTAGTAGATAGATCACATCTGTCTAGGTTTGGACTAAAGTGAGATTCATGCAGTTCTCTAGATATTGTGGGATGACAACTCTCAGCAGCTCTAGCCAATGATTAGGAATCCTGGGAATAGTCCAGCAACTTTTGACTCTGCTTCAGACAATACCACACATAGCAAAGGCCAAAAACTGTTATCAGCTGTCTCTGGAAATATCCCCCTACTAAGTCCCTACATATCACCTGCTACTATGCATAGGTGTAAGACCCATAAAATGAAGTGGCAACCTTAGCACTACAGTTGCACAAAATTGTCTGCTTTTCAAACCAGTGAAAAGGGCACGATGATTCCTGACATTAACACAGGATCACACATGAAGGAGTTATTGTGGTGGTTGATCTAGTGCTGTAACTTGTGTAAATATTGCTTAGTTTAAGTACTCTCAGCATTCACGTGTTAGTTGCACGATTGTGGCAGTTGTAGTTCAAACAATTTTTGAACTACAACTGCTCTGTGTTGTTCCCTTCTTCTCCTTGCACATGCTCATCATCTTAATCAAATATGGGAGGTCTGTGTGTGCCTATTTTATCAAAACCAGTCCTGGGAACAGATTTACTGAACTTCAGCTAAAGTAACAGAGTAGTGTTCTGGATGGCAATTACCTGGTTATACAAACTGTTACTTTTCAGTTTGTGGCTTCATTTTTTGTGTGCACATGAATAGCTATGTAGTTTCACTTCCAGGCTAGCAAGTGCCAGGGACCTACTTCACATCTTTGCCTTGACACTGAGTTTGGGATGTGGGCCCATGCATGAGTCTCATCCCCACAATTCTTGGAGATATTATTTCTCAGAGCTTTATGTGTAGATTGCAAAGATCCAAAGAACGTTTCTGAATAAGCTTAGTTGAAAGAGTCTGCATAGCAGAGAATCCTCGCTTATCAAGGTCCCCAATCACATAGCAACATATAAGCAAGTTTACCCAGAAAAGCCTATGCACCCCCTTCAGACATTCAAAGGACATGTGTGCTGTGATCAAGAGAACACCTAATGAGGGCTTTAACAGGATGTTCTTCTGAGAAAATGCACTTCGCATTGCCCATCATTATAGTAATCCTGTTTTGGTTTGTTTCCTTTTAAATTTACCTATAAAGAAGTGTGCATATGCATTTACTGGACTAGGGAACAGGTCGACCACTTTCCTTTACACTATTTTTCCCAGTGAGACTTGCAACCCACCTTCTCCTCATGGTGCTATTTGTGTGCTACAAGGCAGGATGAGACTGCTATATACGCCCTTGACCACAGAAGAAGAGAAAAAGATTGTCTATCAATCTCTCTGGGAAATGGCCAAAGTTCCTCTGCATCCCTGGACTTATAAAACATACACATAAATAATTGTATATACAGATAGATAGATATTTCTTTATTTATATATGGCAGTTTTATTTATTTATTGATTGCTTGATGTGGAACAATATCAATTGGCAAATGTCTTCACACACAAAAATTAAATTGGCTCAGTCTGCAATCATTTAAGCACAGCCATATTAATTACAAAACAACCCCTCCCCCCAATAAAATCTAAAAACCCCTACCAAGGAGAGCATTTACAAATGCACAAAAACCGTATGCCACTTTGGCTTTATGGGAGAACATATTCTAGATTAAAAAAACTTTTTAACATAAATAAGTTAGTATAATTTTTCAGTGTTTTTACAAAGTTATGTACACAGGTACATTTCAAATTTTTATTTTTTTTTTAAAAAAAGGCATTATAAAAAAATACTGTTGAAAGATGTAGTTTTCCTTTCTTTGCCCACCCGCGAACATCAGAGAAGTGAGTGAGATGAAGAGAAGCTGAAGTTCAGAGTTTTCCTGTTCTTCTCCATTCTATCCAGAGCAGGGATTTTAAATTATTTTTTAAAAAATATCTAAAGTAACAGAGATACCAAAATTATCAGGAAAGAACATGTAAAGGGTTGCAAGTAGGGAGACCTTTATGCTGCTACATAATGGAAACAAAGTTCCTCAAAAACATTTAGGACACAATCGCCCTCTTGCATAAGGTCCCATAAAATGAATCTGCTTTTCTACATATATCATTCATTTTAATGGAATTCAGCAAAAATACGGATTGCTAGAAAATTCTCCAGCAAATTACCTCAATCTGCTGTAGCCAGTGTTAACATGTTGTTTTTCTTGGACTCCATTAAATGGGATAAGACATTTTTAAGAAATACATATTCTCCATGCAACTCTTCGCCTGCTGGGTTTTGGAAACAAATGTTGAACCTATCGCCTTTTATGACCTCCACCCCCTCCCCAAAACAAAGCAACAAAAAGATGAGAGGGGGAGATACAGGTTTATGTGCTACATAATGTAAAAACTATATACACAGGTAGTACAATGAAGCAAATGAGGAAAAACCTAATTGCAGAATGCTACATCCAATGCTTTGAGAGGCAGATCTTTTAAGAGTGCCTGACTTTAGTGTTATTCAAAGACAGATTTCTTTCAGTGCTTTTATAAGTTCCCCATTCCATGGAGAAGCAGTGATACTTTTTTTCTTTCATATATAAACTCTGCATCTTCCTTGCTTCATGAACCCAATGCCTCCAAAGAACAAGGAAACAAATGTTCTTTATTCTGAAATTAAGGAAGAGATCAGGAGTAAGTTGCCGAGAACAACAATACCTTGTTTCATTGTTAGACTACAAAGAATCACCAACTGGTACCAACATACCCGACAAGCCAAATAAGTTTCCACTCAGGGTGTGGCTCCACAAATGTTGTCTCCAGTCAAATAAATAACTACTGTGTATAATGTTGCATACACTAAACAGTCACTGTTGGTTATCATAAGCTTCACTTTGCTAGTAGTGTTTTTGTTTTTGACTTGTCCAGTCAACAGAACTGTGTTGGGCAGGAAAACTGAATTGTTACTGGATTCTGGCTTTTCAAAGGCTTTCAGATTTTGCCAGGCTGCTTCCATCACTTGTTCAGTGTGTTCCTGGCTCTAGTCACTGCCAGCTAGGTCTCCTATCTATATATAAAACCAGCACTGTTATCCATGCCATTTTCCAAGTTCTTCATAAAAAGACATTTGGCAAAAAATATTTGCAGGCGGAACCTGTTTTAAACACACTACATTTCTAGAGAATGCACTGAAAACAAAATGACAAACTACGCAGTTTCTCTTGCTATAGCAAGTGCTCCACACAGAAGCTTTTTTCTTCTCAAATCCCAAGGAAACAAGTCCATAGTAGATGAACTTGCACACCTGTTCTTACTCCAAGAGCCTGAGTTTGTTCTAAGCATCTAGTTTCTAATTTAATCTCTCTGATTCATTTGGTAATGCCAACTGTCAACTTTCTTGTAGGGGTCCTGATCTCAAAATCTGCTGTTCCTATCACACTACACTGTTTACAATACAATTATTCCATTTTAAATGCCATGGAAACACCATATAAAAACCTGGGATTTGTAGTTTAGGGAGAGGCATCTAGAATTCTCACCGAAACTACAAACCCCACAATTTACTAAGATGACGCAATGGCAGTTGAAGCCAAATCATAGCACCGCAAGAGCTTGATTGAGCCCTGCATGCCCAAATGCTCTATTTCTCCAAACCATGCCCTTAACTTAATTATCAATTGCTTTTGTGTTGCTGGTCCTAAGGACGTTTGATTCAATAAAGTTCACTGTAGTTTATGCCAAAGTGAAATTTAAGCATTTTATTACAGATTAAGGTAGAATTAGATTCTCAGATTAAACTACCTTGCATGAAATCAGTGGAATTAATCTCAAACAAATCCTTTTCTGACATCTACATGGATTTTACTGAATATTGGGAGAGGACACTCACCTCATGAGCAATTTACGTTTGACGATGCCTTGGGCTTGATTTCTTGGGCGTTTGTTCCACTGAGCTGGCACTGGGAGAGCCCTCTGAAATTGCCTCTTCTGTCATGTTGGCTCTTTTGTTTGGCAGGCATGAATCTGTGGGGAGGGTAGAAAAGAAACTCAAAGTATGGTCTCCCTCCTGAGTGTTGTGCTAAATATAAAGAGCAAAGATAATCCAGTAAAGGGGAGTGGATAGGGATGAAAGAAAACACATTGCAAAATGCAATCCCTGGATTATTTGAGCATGTGCATTAGCACAGCTAATGTTACGATCACTGTTATTGCATCAGAAACATTTTTTTTAAAGAAAAGACTGGTGGCAGGGAGAGCGCCAGGTCATTTGGCTGTGAAACCTGATAGCAGCTGAGTCTTTGGCATTAATCCTCCACCTTCCTTATTCCGCAGAGCAGCCAGCAACAATTTTCAAACTATTTCTTCTAACATTGTTTCCCCTGGTTTCATTTTCTTTGTAAGAACAAATAAAAATTTCCTTTGCATCCCTTAAGAGAGACATCAAAAGTAATGCCTGAAAGTCAGCATTACTGATTTGAATAGAAGAACTATGTTTGCCTGACAGCGTTGGATTTCAGTCCTCGGGGATCATCTATGTAACGAAATTTGAAAAAAAAAAATCTGTTCCTGGTTTGAAAATATAATTTCTTGTTTAATTGCGCGGTACTTACTTTGAAAGGAGTTGTTATACTCCAGAAACTTTGTTTTTGTGGCTGCCACAGTGTTGAACTAGCTGAGACCATGATATAGTCACTGAAAAAATTGTAGCAAAATGTGCTGCAAGATGTCTCATAAAATGTTTTTGCAGTTTAATACACTTTTTCCATGTTTTTATGACAGAACAAATTAGGAAATGACATTTAGAACCCAAAAACAAAATAGTGTTACATTATGTTATTTTGAAGTCTGGAGCCTTCAAAAGAAGGCCTGGGAGAGAATGGTAGTCCCTGTAAATACTATCCCTGCAGCTCTTACGTAGTGTACTTGTGTGTCTTCAAATCATTTCCTGACCTCGAGTGACCCTTGGATGAATCTACTGCTGGGATTTCTTGGTTCCTAAAGTGTTGGTCATTGCTTTCCTTTGGGGCTGAGAGAGTGTGATGTGCCCAAGGTCATCCAGTGAGTTTCATGGCCCAGCAGGGACTGGGTGTCCGAAACCATAGTCCAATTGCTATCAAAAAGCAAGTGGGATTAATGGGGTGTTGTGTAGTTTCTGGTAGGAGTGTGTGAAACAGCAGAAATATGTTCTGTTTTCATTGTTTTCATTCTGTTTTCAAGTCTCCCTCGCCACCCCCCTTTCTGATTTCGGGGAGATTAGGAGAAGAGCCACGTGGATTCGTAATTTGGGATACAGAGTTCTGTTTCAGGAAGAATCTTCCCGAAAACAGAACTGGGGGAGGGAGGGTGGACACACCCAAAATTTGAAATGATGATCCAGTTTTTGGGGCTGTGTGACCCTGTTCTCACAGCATTTTCTCCTGGCCTTTCACCTGCTGCATCTGTGGCTGGCATCTGCAGAGGATGTGGGTGAAGTATAGATACCTGTGGAATGTCCTCTGAAGATGACAGCCACAGATGCAGGAGAAAATGCTGCAAGAACACCACCATGCGGCCCGGAAACCACACAAACACCCCAGTAGTTTTATTGATTAGCCTATTAACTGTATCAAAACATTTAACAAACACATTTAGCACATACAACCAATATTACAACCAAAGTTAAACAAGCTGTTAACAAGAAGGGGTCAAGATCCTGAACCAGATCAAATATCTATCACCCCAATAATTTACACCAATCGACTCCAAATATGCAGTTCTCAGCTGAGTTGCTTTAAATAGAAAAAGGGCCATTTTGTATGTTGTTTTAGCATTCTGACTGGCCAATAAAATGTTAAGGATCACAGTGTGTCTTTTGTATAATATATGGCCCGAGGTATTGGTTTCTCTCTTTCTTATACAAGTTACAACTAAACAGTACATGTGTGATATCTTCAACCTCTGACACTCCACAGATACAAAATGTTCATTATATGGGACTTGATTTAACCTTCCAAGCCTGACCATTGTGTCCAGCTGTTCAAATCTAGTTCTGGTAAATAACCTCCTGAGATGTATATTAGATATTTGAAAAGTATGTTTAAAACAACTTCGCCATTTCAATGAGCCAGCTTTACTAGGGGTGGCAATGTCTTTCTGAGCTTCTATATCCAACCTTTGTAGTGCAACAATTTTTTGATCTAGTTCTTCTAGGAGATTTGGATTTAGGGTCGGAGGTCCGAAACTCCTAATGTGTTTTGTCAATTGAACTAGCCAAGAGTCTGATGCTGATTTTTTGTTTGCTTGAAAAGCAGTTTGCTTTAACAAGTCTGTCATTTGCCATGGCGCTCAATTTTACCCAACAGTGGGTTGTTGTGAGTTTTCCAGACTGTATTGCCATGTTCCAGAAACAATCACTCCTGACATTTCGCCCACATCTATGGCAGGCATCCTCAGAGGTGTTAGGTATATTGGAAACTAGGCAAGGGTGGTTTATATAACTGTGGAAAGTCCAGGGTGGGAAAAAGAACTCTTGTCTGTTGGAGACAGGTGGTAATGTTGCAATTAATCACATTGGTTAGTATTGAAAAGCTTTGCACCTTCAAGGCCTAGCTGATTCCTGTCTGGGAAATCCTTTGCTGGGAGGTGTTAGCTGGCCCTGATTGTTTCATGTCTGGAATTCCCCAGTTTTCAAAGTGTTGTTCATAGAATCATAGAGTTGGAAAAGACCTCATGGGCCATCCAGTCCAACCCCCTGCCAAGAAGCAGGAAAATCGCATTCAAAGCACCCCCGACAGATGTTCTTTATTTACTGTCCTGATTTTAGAGGGTTTTTTTTTTAATACTGGTAGCCAGATTTTGTTTGTTTTCATGGTTTCTTTCTGTTGAAATTGTCCACATGCTTGTGAATTACAACAGCTTCTCTGTGTACTCTGACAAAGGATTCCCCCGGGGAGGAATCAGCCAGGCCTTGAAGATGCAAGGGTTTTCAATACTGATCAAGGTGATTAATTGCAACATTCACACCTGTCTCAAACAGACAAGAGTTCTTTCTCCCATCCTGGACCTTCCACAGATATATAAACCCCCTTTGCTTAGTTTCCAATAGACCTCACAACCTCTGAGGGTGCCTGCCATAGATGTGGCCGAAATATCAAGAAAGAATGCTTCTGGAACATGGCCATACATCTTGGAAAACTCACAGCAACCCACTATTGGGTAAAATTGGCAAATGACTACCAAAACTGTGCCTGTCAGGTAAAGGTTTCCCCTGATGTTAAGTCCAGTCATGTCTGACTCTGGGGGTTGGTGCTCATCTCCATTTCTAAGCCGAAGAGCCGGCGTTGTCCGTAGACACCTCCAAGGGCATGTGGTCAGCATGACAGCATGGAGCGTCGTTACCTTCCCGTTGGAGCGGTACCTATTGATCTACTCACATTGGCATGTTTTCGAACTGCTAGGTTGGCAGAAGCTGGAGCTAACAGCGGGCGCTCACGCCGCTCCCGGGGTTTGAACCTGGGACCTTTCGGTCTGCAAGTTCAGCAGCTCAGTGCTTTAACACACTTCGCCACCGGGGCTCCTTTTAGAGCGGACAAAAAATCTTGGCTAGTTCAACTGACAAAACACATCAGGAGTTGTGGCCATACCCCAGAAAACTCACAGCAACCATGTGGTTCCGGCCCTGAAAGCCTTGGACAACACATGCAGGATGAAGTTTCTAACAGTGGCCAAATAGATGCGAGCTTCTTCCTCCGCTACCTGCCAGTTGTTGTTTTAAGGCAGGCATGGGCAAACTTCGGCCGTCCAGGGGTTTTGGCCTTCAACCCTCACAAGTCCTAACAGCCGTAAGCGGCTGAGGAGAAAAAGGAAAGGGCTTGAGACTGTTAGGAATTTGAGTTGAAGGCCAAAACCCCTGGAGGGCCGAAGTTTACCCATACCTGTTTAAAGGAGAAGGAGAGGCGGCAAAGTTCTCTGTGGCTTCGACAACCCACGGGAGCCCCCAGGAGCAGAAAAGGCCCGGATGTCCCCGGGGAAGAGGAGAGAATGGAGGCTGGGCGCTTACCGTCCGAGACGGGCCGCTTCCTCGAACTGGGCGGGCCTTCTCCATCCGCCTGTGTCGCCTCCTCCTCGTCCCCGTCCTCCTCCTCGGCGGAGAGTCCCCGGGTCCGTCGCCACTGCGGCCGCCACTTCCCCGCGGCGGGAGGGCTGTCCCCAGGGCCTGCCCCGCTGCCCCACCGCCGGGAGAGCCGCGGAGGGCGGCTGTAGAAGTCGGGCAGGGCGTCCTTGCGGAGGGCGCGCCACTCGAAGCGCGCTCCGGGCCCTCGGAGGGGCTGCTCGCGGAGGAAGTCAAACTCCCAGCGGCGGCGGGCGGCCTCCTCGGCCTCTCGGCGGTGCCTGCGCAGCTCGCGGGCCAGCTCGGCGTGGTCCACGGGGCCGAAGAGGCTCCGGCAGGCCGAGGGCTTGGGCGCCCCCTCCGCCTGCCGCGCCTCCATCCGCTCCAGCGTCGGGCTCCCGCTCGAGACGCGCGCCGTCGACATCGCCGCGGCCCGGGGGCGCTCCCAGGGCGCCGCGCATAAGCCGGGGACCGGGACGGGACCAGCCCTCCCTCCGCACCCGCCAAAGGCAGAAGAAGAAGCGCGAACCCGAAGAGGAGAGCGGGGGCTCCTGCCCCGCCGCGCCCGATGTCAAAGCTCGTCGGAAGGAGAAAAACAAGGCGGGGAAGCCGCGAGGGGCGGGGGCAGGACGAGCCTCTTTCCCCCCCACTGGCCCAATATGGCGATGGAAGGGAGGCTGCCGGAGGGGGTGGTGATTGACACGGGCCGTCGATTTAAAGGGAGGCGGCGCCCCATTGGCGCAAACAGCATTGTGACGTCACCCGGCCTGGCCTCCATCTCCCCCTTCCTCCCGCCTCTCCGTCCGCCACTGACTCTGCCCTGTCGTGTCGGTCAAGATATGGACCCAGAACAGGTCTGTGCAGGGAAAAAAGAAACAACCCTAGCGGAACCGCCTCCCGGTCCACTCTGCCAAACAATGACGAGTCCAATGTGTTGTCGAAGGCTTTCATGGTCGAATCACTGGGCTGCTGTGAGTCTTGCGGGTTGTATGGCCTTGTTCCAACAGCATTACTCCTGGCTTTCGGCTGTTAGGTATCCTCACAGGTTTGTTCAGAGGTCTGTGAGAATGAGGCAAATGGAGTGTATGTGTAAACAGGGCTGCAGCCAAGGGGGGCGGGGGGGGGGGGGGTAGGGGTTCATCCCGCCAATTTTTCAGATTTTTTTTTTTAAAAAAAAACTGGTTTACTCATGAATTTTAACTAACCAAATCCCCAGGACTGTCCTGCTGCTCAGTCGTTTAGTCGTCTCCAACTCTTTGTGACCTCATGGACCAGTCCACGCCAGAGCTCCCCGTCAGCCGTCATGGCCCCCAGTTCCTTCAAGGTCAAGCCAGTCACTTCAAGGATACCATCCATCCATCTTGCCCTTGGCCGGCCTCTCTTCCTTTTTCCTTCCATTTTCCCCAGCATCGTGATCTTTTCCAAGCTTTCCTGTCTCCTCATGATGTGGCCAAAATACGTCAGCTTTGCCTCTAATATCTTTCCCTCCAGTGAGCAGCCGGGCATTATTTCTTGGAGGATGGACTGGTTGGATCTTCTTGCGATCCAGGGCACTCTCAGGATTTTCCTCCAGCACCAGAGTTCAAAAGCGTCTATCTTGCTTCGCTCAGCCTTCCTTATGGTCCAGCTCTCGCATCCATAGGTTACTATGAGGAATACCATTGCTTTGACTATGCAGACCTTCGTTGCCAGTGTGATGTCTCTGCTCTTCACTATTTTGTCAAGGTTGGCCGTTGCTCTCCTCCCAAGAAGTAAACATCTTCTGATTTCCTGACTGCAGTCTGCATCTGCAGTGATCTTCGCGCCTAGAAATATAAAGTCTGTCACTGCCTCCACGTTTTCTCCTTCTGTTTGCCAGTTATCAATAGGTGTAGTTGCCATGATCGTGGTTTTCTTGATGTTTAACTGCAACCCGGCTTTTGCACTTTCTTCTTTCACCTTGGTGATAAGGCTCCTCAGCTCCTCCTCACTTTCAGCCATTGGAGTGGTATCATCTGCATACCTAAGGTTGTTAATGTTTCTTCCAGCAATTTTAACTCCGGCATTGGATTCATCAAGCCCTGCACGTCGCATGTGTTCTGTGTACAAGTTGAATAGGGAGGGTGAAAGTATGCAGCCCTGCCATACTCCTTTCCCAATCTTCAACCAGTTTGTTGTTCCGTGGTCTGTCCTTACTGTGGCTACTTGGTCTTTATAAAGATTTCTCAGGAGACAGACAAGGTGACTTGGTATCCCCATACCACCAAGAACATGCCATCGTTTATTATGATCCACACAGTCGAAGGCTTTAGAATAGTCAATAAAGCAGAAGTAGATGTTTTTCTGACACTCCCTGGCTTCCTCCATTATCCAGGAGTGTCCACTGAAGTTTATTTGTCATGAGTGTCCACTGAGGTTTATTGATGGAGCCTGATTTCTAAATTATTTTGCATTATGGAACTATTCTTCATGATTCACTAAAAAGGTTTCACCCCTCCCCAATTTTCTAGCAATGATCCTAGCTTGTATATATATACATATACACACACACACAATATATACAGTAGAGTCTCACTTATCCAACATAAACGGGCCGGCAGAACGTTGGATAAGCGAATATGTTGGATAATAAGGAGGGATTACGGAAAAGCCTATTAAACATCAAATTACATTATGATTTTACACATTAAGTAACAAAACATCATGTTTTACAATAAATTTGAAAGAAAAAGCAGTTCAATACACAGCAATGTTATGTAGTAATTACTGTATTTACAAATTTAGCACCAAAATATCATGATATATTGAAAACACTGACTACAAAAATGGCTTGGATAATCCAGAAACTTGGATAAGTGAGACTCTACTGTATAACATTCATACAAATACATCCAACCAGAATACGTAATCAGTTAAAACATCTTATCCCGATATAAAAAACCCAATTAACATATCAAATGAAACAATTTAAAAACTGAAATTATTTGTCAAATATTATTAAAATATTTATCAGGCTGGCAGTACCTATTATCATTTGTCTGGGAAGGCCTGTCTCCACAGAAAAGTTTTAATTTGCGAACCAAAGCCAGCAGGGAGGGGGCAATATTGCCTCATTAGGGACCAGTATTTTAAAAAACTCTAGAATCTGGACAGTAAATAAAGAACAACACTTTGAAAATGGGAATTCCAGACAAGAAACAATCAAGACCAGCTAACAGCTCCCAACAAAGGATTCCACCAGGCAGGAAGCAGCCAGGCCTTGAAGCTGCAAGGCTTTGCAGTGCTAATCAAGGTGATTAATTGCAACATTCACGGCTGCCTCTAACAGACAAGAGTTCTTTCTCCCATCCTGGACCTTCCACAGATATATAAACCCCCCTTGCCTATTTTCCAACAGACCTCACAAGACCTCGAGGGGCTCTTTGATTGTAGGTGAACTATAAATCCCAGCAACTACAACTCCCAAATGTCAAGGTGTATTTTTCCCAAACTCCACCAGTGTTCACATTTGGGCATATTGAGTATTGTGCCAAGTTTGATCCAGGTCCATCATTGTTTGAGTCCACAGTGCTGTCTGGATGTAGGTGAACTACAACTCCAAAACTCAAGGTTAAAGCCCACCAAACTTCCAGTATTTTCTGTTGGTCATGGGAGTTTTGTGTGCCAAGTTTGGTTCAATTCCATCATTGATGGAGCACAGAATGCTCTTTGATTGTAGGTTAACTATAAATCTCAGCAACTACAACTCCCAAATGACAAAATCAATCCCCTCTCCAACCCCACCAGTATTCAGATTTGGGCATATCTTGTATTAGTGCCAAATTTGATCCAGTGAATTAAAATACATCCTGCATATCAGATATTTCCATTACGATTCATAACAGTAGCAAAATGACAGTTGTGAAGTAGCAACGAAAATAATTTTATGGTTGGGGGTCACCACAACATGAGGAACTGCATTAGGAAGGTTGAGAACCACTGGTTTAAACATACAAGGGTTCTTCCTCCCACTCTGGACATCCAACAGATACATCCCACTTGCTTCACTGCCAACAGAACCTCCAAAGATGCCAGCCACAGATGCAGGTAAAACGTCAGGAGAGAATGCTACTGGAACATGGCTAAAAACCTCACAGCAACTCAGTGATTCAGGGCATGAAAGTTTTCGACAATACAAGCAAAATGTTTACCTGTACCTCCTTCTGCACAGTCCTAACAAACCTTAGCTGTGTTGCCACTGCTGTTGCATCTGAGAGATCTTCCGCCAGTGTCACTCTCTACTATTGCCCAGCCTACCAGGAGCACTCTTGCTGTTGGCATAGCTTTTTGCCTCACAAGAGCACACAACCACACCATCCTTAGAAAGGATTTGTGGGTCACTGTCAATACTGTTTTGCATTGAATATATTTCTGCAGTCCTTCCCCAGCCATCTTCTCACTGCAGTCCTATTCACACTCCATTTCTGCCCATTCATTCATCCATACTTTTGACTTAGCATAATACTTAATGCACCTGCTTTAATAAAATTGTTGAATGATAACAAGTCTAGTGTCGCTTTCTAAAGAATGGCATGTTGTGACAAAGGATAACATAGGTCGGACTGAGATAAGCATAAATGAAGGCTTAGAATGTTAGAGCATTCAACATTTTAAGGACAGACTTGCTTTGTAATATATCAATTTGAACTTAATGTCTCGTAATTAGAACCAAGATTTACTTAATACATTGCAACACACTTTCAAATATGTGTATATGGGCTGGAATGCAAACCACTATGACTTATTTGAGAAAAAAAAGATAATCCCAGTCTGAGGAGAAAAAAAACTTTTTCAAAAGCAACACAGGGGGTCAATTTTCTTCCCACCCCTTGCAGCAAAAGCAGCAAACTCTAAAACTGGCACCACAGATGGAAACGGCAGTGGGGGGTGGGGTGTTAATTAATATATCAAGGTGGGTTTTAATTTCATGGACAATTTTACCTGCCTTCAGGACACAAAAAACAGGCTTGGGTAGTTACTATCCACGACAGCTCTCAAAGTCCCTTCTTGATTATTGTCTGTGTCAGTAGAAGCCCTATTCCTCATTTCTTCATCCTCTCATCTCTTTCCCCTCTGGCATTTTGTAGATCTTCCACATTACACATTTTGTGATAGGCATATGTCTATGATGTTGGTAGACAGCAAAAGAGATTTAACGATGGGCCTAAAGCAAACCTTAAAAATGTGGTAGAAACACCAAAAATTGGGAAGCCTTTGAACTTGAGTGTTGTAACTAGAGGTCAGCTGTTACCAACAGTGCTGTGGATTTTAAAGAGGCAGCAATAGTGAAAGGGAGAAATGGGTGAAGAAGTCGTCACACCAAGCAGACGCTTGTTGAGACCGCCTTCTATCTGGAAACATATGTCCTCAGTGCGAAAGACCATGCAGATCCAGAACAGGTCTATGGTCACTTACAGACCCACCACAAAGATGCTACACTTGGAAGATAATCACATTTGGCCACAAATGATAGCCTAAAATATGATGTCTATGAAGAACAATAATTTTTAATTTCAAATTATAACAAGTGTAACGGGTTAATACACAAGAGGATCAAATAGAAGAGATTAAGAATAAATTGATGACATATATGGAATTGTTTTGGTTTTTTTTATGTCAGGACCAACTTGAGAAACTGCAAGTCACTTCTGGTGTGAGAGAATTGACCATCTGCAAGGACATTGCCCAGGGCGACGCCAGGTTGTTTTACCATCCTGTGAGAGGCTTCTCTCATGTCCCTGCATGAGAAGCTCGAGCTGACAGATGGGAGCTCACCCCACTTCCTGGATTCGAACTGTTGATCTTTTGGTCAGCCGTTCTGCCAGCACAAGGGTTTAACCCAGGCATGGCAGACTTCAGCCCTTCAGGTGTTTTGGACTTCAATTCCCATAATTCCTAACAGCTGGTAGGCTGCCGCTGCCGGTGGTAAATTTGGTGCTGGGAGATTTCAACATCCACACAGAGGCCTCTTTAACAGGTGCAGCACAGAACTTCATGGCTGCCAGGACAACCATGGGACTGTCCCAAGTTATATCTGGACCCACCCATCAGGCAGGACACACACTTGACCTAGTTTTTATTGTGGACAGTGGTGTGGTTGGGGTGGAAGAGCAAAACATTCTTCCATTGTCATGGTCCGATCACCACCTAGTCACTTTAAGACTAACCGCGACTGCTAACCTCCGCAGGGGTGGTGGACTGATTAAGATGGTCTGCCCCAGGAGGCTTATGGATCCAGTTGGTTTCCTGAGGTCTCTTGGTGATCTTGCCTGACGATCCTGTCGATGCCTTGGTCGACCACTATAACAGTGAGTTGGCCAGGGAGATAGACACGATCGCCCCTGAATATCCCCTCTCAACCCGCCGATTCACTAGGGGTTCCTGGTTCACAGAGGAGCTGGCTGTGATGAAGCGGATGAGAAAGGGTCTAGAGTACTACTGGGAGAAAACTTACAGGGTAGCCGACCGAGCATGGGCACATTAAGGCATACTTCGCAGCTTTGCGGGCAGCCAGAAAGGCTTTCTTGACTGCCCACATAGCGTCTGCAGCTAATAGACCAATGGAGTTGTTTCGGGTTGTTGAGGAGCTCCTCCATCCATCTCGGGGGGGGGGGGGGACCTCTGACAACCCAGCAACCCAGTGCAGCAATTTCACGCACTATTTGCAGATAAAGTCGCTCAAATACGCTCTGAGTTGGATGCCAGTGTTAGCGCAATGGCAGATGAGGTGTGTGAGGCGTCTGTCTGTTTGATCATGCTGGATTCATTTCGGCTTGTGCAACCCGATGACGTTGACAAGGTCCTTGGAGCAGTGAGAGCCACCTGTGCCCTAGACCCTTGCCCGTCTTAGTTAATCAAACTTACCAAGGGAGGACTAGTAATTTGGTTTGAGAGGATAATAAATTCCTCATTGGAGCAAGGGATTTTTCCATCTAGCCTGAAACAGGCAATAATTAGGCCCATATTTTAAAAAGGCATCCCTTGATTCCTCTTTTATTAACAACTATACACCAATCTCCAACCTCCCTTTCTTGGGCAAGGTGTTGGAATGGGTGGTTGCCTCTCAGCTCCAGGGATTCTTGGAAAAACCCAATTTTCTAGACCATTCGCAGTCTGGTTTCAGGCCTGGACACAGTAGAGACGGCTTTGGTCACCTTGGTGGATGACCTCCACAGAGAGCTAGATAGGGGGAGTGTGTCCCTTCTGGTTCTCCTGGATGTCTCAGCGGCTTTCGATACCATCAACCGTGGTATCCTTCTGGGATGGCTCTCCAGGATGGGCCTCGGGGACACTGTGCTACAGTGGCTCCGGTCCTTCTTGGAGGGCCGTTCCCAGTTGGTGAAGCTGGGGGATTCCTGCTCAGACTCCTAGCCATTGACCTGTAGGTCCCGCAAGGTTCTATTTTATCCCCCATGTTTTTTAACATGTACATGAAAACGCAGGGTGAGGTCATCCGGAATTTTGGAGTTTGGTGCCATCTCTACACAGATGACACTCAACTCTACTACTCATTTCCACCTAGCTCCAAGGAAGCCCCTCGGATACTGGACCAGTGCCTGGCCGCTGTGATGGCCTGGATGAGGGCAAATAAGATGAAGCTTATTCCTGACAAGACAGAGGTCCTCGAGGTCGGTCACACGTCTGATCGGGGTATAGGGTGGCAACCTGTGCTTGACGGGGTCGCACTCCCCCTGAAGGCGCAGGTCCGCAGTTTGGGGGTCCTCCTGGATTCGGCGCTGACACTTGATGCTCATGTGTCAGTGGTGGCTGGGAGGGCCTTTGCACAATTAAAACTTGTATGCCAGCTGCGACCGTACCTCATGAAGTCTGACTTGGCCACAGTGGTCCATGCCTTAGTCACCTCTAGACTGGACTATTGCAATGCACTCTATGTGGGGTTGCCCTTGAGATGGCCTGGAAACTACACTTAGTCCAACGTTTGGCAGCCAGGTTGCTAATGGGAGCGGTCAACTGCCCTGTTTAAGGAGCTCCACTGGCTGCCGATTATTTTCCGGTCCCAATTCAAGCCTAAACAGTTTGGGACCTGCCTACATTCGTGACTGTGTTTCCCCTATGAACCTGCATGATCTCTTCATTCATCTAGGGAGGCCCTTCTCTCGCTCCTGCCTCCATCACAAGCTCGGTTGGCAGGGATGAGGGAGCGGACCTTCTCAGTAGTGGCCCCCTGGATCTGGAACTCCCTCCCTAGGGAGATCAGGCAGGCTCCCACTCTTGCATCTTTTAAAAAGGTGTTAAAAACTTGGTTGTTTTGTTGCGCATTTGAATAATTCAGTCCCCATGACCAAAATTTAAATTAATACACTTTTCTGCACTGTTTCTTGTATTTTGTA
Source organism: Anolis carolinensis (assembly GCF_035594765.1). Lineage (NCBI taxonomy): Eukaryota > Metazoa > Chordata > Lepidosauria > Squamata > Anolidae > Anolis > Anolis carolinensis. Next base: position 99,717,179 of record NC_085845.1, on the reverse strand, counting down.
TGATGTATATGTGTTGAATGTTTTTATTATGTGTAAATCGCTCTGAATCCCCAAGGGAGATAAAGCGATATATAAATATAGTTTGTTGTTGTTGCTCTGGGAACAAAATATTATACACTGTATAATACTTTCAAAATCATATACAAACAAGTTACTAGGGGATACTTGCATCATAGCATAATTGCAACCAGGCTTTGAAGCTGCAAGGCTATTCAGTGCCAATCAAAGTGGCCAGTTGCAACATTCCCTCTTGCCTCTGATAATAATGAGATAATGCTTCTGGAACACTGCCTAGATAGCTCTGAAAGGAGTTTAATTCAACACAGTGGGCCTTATTTCCAAAGAATTTTATCTTAAAGTGACATTATCTAGGGCCCCGTCAGCACTGACATAATCCAACTTCTGAATCCTGAAAGGTTTTTTAAAAAGAAAGAAATTGTTTTGGCAACTTGCTCCGTGAGGAAATGGTAGTGGCTGCGGAACTCTTCCTAACTGGGATGGTAGTTTAGCTCCTCCCACAAGCTCCCCTCCCACATTTTCAACCTGGGAACAACAAAGGACACTACATTACAGAAAAGACCAAACTTCCAGATGATTTCAAAAAATCTAGTTCCCTACCATCTTCTGAAACATTGAAAATGACTGATGGCCACCACTCTTAAAAATACACAAGGAATGTTCTCTTCTACACTTGAAGCCAAATTAATGTGGTGGGAGTAGTGGCTTCCCGGATGTTAAGTGTATGTAGCACTCAGTGGAATTCAGTACATGTGATGAAGTGGAAAGTTGTGTCAAGGACAAAGCGCATAATTCTTTTCATACTCTCATCATGAAATCAAACATACCAGGAATAAGAACCACACAAAATCAACTAATCCAAAGTTACACAAAGTGGAGAAGAGCACAAGGTTACTCCCTTGAAGCCGGGCTGTGGCGCAGGCTGGAAAGCAAGCCAGCTGCAACAAATCACTCTGACCAAAAGGTCATGAGTTCGAGGTCAGCCCGTGCCTGCATCTTGTCTCTGTCTCTGTTCTATGTTATGGCATTGAATGTTTGCCTTCGGGGTGAGAAGGGCAGAATATAAATGCTGTAAATAAATAAATAATAATAAATAAAGGCCTGTACTCTCGCACTAGCACTCTCTTGCATTAGCTCTTAACTCAAAATGCTGCTTATGTCAAAGCAAAATACTGACCAAGCAACTGCTCTTAACTCAAAATGCTCTTAAGTTGAGACACTCTTAAGTTGAGGTTCCACTGTAATCTGTTCCTTCTTTGTTAACTGGGATATTTATCAACTGACTAACCCATACAAAGGACAGGCCACCACATCCACCACCGCCACCATCAGCAGGTCTGGGAGTAAGGATTGCTCATTTTTGCCTTGCAAGGTGTCATTGAGAAGGCTCATTCAAAGCTTGCAAAGGCTGCAGAGATGTAAGTTAATGTCTGCTCTGCTGCTTGATTCTTTTGAATGTATATCTTTAATATCTAAATTCATATCTGTAAATAATAAACACCAGTGCAATGTGACTGGAGTTCTGGTAGTGTACTAATGTATTATTGTTTAATCTGTTCTTCCAGCAAACATTAATACATATTATCTGCCCAGGAAAAGTTCCAAGTTGCATTCGGATGTGTCCTCCGTTACCCTTGTTTGCTTGGAAGTATAGTGGATTTTTAAAAACGGTTTGTGGATTTAACATTTTGGAAAGAAGAACCAGCCAGCTATTCCACCCTAAGTGAATTGGGGAAAGCTGTCTGACCTTACAGTGGTCAAAGTGTTTTGTTTACTGTCAACCTGCCAGATCACTGGAGCTCATAGGGTGGGAGGAGACGGCTGCTGCCTGCTGAGGCAGTGGCAGTGGGGGTGGCGACACAACACAGCCTGCAAGCAAAGCTCTCCAAATGTCACAGCGCCATCCTCTTGCATGTTGGAGATATGGCAGCTAAATAAGATTTCGTAGACAACCTCTGAGCTAAACAATTTGAAGGAGACATGATGTACTTTTAAAATCTTGACGTTGATATAAACCCTGGCTGGAAATAACCTGTGATCAAATCTAGCGTTTACTGCTCCTGCTGTTTTTCCCTTCTGCAAGTCAAGCTTTTGGAATTTTCTTTCCCTCTTGATTTTTCTCCCGTGCCATTTCTATTTCCTTGGAAGGAGAAAATGAATAGAAGAGGAATAAATAATCTAAACAGCAACTTCATGAAATTACAGTGCTTGCATTTCAGAGCCATTGCACCTTGAAAACACTCAGTGTAGTTCTCTTTTGAAACTGTCTGGGAAGACCATGAGGTTCTCTGAGGAAAGCCCTAGTTGCTGAGATTTCATATTAGTGAGAAATGCATCTTTTAGTAGTTAAAAGAGACAAGCCAACCTTGTCATTTTCAGTCATGGTTGTTTACATAACAAATTGTCCTAGCCATTGTGAGGAGAAATAATTGATATATTTTGAGAAGTTTCAGGCAAAATGATTGCAAAAAACCATGGGGGGCATTGTTCCCATCCCAAAGACCTCCATATTATCGGGAGATGTGTTTCTTGATGCAGCAAAATTTTGCGGGTTCTGTGTGTAGAAACAAAACAATCCCCTTCTATAGTGAAAGCACTCCCCGTCTGATTAAAGAGCAGACAGATACAACTTGTCTTGTCAGTAGTAAGGTTTACACTGAAATATTTACATACAGTAGAGTCTCACTTATCCAACATTCTGGATTATCCAACGCATTTTTGTAGTCAGTGTTTTCAATACATTGTGATATTTTGGTGCTAAATTCGTAAATACAGTAATTGCTACATAGCATTACTGTGTATTGAACTACTTTTCTGTCAAATTTGTTGTATAACATGATGTTTTGGTTCTTAATTTGTAAAATCATAACCTAATTTTATGTTTAATAAGCTTTTCCTTAATCCCTCCTTATTATCCAACATATTCGCTTATCCAGCATTCTGCCAGCCCGTTTATGTTGGATAAGTGAGACTCTGCTGTATGTGTAGCAGAAGATCTTGTCTCTTCTCCAGCCCACCCTCCTATTACACTCAGTTAGTTCATACCTTCTTCTTGGCCAAAAGGCTCTCTCTGGTTTTCTTCACCAATTCTTCAGTTTCTTTGCAGCTTTATCTCCAACAGCACACAGCAACAACAACACCAATAACATCAATATCACCAGAGAAGCTTGTGCTTCTTTAGTACATTTGCAGCTACCCTACCCTGGCTGTAGATTGCTCAGTGCTAGCCAGGTGGTTTGACTCTTAATGCTTGTTGGCTCTGATCCTTACACGTACTTATCACTTAAGAAATGATATAATGTAAAAACTCTGACATTTCTAACCACTACAGCATGACCCATGTATCTACATGGATACTTCCTACACTGATCATGGAATCAAGAAACTGGATTATCAATCAAGACTTTATTATGGTCCATGACCAGCACAGAGAGGGGCACAAATGCCCTGGGATGGGCAAACACAGTTCCCTAGAGAGGCAATCATAAAAAATGATTAGAAAACAGGTTTAAAAAATAGTATTATTTAAAGCAGGGGTCCCCAAACAAAGGCCCGGGGGCTGGATGAGGCCCTCCAGGGTCATTTACCTGGCCCCTGTCTTAAACTTTAGACTTAGGGTTGATCTAAGTCTACCCGGTCTTTGGAGGTCTCTTTGCTTAGCTACGGCCTTATGAGACCATCTACATGGGTTTTGGAGGTCACTTTCCTTACCTATGGTCCTATGAGACGATCTAGACGGCCTTTGGGGGAGCGTCATTACCTTCCCGCCGGAGCGGTACCTATTGATCTACTCACATTGGCATGTTTTCGAATTGCTAGGTTGGCAGAAGCTGGAGCTAACAGCAGGCGCTCACCCCGCTCCCAGGATTTGAACCTGCGACCTTTCGGTCTACAAGTTCAGCAGCTCAGTGCTTTAACACACTTCGCCACCAGGGTTCCTTTGAAGGTAAGCATCGCAAAAAAATTGTTGAATGTAATGCATGGATTCACCTTGTCTGTCAACCATTATGTTGCCTGCTTTGGAACAGCCAACAGTGAAAGCCACGCTCTTCCATTAGGTCTAGCAACAACTTCCCAACTTACAAGGCCTTCGAACCAAGGGGCAGGCTTTGAAGGCCTCATAAATGAGGCCACTTGGGAAGCTGTTTTGTCAGGTCAATGCTGGTGAGTTCACAAGCCTCAGCCTGATGGAGGGATGCAGGTGAGTTTATACCTTTTGAGTAATTACATTGGAATACCGCCGATTTCTGGGCCTGAATATATTGCGCAAGATTTCTCTAGCCTAAAATTATACATTTTAATATATTGGGTTTATGGTTCCCGTCCCCTTGATCAGGTCATGTAAGTGTTATTTATTGCTATAATTGTATTATTTTACTTTGCTTAATAATGTGTTATTATGTTGCTATGTAATGTTTGTGTTGTTCTTATGATTGGAAACCGCCCTGAGTCCCATCCGAGAGATAGGGCGGTATAGAAATAAAGTATTAATATTATTGTTGTTGTTGTTGTTGTTGTTATTACCAGGCATGGGCAATACCAGCCCTCCAGGTGTTTTGGACTTCAACTCCCAGAATTTCTAACAGCCGGTAGGATTAGAATAAATACGGTAATTTAGTCAAAAAAGGGGGTGCATTAAATTTGAGTAAATATGATAATTGGAATATTAACCAACACCTAACCCATACTAAGGACAGGCCCCAGCAAGACTCAGAACACTTTGAGATCGCTCAGAGTAAAAACAACTTTTTAGTTATTCCTGTATCCTAATGAATTACCCAATTTGTGTATGTACATGATTTTAAGCTATTTTCACTTGATCTAAATTGCTGTGTGTTTGAGGGTGCACTTACATGGTGGAATTAATGCAGTTTGACACAACTTTAACTGCCATGGCTGAATGCTATGGAATCATGGGAGTTCAAGATTATTTACTCCCAATGAAGTGGGTATATGATTTCAACCAGGGGTTACATTTTTGAGTGTGTTATCTGGCTGTTCCCCGTCAAATTTTGGGAGACAAATACTCTTAAGGAGGGGCTAACATTTTAAAAACAGAATTGGTTTTGTGCAGAGAGCTACACTGCAATTTTAGCAAAAGAGGACTCTTACAACCACACAATGGAGCCAAACAGTTGCCTTGCAGCACAATCTTGGTAAACAAGTTTCTCCGAGGGCTAGATTACATCCAGCCAGGATGACTCAGCGTTTGTTTTTTCGACTGCATTCAAACTTGGAACCTTTCTGGGAAGGGGAGTGATTTTCTGCCAGTGTTTTCCAAAGTACAATTCTTGAGGTTCTCAAGCGATGACATGTTCTGAAAGCAATGCCTTTTTGGCACAAGTGGCATGTCTGTGAAAGGGACATTGGCCTTGTTTTTGAGAATCAGTTATTCAATAAAAATACCCAATGCCATATGTTATGCTTCACTGAAATGTTTAAAGTCTTTAGTACATGACATCAGATGGGGCTGGCCTGCAAATATATTTTTTTTCAGGAAGTAAAAATAGTTTTTACAAAAGGAACACTTTTTGAGAAGGTTGTTGGTTTTCTTTGTGAGTTAAAAAACAGGAATTTTAATGTTTTTCTTACAACAAAACACATTTTTGAGGTCAAGAGAACTATAATGTATGAAGCAATAACATTGGTTTGAAAATATCCTTGCTACATTCAACACAAAATAATACCAACAACTTCCACTATATGAGGAAAATTTACACCTGAAAATTATTCTGTGTGGTTGTCAGGGAAAGGCAGACGACTGGCCAGAATCTATGTTGGGTTGCTGTGAGTTTTCCGGCCTATATGGCCATGTTCCAGAAGCATGTAGGAATTGCTACAGTACACAATCAATGCAAGCTACACAAGAAATACAATTGTATATATTTATTAAAGGGTTTAGACCCAATATAGTTTGGAGTACAATTGCTGAGGGGTCCTTCAGAGCATCTTGTGGCTTTGATATTGTGAAACTTTGAAAGGGCAGAAAATGCTTTAAAAATAAAAATAAAATCATATCTCTTGCTTGGATTCTTTTTTTAAAGGTGCCATAACTCAACAACAAAGCCAGATGTCACCCATCCTATACGTCTGCATTTCAATGTAGTACTTTACATTTCTCCCTATTGAAATTCATTTTGTTAGTTTTGGCCCAGCTCTCTAATCTGTTACAACCATTTTGAATTCTGATCTGGTTTAGCTATTAGCTATCTTATTGGGAAATTTGATAAGCACGCTATCCATCATCTGTCATTTTTTTAAAAAAATGTGTTGAATAACACTGGACTGAGGAAGAACAAGCACTCTTTGGCAGAGAAGGCTAAAGACCTTCTCTTTAACACTGCCAGAGATCAAATTGCCAATAGATAAAATCTATTGACTGGGAACAAAACTGAGATATTAGATCCCTTACTGCTCTTCTATGACAATGGGATGTCTCTAATGAGACGTATTTGCAGCTTTGATTCTTCATCTAGTTAACAAAACATATACGTTACGTATATGGCTCCTTCCACGCAGCTGAATAAAATCAGCTTTGAACTGAAATATATGGCAGTGAAGTCAGATAACCCAGTTCAAAGCAGATACCGTGGATTTTCTACCTTGATACCCTGGATTATATGGCTGTGTGGAAGGACCCTAAGACTTTCTTCTGTGTATCTTTAAATATATGTAACAAATATGTATGGCCACTTCTCATACACTTAAAAAAGAATGACATCTCTATAATGAGCATTGTTAATGATAACAATAATGTTCATTTTTGCTTTTGACATTCTTAGATACTGTTTTGTAAACAGTTTGTAATGCAAAACTTTTTCATCCCCCATTTTCTATCTTCTAATATTCTAATGCACTACCACCCTTCTTCCCACACCTTAAAAAATAACCAGGAAAACTAGTTTGCAATTGGTATGTATTAACAGAACAAAACCAACAGGTTTTAAATTCCTTTAGGCTCATTTTTATTTTGATGAAGAGAAATGGGGCAAGACAGATCTCCACACCCATGTTCTCCACCCTGGCAGGTTGGTGCACCTGTTATTTTGCAGCCTGAGAGGTGAGGAAAGGGGGCAAACTTGAACCTGGAGTAACTGAGGAGGGAGATGGGTATAACATCATTAACATCAAGAAAACTGTATTTATCTTACACCCTACACATATTTGACCCTGAATTTTAATTTGTTTTTTTTTATCTTTCACTAAAGTAATATCTACTTTGATTCTTGTTTTAAAGGGAATTTGGAGGGGTATGAACTCCAAGCTAAACTTGCCCTCTTATTGGGAAATAAATACACATAAGAAAGGTTGCTTGGGGCAGAGAAGTATGGGGAAAAAACTTCAGAAGGAGGCAAAGCAGCTGCTGGGAAAAGGCTGTGTCACCTAACTGGCTACTTGTGAAGATGCACTTCTTTTTCCTTTACTTTCTCTTTCTTTTCAAAACTATCAGGGTTTTATTATGTTCATTAAGCATGTGGGTAGACCCAGAATTCATCTATGATATTACAATTGCATTCCTTTGGGGCATGCGGTGATGACTGAAAGATAGCCATTGAGCTTGAACTTGAAAACATGGTCAATGGAGGATTGTAGATGCCCATGGCCTTTGCTGCTGTTGCTGCTGCTCAGTCGTTTAGTCGTCTCAGAGTCTTCGTGACTTCATGCACCAGTCCACGCCAGAGCTCCCTGTCGGCCGTCACCAGCCCCAGCTTCTTCAAGGTCATGCCAGTCACTTCAAGGATACCGTCCATCCATCTTCCCCTTGATCGGCCTCTCTTTCTTTTTCCTTCCATTTTCCCCAGCATCGTGATCTTTTCCAAGCTTTCTTGTCTCCTCATGATGTGGCCAAAATACTTCAGCTTTGCCTGTAATATCCTTCCCTCCAGTGAGCAGCCTGGCATTATTTCCTGGAGGATGGACTGGTTGGATCTTCTTGCACTCCAAGGCACACTCAGAATTTTCCTCCAGCACCAGAGTTCAAAAGCGTCTATCTTCCTTCGCTCAGCCTTCCTTATGGTCCAGCTCTCGCATCCATAGGTTACTATGGGGAATACAATTGCTTTGACTATGCAGACCTTCGTTGCCAGTGTGATGTCTCTGCTCTTCACTATTTTGTCAAGGTTGGGCATTGCTCTCCTCCCAAGAAGTAAACGTCTTCTGATTTCCTGGCTGCAGTCTGCATCTGCAGTGATCTTCGCGCCTAGAAATATAAAGTCTGTCACTGCCTCCACGTTTTCTCCCTCTATTTGCCAGTTATCAATAGGTGTAGTTACCATGATCTTGGTTTTCTTGACGTTTAACTGCAACCCAGCTTTTGCACTTTCTTCTTTCACCTTGGTGATAAGGCTCCTCAGCTCCTCCTCGCTTTCGGCCATCAGAGTGGTATCATCTGCATACCTAACGTTGTTAATGTTTCTTCCAGCAATTTTAACTCCGGCCTTGGATTCCTCAAGCTCCTCATGTCGCATGATATGTTCTGTGTACAAGTTGAATAGGGAGTGAGAAAGCATGCAGCCCTGCTGCACTCCTTTCCCAATCTTGAACCAGTCTGTTTTTCCATGGTTTGTTCTTACTGTGGCTACTTGGTCTTTATACAGATTTATCAGGAGACAGACAAGGTGATTTGGTATCCCCATACCACCAAGAACATGCCATAGTTTATTGTGATCCACACAGTCGAAGGCTTTAGAATAGTCAATAAAGCAGAAGTAGATGTTTTTCTGAAACTCTCTGGCTTCCTCCATTATCCAGCGTATATTGGCAATTTGGTCTCTCATTCCTCTGCCTTTTCTGAACCCAGCTTGGACTTCTGGCAACTCTCTCTCCATGTATTGCTGGAGTCTTCCTTGCAGGATCTTGAGCATTACCTTACTGGCATGGGAAATATGTGCCACTGTACGGAAGTTTGAGCATTCTTTAGCATTTCCCTTTTTTGGTATGGGGATATATTTACCACACTCCAAAGGCTGTTCTTGTTCCACATTACTTGCCATAATGTGTGCTCTCTCAATATAGGCAAACAGTGGCCAAAAAGACTACAGTTTGACCAAAAGGATTCAACCCAAGAGACTCAGTCAGGATGAAGGACTTGACACAACCTCCTGTCAACAGTTGACCAAAGAGGCACAAAGAAGAGATATAGTAGTCATGGGCGATTACAACTATCCCGATATCTGCTGGAAAACAAACTTGGCCAAGAGTCCAACAAATTCCTCGCTTGCCTTGCAGACAATTTTATGGTCCAGAAGGTAGAAGAGGCAACAAGGGGATCGGCTACTCTTGATCTCATCTTAACAAATGTGGAAGACATGATCAAAGCAGTCAAAGTGGTTGGATCCTTAGGATAAAGTGACCATGTGCTCCTGCAGTTCGCCATACAAAGGAAGGCTGAAACTAAGATAAGTCAAACACGCATTCTGGACTTTAAGAGAGCTGACTTCCAAAAAATGAAGGAAATGCTGAGCGGCATTCCATGGATGTCAATATTAAAAGACAGGGGAGTTAAGGATGGATGGGAGTTCTTTAAAGATGAAAAACGCAAGGCGCAAGTGCCAACAAAGAAAAAAAAATAAGACAAACGAATAGCCAACTCCTATAGGGAAAAGGTTTGCAAGGCTTGCCAGAGACATTAAAAACAACAAAAAAGGTTTTTTTTGCTTACGTCGGTAGAAAAAGGAAGAACAAGGAGGCGATAGGGCCTCTGCGAGGAGAAGATGGGGTGATGGCGACAGGGAAAAGGCAGACCTATTTAATGCCTTCTTTGACTCAGTCTTCTCACAAAAAGAAAGCCATCTTCAACCTCAGCAACATGGAGTGGACAAAGGATTCATGGAAATCCAACCCCAAATAGGGAAACAAGTTGTCCAGGAACACCTGGCTGCTCTAAATGAATTAAAGTCCCCAGGGCCAGATCAGCTACATCCAAGAGTATTAAAGGAACAAGCGGAAGTTATTTCAGAACCACTGGCAATCATCTTTGAGAGTTCTTGGAGAACGGGGGAAGTCCCAGCAGATTGGAGGAGGGCAAATGTGGTCCCTATCTTCAAGAAGGGAAAAAAGGATGACCCAAACAATTACCGTCCGGTCAGCCTCACGTCAATACCAGGCAAGATTCTGGAAAAGATGGTCTACAAACACTTAGAAACAAATGTGGTCATCACTAATAGTCAACACGAATTTACCAAAAACAAGTCAGTCTAGACTAATATTATCTCTTTTTTCGATAGAGTTACAAGCTGGGTCGATACAGGGAACGCTGTGGATGTAGCGTACCTGGATTTCAGTAAGGCCTTCAACAAATTCCACCACGACCTTCTGGCAAACAAACTAGTACAATGTGGGCGAGACAAAATTACAGTTAGGTAGATCTGTAATTGGCTAAGCGAACAAACCCAAAGGGTGCTCACCAATGTGTCTTCTTCATCTTGGAAAAAAATGACAAGTGGCCAACCAAAATACACGGTATATATATTGCAAGCTTTTTAAGCTTCACTGGCTTCTTTATCAGGCAACTTTGTTAAAACGTCCCAATGAAAGGGTTTTACTTTTGGTTTGCAGGCAAGGCAACATGGCGGGTGTTTGTCTCTGTGCACTGCCGTAACAGAGGCAGCTTGCAGCAGCATTACCAAACAGAGGTGGACTTGGCCAATTTAAAATGTTCCCCTGGTATGGGGACAGCCAAGGATATAGTGATAAAGACTCATCTGCTTACAAGACAACCTCCAGGATTGCTAGAACTGGTGCAGTTGTAGCAATAGGAGCAAAAGGAGAAGGATTATCAATGTGTCCAAACTATTGTAACTTTGGGTTGCTGTGAGCTTTCTGGGTTGTATGGCAATGTCCCAGAAGCATTCTATCCTGACGTTTCACCCACATCTGTGGCAGGCATCCTCACCCCACCTGCCTAGTTTCCAACAGACCTCAAAATCTCCGAGAATACCTGCCATAGAAGTGGGTGAAACGTCAGGCCATGAAAGCCTTCGACAATATATTGTAACTTTTGATTTAAGAAAAGAGGTGAAAATTCACCAGTGAAAATTAACACCCTTGGTAGATTCCCTGAATATACTGACTGAGAATATATATGAAGGAAAAGGGAGAAGAAGAAAGTGATTTTCAATTATCACAAGTCTTAATTCCAAAAGTATATCAGGAGTTAATTATTGGAAGTTGGAGGGGAAATTAAATTAAAAACTTCCTACCATGGGAAAAAATAGCTGTTAATGGTTCCAAGAATAACAATAGATAAGAACACTAGATAATTGAAATCCACAAGCACATGAACAATTTCAACAGAAAGGAGGAAACCATGAAAATGAACAAAACCTGATTATCAGTATTTTAAAAAACACCAGAATTGAGACAGTAAATAATGAACACCACTCAGGAACAGGAGAACTCCAGACAAGGGCCAATCAAGGACCAGCGAACATTTTCCAAACAGAAGATGCATCTAGGCAGCAAAGGCCAGGCTACCTCTATGCAGATACCCTCAGTGATTGACTTTGCAAACGTCATGGCTACTCAAATGCAAATTCACGCTTACTAATTACAACATTCACTCTTTATTTAAACAGACAAAGATTCTTTCTCCCAGCTTGGACACTCCACTTGCCTCACTGCCAACAGAACCTCAGATGCAGGCGAAATGTTAGGAATACTTGTAAAGAAGTATGATGACAAGGATGGAATCTTTTTGGATCCCACCGCTGCCACCAAATTGCGAAGGATTCAACTTCTACCCCTATGTATCCCACTTTCCAATGTTGTCGCTGCCACCACCTTTGAAAGATGCTTTGCTCAAATAATAAGCAACAATTGAAGAAACAGTAACTTGTTTATTTATGGCACAAAGCTTGATGGTCGCAAGAATGTTATATCTTGAGTTGAATTATGTTACTTCTGCACAGTAAGTGTTGCAAGATTTCTCAATAGTTTCTCTGAGCTTAGTATGGTATCAGCTTTATATGACTTGTTTCTTTCAGTTAGGAATACTGTCCTTCTTGAACTTAGTTGATCTATACCCGATCAAACTCGGACTGGGGAGTTTAACTGGTCAACCCTAGTCTTCCTTGACTTAGGGATGTAGCCTCAGCTCTTTAGTTATCCCTACTAAGAGCTCAGCAACTTTAATTTTAGCCCTTCTCCGCTAAAACTCTCTAGCTGCTCAACTTCCTCCCACAATCTCTACTCTCGATCTCACTCCTTTCCCACTGAACAGAACCAACTGCTCTGGTCAACCGTCAAACTCCAACTGCCCAATTCCAACGGCTAAATTTGAATTCTAAGGCTTCCACCAGCAAGGTGAAGCCACGCCCCTTTTCCTGGCCATGCCTTAGAGGCTCCCAACTTCTGTATAAGAATAGCTGAAATATATAACCTTAAACAGTCAACATAAACATAGCAATCATGAATAAAACACAATGATCATGACATCTTTACAATACTATTTGAACATGGCCATACAGTCTGAAAACGTGGACAGTTTACAGACATCACACTCAACTCCTGGAGCGATTCCATCAGCATTGCCTCAGAAAAATCCTGCAAATCTCTTGGGAAGACAGGCAGACAAATGTCAGTGTGCTGGAAGAAGCAAAGACTACGAGCATTGAAGTGATGCTCCTACGCCATCAACTCCGCTGGACTGGCCACGTTGTCCAAATGCCCGATCACCATCTCCCAAAGCAGCTACTATACTCCCAACTCAAGAATGGAAAACGGAAAGTTGGTGGACAGGAAAAGAGATTTAAAGATGGGCTTAAAGCCAGCCTTAAAAACTGTGGCATAGACACTGAGAACTGGGAAGCCCTGACCCTTGAGTGCACCAACTGGAGGTCAGCTGTGACCAGCAGTGCTGCGGAGTTTGAAGAGGCACAAATGGAGGGCTTAAGGGAGAAACGTGCCAAAAGGAAAGTGCACCAAGCCAACCCTGACCAGGACTGCCTTCCACCTGGAAACCGATGTCCTCACTGCAGGAAAACATGAGAATCAAGAATAGGTCTCTTCAGCCACCTACGGACACATCCCCAAGACACCAGAATGGGAGGACCATCATCCTCAGCCTATGAGAGATAGTCTAAGTAAAGACTATTCACAGCAAACCAATAGATAAGAAACTTGCTGACATAAGCTAAGAGGGAGCCATGAGGACAGTTCCATCTTGTCTCTTTACATCAGCTAGAGGCCCCTATCCGCAATAACATGCTATGCTAGTTTTATATCTGGAGCAGAATGAAGAAGGTGAGGCCGGGAAGACATCTTTCCACCATGTCTCCTGTATCAATTTAATGATATAATGATGTATAATAATATTATACTATACTAATATTATAATACATTGTATATACATGTAATATTAATAATAATATTATGATGTAATACAATGTAATAATTATTATAATTCACTATTATAATTGTATATTTATATTACATGCAATATTACTAATAATATTGTGATATAGTTGTATAATATAATATATTGTATGTATATATACTTGTAAACCGCCCTGAGTCCCCTTCGGGGTGAGAAGGGCGGTATATAAATGTCGCAAATAAATAAATAAATAAAAATAAATAATCTGTTGTTGAAGAAACTTGAAATGAATTGAAATGAATTGGTACTGTATATTACAAAGTGCTACCATCTTGTGGATACTTGAAGAATTGCAACTAAAACATATGTGAAATACTGCCATCATGTGGCTATACAAAGATTACATTTTTAAAAAATAAAATAACTGAAGCAAGACTATCCTTTCAAACAATTAAAATGGTCCATGTAGTCATGGAAGTGCATTTAATTAAACAATTTGGGAAACAAGAAACATTAAGAACCAGGAAAAATTACTCAAGAGTTAAAAGAAGAGCTGAAACAACAAATGAAATGAGATAAAAAGAGAAATTAAAGAAACCAACAATTAGGCAATTGGTTCAGGAGGTTAAACTGATAAATGATAAAGTGGAACAACGGGAACTGAAGACTGATAAAGACGATGAGAATCATCTGGATAATATGTCCTTTGCTGGAATTCATAGGGAATATATTTTTTTTGGAAATTTAGGTTGGTTCTGGAAGATCCATGTGAAAATATCAGAAAGAAATCAGCCAAGGCTTTGGGGAACTTTCTGGATACAATGAAGGAGGAGATAGATTTTGAGATGGATAAAATTTACCAAATCAACTCCAAATTTGCAAAGGTGCATAGTTTCCCAAGGGATGTGATTGTTTACTTTATCAAAAAATTGATACATTTATTAATTCATCATGTGAATAAAACAGAGATTAATGAAAGTGAGATAAGCACTTTGAAGGAAATTACACAAGAATTTTGCATAAAAGCAGGGCTGGACCTAAGTAATTTTCAAGTATAAGCAAACAGTATTTTGCCCCCCCCCCCCCCAAACCAATCACTGAAAAATACACTTTATATATACTGCATTATACACACACACACACACACACACACACTCCATATCGATATATTAGGCATGGGGAAAAAATCAGAAAAGTCGTTAATCATAATAAATTTGTTAATCGTATTAATATTGAAATGGGTTTCGAGGTGGTTTGGTGCTTCTGAATTAACCTTCCAATTCGAAGCGTTAGTGCCCATGCCTCAAAATACCTTTGGATAACCTTCGGTTATATGAGAAAGTGTTTTAATTCAACCAATAGTTGCTATTCAGGAGATAAATCCCCTTCCCGTCCTGGAGTGGTTGGTTTCTATAGGGCTCTTAAACCAGGTTGCAGAAGTGGAGTGAGTCTGGATTTGCAATGCCCTCGCCTCTGCAGGATCTCTCTTGCAATGTGCTTGCAAAACCCCAAACTAGAACTCTCCACCTAGGTTGGTGTGTGACTGACTTTCCACTTCAGGGAGAGAAGAAAACTGGAAATGGGCAGGGAGAGCAAACTATCACCCTGCTAAGGATTTTCCACAACTCCTATTATTTTAAGTTACCCTGATATTATTATTATTATTATTATTATTATTATTATTATTATTATTATTATTATTATTATTATTTTATTGTATTACACAGCAAACAAGATAGATATGCTGGATTTCATATCACAAAATCACAAGTCGAACACTTCCCAAGTGTCTAGGACTGTGTGATGTATTTTCAGATGATGCGCGCAGATTCCAGTAGGGTGGCCTTTTGCAGTTGACAGATCGTAATTTTGTCAATGTCTATTGTTTCCAAATGCCGGCTGAGATCTTTGGCACGGCACCCAGTGTGCCCATCACCACCGGTACCACCTGCACTGGTTTCTGCCAGAGTCTTTGAAGTTTAATCTTGAGGTCCTGATAGCGGCTGAGTTTTTCCTGTTGTTTTTCATCAATGCGACTGTCCCCTGGGATGGCGACATCAATGATCCAAACCTTTTTCTTCTCCACAACTGTATTGTTGTTGTTGTTGTTGTTGTTATTATTATTATTGGCACCCCACTTTTCTCTCTAGATTTGAAACGGAAAGGGACTCACGTTAAAATATATATACAGTAGAGTCTCACTTATCCAAGCTAAACGGGCCGGCAGAAGCTTGGATAAGTGAATATCTTGGATAATAAGGAGGGATTAAGGAAAAGCCTATTAAACATCAAATTAGGTTATGATTTTACAAATTAAGCACCAAAACATCATGTTATACAACAAATTTGACAGAAAACGTAGTTCAATACGCAGTAATGTTATGTTGTAATTAATGTATTTACAAATTTAGCACCAAAATATCATAATATATTGAAAACATTGACTACAAAAATGGCTTGGATTATCCAGAAGCTTGGATAAGTGAGACTCTACTGTAATAATATCATTCTGGGAAGGGAAAAGACTGCATTTTAAATCTATGTTTTAGCAGTATTGCTTTTAAAATTCACTCTATATGTGGGTGTATGTGGCATGTGTAAGCCCCACGCACTCCTGAGCGCGTTCCCTCCTCTCCTGGTTAGAAGCAGGCTAAGCCCCATTGGAAAAAACCTACTTCTAGATTATCATCTTATCCCAGATTATCTGGCAGTGTGGACTCATATAATCCAGTTCAAAGCAGATAATCTGGGATCAGATCCTGGGATAGAGGAGCAGTGTGGAAGAGGAATCAGGCTGGATCTACACTCAGATTCCGAGTGCTACAAAATGGCGGTTCATACACCAACCCTGCAAGGTAAGCTATGTCTTAACTATTACAAGTTCTAAATCTCCCATATAAATACGCATTTCACTACACCATTCATTTCACCTTTTATGAACTTTATGAACTCTTAACCATTAAGGACCCCTCTCCCCATTTCCCTGCATGGATTCCCGTGTAATCCTTGCGTCTCTGTCCAAGTCCTAGGGTACCCCAACCTGCCCCTTTCGCCTGCCTGGGCAGGAAAGGAAAAACCTGGGATTCCCTTCTAAGAAGACCCCCATGAATATGCGTCCAGAGATCAAAGCCTGGACATATGGTCATGGAAACACATGTGTTTGTTTCCCCAGCCCCATCGGATGTTGGATTATTTCAGAATCCTCCCCGGATAAGGGCTCCTCACATGTCACTATTATTTTATTTTTATTATTATCATTATTTTTATTGTCTATATTATTCTCATTGCTGCAATGTCTTTCCCCATATATATCATTGGAGCATGATAACCGAAGCCTGACCTCTGGCCAGAAATGTCACCCCCAGATGTCCAAAAAAGGACACAGGATTACAACAGCTTGGACCAGGGATCCTCAAACTTTTTAAGCCGAGGGCCGGTCTACAATCCTTCAGACTGTTGAGGGGCCGGATTATCATTTGAAAAAAATATAGACAAATTCCGATGCACACTGCATATGTCTTATTTGTAGTGCAAAAACAACAACAACAACAATTAAAGAACAAAACAATATTTAAAAATTAAAAAACAATTTTAACCAACATACATTTATCAGGATTTCAGTGGGAAGTGTGCTTCTGCTTCTGGCCAATGAGATAGTCAAGTTAATTAGGATTGTTGTTGTTGTTGTTGTTGTTGTTGTGTGCCTTCAAGTCATTTCAGACTTTGGGTGAGCCTAAGTCTAAAATTTATTTATTATTTATTTACTACATTTGTATCACACCCTTCTCACCCCAAAGGAGACTCAGAGTGGCTTACAAATTATATGTACGTACAATATATTATATTATTAGCATAGCACAATATTAGCATTATATATTACTATGTTGAACTATACCACTATACTGTAATATTATGAGTAATATTATATGTAATATAGAATATATAATTAATATTATTATATGGTAATGTTATTAGTGTTATATTGTATTACATTATAATATTATTATCAACATTATATGTATATACAATATATCTATATATATAAAAGGCTTTTGGCATCACGGCGACTCACAAAACAACAGAACCCAACACCCCCCAAACTCTAAAATTGGCAACACAATCCATCATCCCTGCCTCCAGTAAGATAAAACACAATCACACAAAAAACACAATCACAACACCAAAAAAAGGCCAAAACCCACAACAGGCAATGTGCCACGCTTTCTATATTTTGTAATATATATATAAAATACAAAATAATAAATACAGCCAGACATTGGAGCTGCAAGGATATTCAGTGCAATTCAACCACACCAATAAAAGATTAACCTTCGTAAAAGGCGACCAGGCTTTGAAACAGTGATACTACTCTGAAGCTGACCAACCAAAGATTTCCCCTAGGTAGCAAGCACCCAGGCTTTGAACCACCAAGGCTATTCATTACAATTCTACCACCCCAAAAAAACATTCCCCTAAAAGGCAACTACCTAGCCTTCCAAGCAGCAAGCCTATTCCTTTCTATTCCACCTCACCAAACAAGGATTCACATAAGAAAATGGCCAGGCTTTCAGGCTACAAAGCTATTCACTGTTATTCCACCTACCTAACAAAGAATTCCCATACGCCACAGCAACGAGTGGCTGGGCACAGCTAGTTATATTATAAAACTGAGAGCGGGGGCCAGGTAAATGACCTCGGAGGGCCACATCCGGCCCCCGGGCCTTAGTTTGGGGACCCCTGGCTTGGACTCTCAAAATTCCTTTATTGACAATAGGTCTCGCCCCAGATTTCAGAGGACATTGAATGTCAGACCACCTGGGGAGAGACCCTACTGGACATTACAAAGGACTCACCTTCTTATTGGTCAAAGCAGTCAAGCCCCCTAGCGGCGCCTCCTTCTCTGTGATATCAGGGAACCTCTTGGCGAATCAGTGTGGGGTTGGGAGGCGGGGAAAGGTGGGAAATTCAAAACTAGAAATGTATCAAAAGTGCTGTTTTCATTGTAAATGTATGCCGGTTTATTCTGCAACACATTGCGACCGTCATCCTGTACCAGCTGGACAGAATAAAGGCTTCGGTGCTCTCTGCTTCACAGAACTTGGGTGAGATAATATTTTTGGACAGGGAAATTCTGATTTGCTTCTCGGAAGGTTCACCAGGTGTTGCGCAACCCTCCTTGCATGATTCGGCACGGGTCTCCTTCGCTAGAAGAGACCCTAAATTTTGAATTCTACTTCAATTGTAATGTTCTGGACTTACAGTTCAAATCTGTCTTTTGAATTTTCAGGCATTATGAGTTATGATGATACTCTTACTATGGCTAAGCTGCATGCTGCTACTCCACACCTGTTGATACCGGCCATTTTCCACCACTGGTTCAAAAGCAACAATAGATACAGTTTGAAATCTATTCTCTTCCTCTTTTTTCTCCAGCTGCAGCCTTTGCAAATGACTCAGATTCTCCAGAAAGTTCTTGACTCAGCATCACAGAAAGAGGAAAGACTAGGACACAGGAGAAATAAATTTTTTAAAATCCTCGACTTCAGGCTTCTTAAGAGAATAAAGGTCTTACGATTGTGACTGAGCTTGGCCCACCCTCCCTTTTTTCCATTCTGAGATCCTCGTGTTATTTTTGGCTTCAGGTTTTTTTGGATGTTCTTACAGGAGCGGTTAGCTCAGGAGAGAACATCCCATTCAAAGGCACTGTTTCTAGTGTGAGTTGTGCCTCTCCTCCCACTCTAAACAGTTTTCAAATACTTGTTTCAGTTTCTCTGACCTACATTTTCTAAAAAGGCGTGGCCTGGATTATATCACTGCCCTACATTCTCCATTTGAATTGAAAAGAAAAGCCCGGAAGAAATGGGATGGCAGCCAAAGATTGCTAAATTGTCTAGCATGGAGAGAAAAACAAACAAGGCAACAATTTTCTGGTATACAAGATGGTAGTTACATAAGTTTTTCCATAAACATATACTTCTTCAGATGAGTGCTTCTCATACAACATAGTTTATAGCAGGTATGGAGGGTATCCTAACCTGAAAATGTTCAAGGTGCTTGCAAGATCTTGAAACCTTACAAGCACAGTTCCAGAGATGGCAAAAGTCTGATAGGTACCAACCTGGTAAAGTGCTCACTGTAATAATCACACTTGATAGGGTAACAGTTGAGGCAATTGGCAAAAGCACACCAATTATCTAACAGGACTCAGTTAGCTTCAACACATGCAACTAGTTTCTTCCTGCTAGAGGTCTTTTGGATTTGCATTCCACTTTTCTACCTTCAAAGTCCACTGAGACTGGGGAAGGGTTACTCCCTGGATTTCAGGAGAGCATCCTTCATGGCCAGGGATGGGACTGCATTCCCCTAGACCTCCTCCATGAACAATGGCATTCTTCACAAACATTTACTCCAGGAGTAAAGCCTCTGAGATCAAGTCAGTTCCTGACCTGAATGCTTACAATGGCACTGTCCTTCTCAAGGCAGGGAATACAAACTTAGCTTGAGCACTTGGAATAGTCCCAATGTCTAACGTGCTTGTTCATATTTAAATTATGGTAACGTCTGGGAGATGTTTCAGTAGGAAAGCTTTTCATCTTTTCCCCTTATTTTATTTTTCTTTAGATGAGAAATTCATTTGGAATATATTTGCAATGACTTTTCTTTTTCTTCCAGAATCAGTACACAATGTAACCAATGTCATTTCAAAGTTTAAAAATAAAAAGATTCTGGACTGGAGGAAAACAATACATCCCACAACACATTGTTCCTGGATGATGTGAATCTCAGTTCACCATGCATCCACGGAGAAATTCTAGGGAGCACTGTGAACCCCTCTGATGATGGATCTGTACCAAACTTGCCACATATACCCCTCATGGCCAACTTGAATACTGGAGGGATTTGGAGAGAGGGACTGATCCTGGATTATGAGAGATGCAGTTCACACACATCCAGAGACCACTGTGAACTCCACCAATGATGGATCTGGACCACGGTTGGCACACATACCCATCAAAACCAACTTTTGGTGGTGTTTGGGGGGGATGGACCTGGAGTGATGGACATGGCAGTTTACCTGTATGCATTGTAAAAATGTAAAACAAACCCTCTCACTGGACATGTTCCAGTGTGTCAATATTCTTCTTGAATTGTGGTGCCCAGAACTGGACACAGTACAGGCAGTATGCAAGTTATGAACGACTCATAGTTAAGAAAAGAAACAACAGGAAGTGAGATAAATCTACTCCCAGGAAGGGAAATTCACTCCTGAAAAAGGAGTTATCATAGGGAAAATGTGTCGCCACTGAAGAATTATAACTAATCCTGGTTTCCACTACAAGCCAATTTTTTTTCAAAATCCAATTAGTACAGGGACAAAAAGTGAAGTTGAAATAGAGCAATTTTAAGCAGCCGTAGATGAGATCTGGGCCGCAGATAGCAAAACCCGAGACGCGGACACCGAGTCCCATTAAGCAGGTGGGCGGTAACAGCAGCAGGCTGCCTGTGGATCCAAGTGCCTGGTGAGACGAAGAAGCTAACCCCAATGTTCCTAATTAAGAAATCTCACCAAGTTGAGGAAGAATCCACCGAGGTAGTTTATTCAAGTTATTTGGATGCCAGCTCATGGTAAGCCGCAGAAGAAAGCTGAGATCTTTGGCAACAGTAAAAACAGACATTTTATACAGTTTGTCCCTTTGGATTTACTGCTGCCATCGTGCCCGGGCCAGCTTCGCCCTGATTGGTGGAGTTGCCCTGATGTAATCAACAGCTAGGAGGGATTCCCTCCAGGAGGCAAGACGGCCAATCAGAGAGCATTCCTCGCTTCCAATGTAGATTTTTTGCTCTCCAGTGGCAGACAAGGGACTGGCTGATGTATCAGACAAAGAAGACATAGTGTTCTGAATCGATAGCAGTGTCCCAACACCAGGATGAACAAAGAGGGGCCCTCAGGTCCCATGCATTCTATTGTTTTGATTATTGTCTTTATGAACCTCGATTACGTGGGTCTGGTGACTCTGTACCAGTGTCTATTGTTCAAAGCAACATATTGTCCAAAGTGACAGGATTACAGGATCTGTTTCTGGGAAAAGGGAAATGTCATTGTGGAGAGCGGGGCAAGTCATCCCAACATCAGAGAAGAAAATGCCAGGTGATAAATGTCTTTTCATGTGTCCATGTGGCTGCGAAAAGAACAGGTGGTCTGACTGTGGTCCAGGGTGAAAGGAGAAGAGAAAGTCACAAAAAGTCATAGAAGATACATAGAAGCAGATATAGAGGGTAATGCACTGAGGTGGTAAAAAGGTAAAAGTTTTCCCCTGACGTTAAGTCCAGTCATGTCCGACTCTGGGGGTTGGTGCTCATCTCCATTTGTAAGCCGAAGAGCCGGCGTTGTCCATAGACACCTCCAAGGTCATGTGCTCGGCATGACTGCATGGAGCCCTGTTACCTTCTGCCGGAGCGGTACCTATTGATCTACTCACATTGGCATGTTTTCGAACTGCTAAGTTGACAGGAGCTGGGATTAACAGCAGGCGCTCATTCCGCTTCCCGGGATTTGAACCTGGGACCTTTTGGTCTGCAAGTTCAGCAGCTCAGTGCTTTAACACACTTTGCCACCAAAACCTTTATTGAGGAGTTACTTTGTAATAGACTAATAAAGAAGGGGAAAGATTGTTGCAAGTACTAGTGCTGGTAGCTGCTGCCAGGCTCCTCCAGTCTTGCAAACATTCGCATAACTGATTAATCAACTTCAGGCTACCACAACCTGCGGAACTCCCCGCCGTGGTGCCATCTTCATCACTTTAATAATCTGATTGGGAGAGGGATCTGTGTTCGCCATCAAGGTGAAATCTTCCAAACAGGGACACAGACAGCAAAACAAACCCCACAGGGCTGTTAACCCTTCCCCATGGTAGCCAAAGATATCCAGGAGATAGATATAGCTGGAGTTACACTTTAAAAATGTAGAAGTTCCAGCTTGCATACATATTCATCTTATAAACAAACCTACACAACCTATCTTGTTTATAATTTGGGGACTGTCTGTATTTCAGGTGAGATCTGACCAAAGCAGAACACAGTGGGACAATGACTTCCCTCCATCTGGACTCTACTCCTTTTAATTCAGCCTAGAATCATATTGGCTGGCTATTTCAGCCAAGACATTATACTACGGACTCATGTTTAGTCAAGGGCCCTTCCACACAGTCCTATATCCCTGAATATCAAGGCAGAAAATCCCACAATATCTGCTTTGAACTGGGTTATCTGAATCCACACTGTCATATATTCCAGTTCAAAGCAGAAAATGTGGGATTTTATTCAGCTGTGTGGAAGGGGCCCTAGACTGCTGGATTAATCCCTCCAACTTGTTCCCACCTGGCCTTGTTGACTTCCTTGCCCGACGAGGTTTGAGGAAACGCTGAGGACGCCTGTGCGCATGCGCGTGTCTGCTATTCCCCCCCCTTGCGTGTTTGGGCCAAAGTTTAGGAGAGGAGAAGAAAGTCACGTTGCAAATCCACGTGCCAGAGGAGCGCGAGGGTTAAGCGGGCGGGCAGCGAAACAACAGACTTGGCAGGGAAAGGAGGGGCGTGGCCTCCCTCTCGGGGGCGTGGCCTCCCTCCCCCCCCCCCCCCCCCGAAGGCGGCAGTTCGGAAGCGCCGGGCGGGAGGAGTGGGACGCCGCCGAGAGGCCCGCGAAGTTTGAAAGCGCCCGCCTGGCTCCGCTGAACCGTAAGCCTTGGGCCCTGTGGTGGTCGTGAGCGGGAAAGCGGGTTGCCTGTTTAAATTATACTAGGGAGGAAATCTGCCTTAACGTTAACACTGCGACCCTGTAGGTTTCCCACGCGCCTAAAGAGGAAAGCTGCTTTCCTCACAGTGTCATGAATGTACAGTAGAGTCTCACTTATCCAACGTAAATGGGCCGGCATAACGTTGGATAAGCGAATATGTTGGATAATAAGGAGAGATTAAGGAAAAGCCTATTAAACATCAAATTATGTTATGATTTTACAAATTAAGCACCAAAACATGTTATACAACAAATTTTACAGAAAAGGTACTTCAATACGCACTAATGCTATGTAGTAATTAGTATTTACGAATTTAGCACCAAAATATCACAATGTATTGAAAAGATTAACTACAAAAATGCGTTGGATAATCCACAACGTTGGATAAGCGAGTGTTGGATAAGTGAAATTCTACTGTAGTTGGAATCCTGGGTGTTGCAGCTTGCAAAACGACAAAGCCCAGGATTCCACAGCGTTGATGCTGTTCAAATTCTGCATTATAGCTGCTCCTTTCAGCACCCTGGAGCGCGCCTTTGAACGTCCTGGGCATGTCACCTTGGTTACAAGCACCAGATCGCCACACTGACGTAGGGGCCTTCCACACAGCCATATAATCCAGAATATCAATGCAGAAAATCCCACAATATCTGTTTTGAAGTGGGTTTTCTGAGTCTACACTGCAATATATTCCAGTTCAAAGCAGAAAAGGTGGGATTTTATTCAGCTTTGTGGAAGGGGCCTTAGAAAGATAAGCTGGGTCAGCCCTGGTTAGTACCCGAATGGGAGGCCGAGGTAAATCATTAACGATACCAAAAGTAGAGGATAGAATTATGAACATGAATAAAATAAAAACAGAAAAATATAATGAATTAGAAAAAAAGATGGATCTTGGAGTCCTTGTGGACAACAAGTTAAGCATGAACCTACAATATGATGTGGCGACAAAAAAAGCCAATGGGATTTTGGCCTGCATAAATAGGAGTCTAGTGTCTGGATCCAGGGAATTCATGCTACCCCTCTATTCCACCTTGATCAAGACCGCACCTGGACTACTGTGTCCAATTCTGAGCACTGCAACTAAAGGGAGATGTTGACAAGCTGGAAAGTGTCCAGAGGAGGGCACTCTGGAGAACAAGCCCTATGAGGAGCGGCTTAAAGAGCTGGACCAGTTTAGCCTGCAGAAGAGAAGGCTGAGAGGAGACATGATAGCCATGTATAAATATGTGAGGGGAAGTCATAGGGAGGAGGGAGCAAGTTTGTTTTCTGCTGCCCTGGAGACTAGGACGCAGAACAACGGCTTCAAACTACAGGAAAGGAGATTCCACCTGAACATCAGGAAGAACTTCTTCACTGTGAGAACTGTTCAGCCGTGGAACTCTCTGCCTGGAGTATGGTGGGGGCTCCTTCTTTGGAGACCTTTAAGCAGAGCCTGGATGGCCATCTGTCAGGGGTGCTTTGAATTTGATTTCTCTTGCTTCTTGGCAGGGGGTTGGACTGGATGGCCTGTGAGGTCTCTTCCAACTCTATGATTCTATGATTCTATGGTATTAAGATGGTATAGAACTCCTAAACAACTGGCTTAGATGATAACAGGGAGGAATTTGAAGTGTTGGCATTGTAATAAAGAAAAGGTATTTATTCACACATGTGGTGGGAGTGTTCTGAAGTAAAAAAATTCTGGCAAATGATACAAGGAAAAATTCATGAGATATTACAGATAAAAATTCAGATTAATAATGATTTACTACTATGGGGAGTGTTGGAACAACTAAGTATAAAAATTGATTTCCAGGAGTTATTTAAAGTAACAATAAGAGCAGCACACATGATCGCTAGAGGATGGAGAGACAATTCGAAATGGATGTTAAGTAATTGGAACAATTATATGTACGATCAAGTGTTGTTAGACATTACAGGAATTATGACTAAGCTTGTAACAAGAACGAACAAACAGAAGGATGTTACAGATAGTTGGAAGGTCTACTTCAACTGGGTGAAAAATGGAGGAGCCAATGATAACATCAAAGAGAAAACACAAAGACTTTATCAATGGTTGGATCTGCAAGATTAGTAGAAATATACTGTAGTTGAGGAGGAAGGGAGAGGGAGGGAGAGGAGGAAAAAAGATAGGAAGATTTGGAAGGTAAATGTTAAAGAAAGGGAAGCGCTATTGTGATTATTATGATTATAAAATTCAGTAAAAGGGGGGATGGGAGGCCACCAGCCAATTTCAGGGGAAAATACTTGTAAAACCACTTTCAAATCTGCCTTGCCTAAGAAAACCCTGTGGAATTAATGGGCTCACCATAGGTGGACGTGTGACTTGAAGACACACACACAAGAGCATATTTCTCCCCTTTCTTATGCTCTCAACCACTATCTTCAGTGTCGGTTGGAAAACGCATTAAATGGTCAGTGTAGATTATTGGGAAAACCAGTATTTTCCATAGGCTTTTAATACTGTAAATCATCGCTCCTCCTGGAAAAGATGTATAATATCACAAAAGATTACCACCCCTCCCGCTTCATAAGAAATCTGCTACAAAACAGGAGCTTTTCAGTGAGCTTCAGGGTTAGAGAAGCAGATGGTGAAAACAGAAGAATGACCTGCTTCAGGGAAGCACACTTGCTGCACCAGTGTTTAACATTTACACAAATGATCAGTCACTGCCAAACTCAGTAAAAACTAAAGAGTACTTACCACTATATATTTAAAAAATCAATCCATGGATTCAACGACCCTTTGAAGGCAACCTGAATGCTTATGTGGCTCTTGATGAAAAAGAGGCTTTACATACTTCATCTTCTGTGGTTGTGTGTCTTTGTATTTTTGCTCTTTGTATAAAATACTTGTGTGTACTTCTGCTCTTACCAGGGAATTACTGCTTTCTTCTGTCATAGGGGAGAAATTGAATGGAAGAAGAATGGAGATTAGGCCAAGAAAAACAAACCATGCTAAGAAGAATCTTTTTGGTCCTGCAAATCATGATGATCTGCAACAGGATTTCCAGAGCATGTTGAATGAAGGCATGGAAAGAGCCACATGGAGGTGGAACTTTGATTTCTTGCAAGATACGCCAGCAGAAGGTCTTTTTCAGTGGGAAGAACTACCAAATCATGAGGCCCCCACTTTTTATCACACGTGTATGGTTGAACAGACTTACCAGCCCATGAACCGGGATCTTGGAAAGAAATTGAAAATGCATCACACTGGTGAAGTGTTGAAGAAACAGAAGCCTGTCAAAAATGTGGCAAAGAAAAAGTGTTTAGTAGGAAAGAAACGAAGGCAGACATCTTTAACTGGTATGTAAAGTATTTTGTACTTTAAGTCACTGTTAAGGCAGGAACAACCATGTTCCCAGAAACAGTGTGGGAAGAAGATGACTGGTTGTAATTGATTCTGCGAATGTAATGTCAAGGTTTTTGTACATTGCCCTATACTTCAGATTATCAAAGCAGATAATGCACATTATTTGATTTTAACTGAATTATATTAGACTTCACTGCTATACAATCTGGTTCAAAGCAGATAATCCGGATTTTATATGGCAGTGTAGCAAGGGTCTAAGAGTTTATTCTTAAGAGTGTATCATATGAGGCAAATGCATTATCATATGAGGCAGGATAACAGCATCTTTTCCTTGGACTTATCACACAACATTGCTTTTTTCCAGCCACTCTACCAGTGGGAGACCCTTGGAAAAGGGTTTCTTTTACAAAAAAAGACTGTCAAGGAAATATTTGTGGTTGTAAAAGAAACACTTCCAGGCTGTTTCCCACCAGGAGAGTGGAGGAAAAGAACATTATGTAATAAGCTCAAGGAAAAGATGCTGTTGTCTTGCTGTAATTGCGATTTGCTTGTCTCATGTGATGAACTAGTGGATAACAGGGAGTACTGTTGAACCTCTTCCTGCAGTAACCCCATCTGTAGTAAATGAAAGTGTGCCTGTGGCATGTATAGAAATCATACATCCTCCTCTTAATCACTAGCATTCTTGAGCCCACATGAAATTACAGTGGATTGAGATTATTTTTATCATGTCAGAAGTGACTTGAGAACATACTGCAAGTCACTTCTAGTGTGAGAAAATTGGCCGTCTACAGAGACGTTGCCCAGGGGACACCCGGATGTGTTATCATCTTGCTGGGAGGCTTCTCTCATGTCCCCGCAAGCTAGAGCTGACAGACAGAAGTTCACCCCATCTCAAGGAGTAGAACCGGCAACCTTCAGGTCAACAGTCCAACCTTCAGGTCAACAGTCCAGCCAGCACAAGGGTTTAACCATGGCTCCTAGTGGATCGAGATGTGAGATCCCTTTAAAAAAAAGTTTCGTTCCCTCTTCCTTGTCTTCTTCCTTTTTGCCTTCCAGAGACCTCATAATAAATGTTTATGTTAACTACAGGGCTTTTTTTCGTAAAACACGTTTGTTATGCTTCTCAGCAATACATAGGTCACCCACGTACACCTTATCCTCCATCATAAATTGGTGATGGAATTAACTTAATTAAATAGACATTGCAAATCTCGTAGAGTTCTGGGGCACCTGCCAATAACATGTTTCCTTGGAGCAAATGCAAGTCTTCAGCTGCCAAAGGAATGCTGAATAAATTCATTGCCAATGAAGTTGCTTGGGATACTGGTGGCTAAATAATCATGGGGACAGCTTAATTCTCTGTTCCTTTTTAGAACTATTTTGCTACTTTGACAATTTGCCATTATTTGGCTACATGTTTTCATTTTTATTGATTTGCAACAAGGCAGTCCAATATGAAAAATGTCTATGTTATTTATGGTGGCAAGGATGATTTCATTGCCAACAAAGCCCCTCTTGGCATTTATAGAAGGCATTTCAATCCCTCCAAAATGCTACCATGTTATTTTCAGCTGTCCAGTGTGCTGGAGTTTTGATACACGCAACTCAAGACTTGTTTAGGTTTCTGTTTTTAAAACAGTGTGCAGTGATTCTCAACCTGTGAGTCCCCAGGTATTTTGGCCTACAACTCCCAGAAATCCCAGCCAGTTTACCAGCTGTTAGGATTTCTGGGAGTTGAAGACCAAAATATTTGGGGAACCACAGGTTGAGAACCACTGATCTAAACCCTTCCACTTGCAATACTAATAGAGATGAGGTAAACAATAGATATGAAGCAACTCAGAACTTGGTATAAATTATAGATGTAAGCAGCACTAGAGAAATATGTTGTTGCTGTTTATATGGCAATATATAGTTGCAGGTGTTTTTTCATATTAAGTGCTAAGAGAAACGAGCATGGGCATTTTCTTTCTCCATAAATCAGTTCCAGGACACATATTTTTCCTGGTTTTGTAGATATGGCATGGACTGTCTGTGCCAGGAATTAATATTGAAAAATGACAGGGAGCTCTGGCGTGGACTGGTCCATGAGGTCACAAAGAGTCGGAAACGACTATGCAACTGAGCAGCAGCAGATTCTGAAAATTGCATTGGATAGACCATATCAGCTCTAGATTGTTAAATATGGTTTCTGAGGGTGAGCAAATGGTAACTACTGGATGGCATATAGTCTGTATCAGAAACTAGAGCTGATGTGGTCTATCCAATGCAATTTTCAGAATCAGCACCCCAAATAAGCAAACCGAATCTAAAGTTGACCAAAAACTTTTGGTACTAATGTTGGAGAGGAGTCCCTGGTCAACATGGTCCTTGGTCAAAAAAGGTTGGGAACCACTGATCTAAACTATACAATTAATGCAGTTTGACATCACTTTAACTTCTATGGCTCAGTGCTATGGAATCCTGGGATTTGTAGTTTGACCCATGAGCCTCCTCCCAACTCTTATGATTTTATAAGGTGATGGAATTCCGAATAGTATTCCATTGATCTGCAGATCTTTTCATACTGTTAAATCTTACCCCAGGTCAACTTCCTGCAGGGAGTAAGCTAAAGCACAAAGAAAAGTTTTTTTAGTTTTCTCCGTGCTATTCTTGTGTTTTGTATTAATAGGACTTTTTTTTTTTAATGTGTGGGGTCAGATTGTTTATTTTTATGAATGCTGTCTAAAGCAGTGCTGCCCAGAAACCTAACAAATCCTTCATCCTATTGTATGGCTGGCCTGAGAGCATCTGCAACCCCATTGCTGTGTAATTTCTAATTATTCATGTTATTTTTTATTTTATAACAGATTTTTGTGCAACCAAGGAGATCAGAATGGACATGAAAACTCCAGTAAAGAAAATGGCATTGAAGAAGGGAGCACCATGCAATGGGTCCAAAGCCCAGTGTTTTGAAAAAGGATTATCCAAGCTTATAGAACATTTTTGAAATGGTTATTCATAGAACAACTACAATGAGGTGTCCTTGAGGAAGGAATGTCACGGAAAATATAATGGGATTTATTTTATTAGAATAGTGAACATTTTTAATAGAACCAAATTAAACCAAATAACCTCATAACTTTACAAAGTAAAAGGTCAAGAAAAAACCCAGCTATTTGTAGAGGGACTGGGGCCTCTTCTCCACAGCCATATAAGATCCAGATTATCTGCTTTGAACTGGATTATATGGCTGTGTAGACTCATATAATCCTATTCAAATCAGATAACATAGATTATCTGCTTTGATAATCGATTCTCAAATTTTGGGACATCTCAGTGGATATGAATAAGTATAAGATTATTCAACATACTGTGTATGAACAAATTGTGAGTGCTATTACGTGGTATTGCATGTTGTCTTTTTATGTATGTAATATAAAGGCTTTCATTTTAGGGTTATCATCATGTTTTTAAAATTAAGTAGGCATACTGAATCCTAAATTCGGTTGTTAGAAATTCCCACAATTTTGCATTTTATGTTTCTTATTCATATACTGTAGATTCAAATTTTACATCATGCAAATTATGAAATCAGCAGAATTATGCACTTCCATGATTTCATATTGCTGGTAATTATAAATCTGAATAGATTCCTATGTAAGCAATTCCCTACTCATAGAAAATAGTATTTAAAGGAGAAGGGATCTCATTGTGTCTAGCTTGCTTTTCTCTATATTTTTCTCCTGTAGGTGAATAGTAAATGTGACCTCCCACCTGCAAATTCAGGATCCTTCTACACAGCCATATCAAATGCAGATTATCTGCTTTAAACAGGATTATTTGGCTGTCTAGACTCATATAATCCAGTTCAAAGCAGATAACCTGGGTTAGGAATTTTGATAATCTGAATTCTACAACAATGTGGAAGAAAGGACCATAGTGATATGACATGTTGTTGTTGATTGTGTTTTTAGTTATGGCAATTTAACAAGCCACAACTTTCCAATAGGCTCAGGCTTATTTAAGCAGGATTAGTTGATGCTTGTCATGTTTATATAGGCTTGGCCCAAGAAATGTTGCTTTCCATAGGGAATTCTGTTGGATTATGGAAATCATATTTACTCAAGTGTAGTGTGCCCCTTTTTTGGCTAAATTGTGTTGCTAAAATTAGGATGTGCATTACATTTGTGTGATAAGGTAATTCAAAATGGGAAACTACTTCAGGAGCAGGGGCGAAATCAAGAGGACTTGGGAGGTGGGGAATAAGCCCAAGGGCTGTGCAGATGTGACAGAGACAGAGACAGTAAAGCCGGAAAGGACTTGGGAGACAGGGAAGATATCCAAGGGGGGAAAGAGGGACAGAGAGAGTAAGTAAATCACAGAATCATAGAATTGGAAAGAGACCACATGGGCCGTCTAGTCCATGCAGGGAAAGCACAATCTAAACACCGCTGACAGATGCCTATCCAGCCTCTGTTTAAAAGCCTCCAAGGAAGGTTTTCCATACAGTTTGAGCATCCTCTAGCTAGAATTCCAAAATCTGACGTACTCCAAAATTCAATTGTTCGTGTTGGTGACTGAGATAATGTCCTTTGCTTTCTGATGGTTCAATGTACACAGACTTGTTTCATGAATAACATTGTTAAAAGTATTGTGTATAAGATTGCCATTAGACTATGTGTACAAAGTGTATATATAACATAAATGAATGTCACATTTAGACTTTGGTCACATATCCAAAATGCATTGTTATGTATATGCAAATATTCCAAAATCCAAAACTTGGCCTCATGCATTTTGGATAAGGAGTACGCGACTTGTACTTTCAACATGAGAGCCAGCATGGTGCAACAGTTTGGTTTTTGAACTAAACCTTCAAGACACTATCGTTCAAATCCCTGTTCAGCCATGGAAATGCACTAGGTGACTTTGATAGAGTCACACCCTTTGATCTTTAGTGAAAGTAGTGGCAAATCTCTAATAAATCTTGCCATGAAGTCTCTAGCACAGAGTTGCCATAAGTCAGAATTGACTTGAAGGCACACCAATTTTAAACCAATTTTAAACATAAGACACTAAAAACATCATATTTTTTAAAAGCCCTACTACTTACACTGCCCAATAATTAGCCCATATATGCTTTTATTAGTACATCATGGCATGAGTCAACAGCCTAAAGAAAGCTACTTCCCTGCCTGGTCCCCTTAGGGGTTATCCTTACTTTGCCATTGGGCAGTAGCTCCTTATAAACCTACATTGTGATTATTGCTTTTTTCATTTGAATCTAATAAAATATTGTAATGTGCACTCTCATGTAGGTGCGAGCTCAAATCTCACTTCCTGGAAAAGTTATTTTTTGACAACTTCCATGCTGGCTGGGGGAATTTGGAATGTCACAAAAATAACTTTTTTCCAGTGCTTTACCTCAGATTTCTTTGGCTGGATCAGAAATTTTAACTTTTAAAAATACATGTTGGCAGAATGTCAGCATAGTCTGTTTCTGACACTGTATTTTCTCCTTGCTTCTTGTAAATGAAAATGTTATCAATTACAATATGACTAGACAATAAGATATGGCTAAATATTTTATCATCTTGTGTATGTGCCTTCAAGTCACCTGTCAGCTTACCTATACATTTCATAGGCTTTCCTTAAGCAGGAAAAACGTAGATTAGATTTTGCCAGTTTCTTCCTCTGAAATAAAACCCACAGCACCAGGTAGTCATTGCCAGTTTCACATCTAAATACTTACCAGGGCTGATCCTGCTTAGTTTCCAAAGTCACACTTTAAGAAAATACAATTAAACACCAAAACAGAAAGCAGCAATTTCTATAATTACAATGTATCTTCCAGTAAAAAATAAGCAAAGAAAGAAAAAGGAGAAAAAATACTTCCAATCTGTATATCAACAGTTATATGCAACAGACTTATCTCACACTTCTTTTCATTAGCCATGAACTCCTAATAATCAAATAAAAACAACCAAATTATCTTCATGTTTCCTCAAAAAAGTCTATGAGGGGTTTCCACTCATTGAAAAAATCTTTCTGCAGTCCCATGTTGAATTAAAACAGCTTGCCCATCCATCAGTTGTGCCAGCCACTTGTGGGTATGGTGGAACCCTTCAATTTCTGCTTGTATGTCAGTCTTGCAGTACTAATCATATATTCCTCACTGTATGTCTACAAGCCCCAAAAGGGGAAAAAATCAGGTTTCATTCGGACATGTTGTTAAGAGAACTAACAAAAAGGCTTTGAACATTTATGTCATACATAGTAATACCCCAGATGACCTACTAACTACTGATTCCACCCAACTTTTAGACATTTTTTCAAAGTGTCTTTGTGAGTGTTTCAGACATCCAGGACACAATGCCAAGTAGATATTTTGTTTGTAGATATGGATCAGAGATTTGGAAGCTGGTGAACCAATGCACATTCCTCTCAAAGCAGGCACCACACTTTATTCCCCAAACAACCTATCAGAAGGAGGGATGTATAGCACAACCTTACCCATTGCCCCATGAGGTAGCCTTACTGGTTTTTTTTGTGTATGTTCTTTGAAATTCTACAGAGGTTTTGCAAATCAGAAGCTTCCAGGTTTATCCTGAAAATGATGATAAGGAAAACATGATGACAACACTGGTCAAAATTAAGCCTAGTACTAACCAAGGAAGCACATCTATGTCTAGACAATATAGGCCAAGCTCTCTGTGCCCCTTCCATTTGTAGAGTGTTGCTATGTGAGCAACAGCCAAATGGAACTCTTCTGCCAGATAAGTGAATGTTCAGTGTGCTGAAATTTGATTTGTTGTTGAAAGCTTTCATGGCCAGAATCACTGGGTTGCCATGAGTTTTCCGGGCTGTGTGGCCATGTTCCAGAAGCATCTCCTGCAGCTATTCAATGCAAGGCTATTCAGTGTTAATCAAGGTGGCCAGTTGCAACATTCACACTTGCCTCAAACAGACAAGAGTTCTTTCTCCCACCCTGGACATTCAACAGATACTGTATATATACCCCACTTCCCTAGTTTCCAACAGACCTCACAACCTCTGAGGATGCCTGCCATAGTTGTAGGTGAAACATCAGGTGAGAATGCTTCTGGAACATGGCCATACAGCCCATAAAACACAGCAACACACTGAAATTTGATTACTTTGTATGGTAGAGCAGTACTTAATATGAGCCTGCACCTACTGTGTGAAATGGTGCAGCCTAGGTAAATACTTACTGTTTTCGTGAAAAATATTACTAAATGACTCTATTGTACAGAAATTTTTGTATTCTTGCAGATATTTCTTTCTCAACTCCAAGCATCACGCTGAAACCCAAATTGCTGTGACAATTATCTCTGTGATATACAAAGCAGCATGGAGGCTGTATGTTTCTAAAGTTCCTGACCATGAATCATCATCTTGCCTCTCTGCTACCGGTATTAACTAGCAAAACTGACATTTTAACAGAAAGAGGAATATATACTTCCTAAAGTTTTTTATATCTCCACTTTTTAAATAAACTTGGAAGTGACCATCACTGAAATGCCCTTTCTGCTGCCTTGTAGCAATTCACAGAAGCAAATCTCTATTAGATTTAGGACTTGTTTTCCTAGAACTGTAATTTTCCACTGGGAGCAAAATGTATTTTCGATCATTCAGAGCTGAACTTAATGTTCCAAATAATGTTGAGATTCTGCATATGTAGTGAGTACTGGACTTATTCTGCAGCAGAAGCTGGCACCACTAAATAAAAAAGGCAGAAAACAGTAAGAAGTTGTCAGGACATGGAGGAGAAAACATACTGCATGTAGGGTTGCAGGGGAAGTAATCTGTGACTATCTCAATGCACCACATCCTTTATCCTTCACCTATTGGTCTCTGCCAGCTGCATAATCTGCTTCCAAAAGCATCTTCCATGAGGATCAGATCAATGATGTTGGGAAAACAATGGAGAAGCCACCTTGCCTCTTGTATGAGCCAGATGATATTGTACTCATTACATAGGCCAATGTCAAATCAATTTGAGCAGATAATGATGGTGCGTGGTGGGGTCACAACATGCTGCGCCAGCCAAGGGATCTGGTGTTTGGTGTCCAAAGCAGACAATGATGTTGGGGTAGAAAAATGGATGTAACAGTATAGAAAGGGCTCACGGTTGGACTTCTGCAATTTGCTTCACATTGGGCTCCCTATGTACCAAGTTTGTAAACTCCAATTAGTTCAAAATATGGCAGCCAGATGATTTACAGGAACATCTAAGAGTTAGCATATTGCACCCATATTAAAGTCACTCCACAGGCTGCCAATTAGTTTCCAGACAAATGTTGGTTTTGTCCTTTAAAGCCATACATGATTTGGGTTCAGGTTACCTACAGGATCGTGTTCTCTTGTACAATCCACCCTTTAGGACACTGAGGTCCTCTGGGAACAATTTCCTCCTTTCTGTTGAAATTGTCCACATGCTTGTGGATTTTAATGGCTTCTCTGTGTAGCCCGACATTGAGATTGTTAGACTGGGCCAGCATTTCTGTGTTCTCAAATAATTTTGTTCATAAAAATGAACAAGATCTGGCTACCAGTATTTTTTAAAAAAATCTAGAATCAGGACAATAAATAAAGAGCAACACACAAAAACAGGAATTCCAGACAGAAAACAATCAGGGCCAGCTAACATCTCCCAACAAAGAATTCCCCCAGGCAGAAAGCAGCCAGGCTTTGAAGTTGCAAGGCTACCAATTCTAATCAAAGTGGCCAATTACCGTATATACTCAAAGATAAGCCAAGTTTTTTTTATCTCTTTTGGGGGGCTGAAAAAGCCTCCCCCAGCTTATAATTGGGCCAAGGTCAAGCCAGCAGCGGAGCCTGGAGGCCAAAGAATGTTTTCTTTTCCAAAACCTCCCTTCTCCTCCCAGGCTGGAGTTATCTTATTTTTTAAGAGAGAAAGAGACAAGGGAATGTTTTTAAAAGCGAAAGGAGAGTGAGTGAGAGCCTCTTGCAAGCCAGGAAGAAGAAAAATATTGCATGGATGGAAGGGGGGGGGGGAGAGACTCTTGCAAATTTGCAGGATTTATTATTATTACTATTATTGCAAGAACGTTTGAGTCAATAGGGAGGGAGGGAGGGAAAGAAGAGCAACAGAAGGTGTGTATTTCTTTTTATTCCTAAGGAAACAAAAATGGGGTGGGTTTTTTGGGAGAGGAAGGGAAGTTTTAAAAAGCCTTTTCTGGCTACTTTTAGAGTTTGAAAAAGGGATAAATAAAAGAGGTGGGAAAGGGGAGGAGAAAAGAGGCCAAAGTTGTTTTTAGGAGGAATTTGCTTGCATTTCTTCCTTGGGCAAATGCATGCCCCAAATCTTGTAAATAATATATAGATTTCCCCCTACAAATACATTAATTTAATATATGAATTTTCCCCTCATATGTTTGCAAGTCCTATAAAGATATAATTATATATAGAGCAATGTCTAGATAGATAGATATTAATATAGATATAGGCCTTTTAAATATGCACACACACATAGATGTCTAGATAGATGTAATCATAGATAAATGGGACTTGCAAATATTGCAGGAGGAAAATGCACAGAGGATTTGCAAACTTTTCAGGGGGGAAATGCAAATGTGAAATTAGTATATATAATTATATAGCTATATCTATCTCTGCATTGATTATATAGGCATTGAATGTTTGCCTGTTACTATGTTGGAAACCAGCCTGAGTCCCCATGGGGAGATAGATAGAGCAGGATACAAAGGAAGTTGTTGTTATCATTGTTGATGATGATGATGATGATTATAAAGTTATTGTTGATACCATATTGTTTTTGTTGACCCTACTTATGCACTTACAGAGTTAGCTTACTGTTTTTCTTTAAAATGCGGTAAATATTCAAAAAAACATTTACCCCACTTATGCCTCAGTTAATGTAATTTTATTGGTATCTATTTTTATTTTGAAATTTACCAGTAGCTGCTGCATTTCTCACCCTCGGCTTATACTCAAGTCAATAAGTTTGTCCAGTTTTTTGTGGTAAAATTAGGTGCCTCGGCTTATATTCGGGTCGGCTTATACTTGAGTATATACGGTACAACATTCACACTTGCCTCAAACAGACAAGAGTTCTTTCTCCCACACTGGACTTTCCACAGATTATGTATACTCACTTGCCTTACAACCTCTGAGGATGTTTGCCATAAACGGGTGAAACATCCGGAGAGCATGCTTCTGGAACATGGCCATACAGCCTGGAATGCTCACAGCAACCCAGATTAGGTAAATGCTCTCCAGAATCATAACACACCTCAGTGAGTAGTGTTAGACATACTGAGATTACAGAGTTTATGATAAAATACACAGCCTACGATTGCCTAAAAGCAAAGACTTTAAGAATCCTGGCCCAGAAATCCCAGTTCACCGTCTTCTCCCCCTTCTATCGACATCATCAAACATTTCTCTCTCCTCCACTGCCACCCCCTTCGCCTTAATTGTCAGGGGGCCTATGGTGACTGTTGCGAAAAGAAATAATCCCCTTCAACAACCACACAACACCATAGCAACCGAGGACGTCAGCATGACACAGCTGCAGGTTTACACCCTACTATCTGCCTTTCCCTGGGATCCAAAATATTTGAGGTGAACAGGCAGCATATGTGTCATGGAAAATGAAAGCCTTGGACAAAAACAACAGCAGAAAGAGAGCAATTCTCCAATACAGGAACCACAAAGGTAGGATGCATGAGGGATAATGATTTGTGTTTTTAAGAAGGAATGCTATAAAGGGTTCCTCCATGCCTCCTTTTCCCTTTTATTTAGATGCTAGCTGTGCCCTGGGGAAGGGTGACTGGCAAGGAGGGAACACTAGCAGAGAGCCTAATGCAATTATTAATTCTCCAGTGTGGCAAGATCATCATTTGTTAACTAACCTGCTTTCCACAAACCTGGTTGCTGTTATTGGTACTGCAGATCTTTTTTAAAATTAGACTTATACAAGGGATGGATTCTACTGAAATGAGTACATCTTGCTGTAGCTTCTAGTGACTGCATGTAAGAATAGGTTAAAAATAGAAAGGGTTGTAAAGAAAAAAATCAGGGTGGGTTCTTTACATTGTTTGTTTAGCAAACTGGCAGCTTTAAGTTGCAGGTTAACTCCAATTTAAATACAGTAAAGCCTCACTTATCCAATGTTCTGGATTATCCAACGCATTTTTGTAGTCAATGTTTTCAATACATCATGATATTTTGGTGCTAAATTCATAAATACAGTAATTACTACATAGCATTACTGTGTATTGAACTACCTTTTCTGTCAAATTTGT
Organism: Anolis carolinensis; assembly: GCF_035594765.1. NCBI lineage: Eukaryota > Metazoa > Chordata > Lepidosauria > Squamata > Anolidae > Anolis > Anolis carolinensis. The sequence goes on along the minus strand of NC_085845.1, from coordinate 99,679,449 downwards.
TGTATAACATGATGTTTTGGTGCTTAATTTGTAAAATCATAACCTAATTTGATATTTAATAGGCTTTTCCTTAATCTCTCCTTATTATCCAACATATTCGCTTATCCAACATTCTGCCGGCCCGTTTACGTTGGATAAGCGAGACTCTACTGTATAATGCTTTGTTAGTATGTAGAAGAAAAGAACCACATGGTTTGTCTTCCATCTCCCATGTGACCAGTTCCAGAAGGTGGAAAGGTCATGGGTGTCAATGATGAAACCTGGACAAAACAGTTGCCTTTTCTCTTTTCAGGCAAAGAAATCAATACAATGTATCATCCTTCTAAATTTAAATTGGATTAACGTCCAGGTGTAGAAAGCATAATGGTGACTGCGAACATATTTTGATCTCCAGTATGGCAAATTTTTTTTTTTTTGGCTGAAATTTGTAACCAAAAACAACTCACTTGAAGTCTGGATTATGCTTTGAAGCAGGTAAGACTATTTCTCTGTTCCTTATAATTGAAAATGGTATTCTTAACTCTTTCTCCCTTTGGAACAAAATATAAACGGCCCTTGAATTAATTTCCATAGTCTTTCAGCATCACTAGGATGCTTTTTAAATAATCCATTCTCAGGAATATGAAGGGGGGAAAGCAGTGAAATATGTGTTCTGTTTAAAACAGGAATTGGTCCCTAAAACCAACATGAAAGGCAGACTTCTGCAATATCCTCTGGAGATTTTTTCCACAGAGGCAAATACGTTTTTTTTAAAAAGAGCTATGATTTAATGTAAACCCATCACATACCCAAATTGCCATTCTCTAACATTAAGTTTAACCATTGATAATGCCCAAGAAAAATGCCGTTGTGTTTTATAGTGCTATTATTTTGTTCTTCTGCTCATAGAAGGGCCACCTAATTTTGTACACATTTCCAGTTAATAGATTCATCTAAAGCAGTAAGGCTAGGAAAAAGAGGCTTTTGGAGAGCTGTTCTTAGGTAAAGTCGCCAATCGTGGGTTAAACGACACTCCATGTTCATTCTGTGCTACATCTGGCATGTTATTTCAGGCAACTGCAGACAAAGATGGTGTTACTGGGCATGTCCTCAGAGCATATGAATGATTTCATACATCTTCCGAGTACAAATGACTATCAGGGACCATGTACCTTTGGCAAGTAGTGTGTCAGGAAAATATAAAAAAAGCTTTCACATTCTCTAAACATGGAATGTTATTGAACATGCAGCAATCAAGATATATACAATAGTTTCCTTGAGGAATAGAAAATATGCAGAATCGCAAGAGACCATGGTGGTGCAATGGGTGTTTAACTATTGAAGGTTAGCAGTTCAAAGCCGTGGGTCGGGGTGAGTTCCCGCTGTTAGCCCTAGTTCCTGCCAACCTAGCAGTTTGAAAACATGCAAATGTGAGTAGATTAATAGGTACCGCTTTGGCGGGAAGGTAATAAAAGTGCCCATGCAACCATGCCAGCAACATGACCAGGAGGTGTCTATGGACAACAGGCTTCTCAGCTTAAAAATGGAACAAGAGCACCTCCCCATAACCAGAGTTGAGCACCGCCTCCAGAAACCAGAGATGAAAAGATGAAACCTTTACCTTTGTTCTGTGTACCTGTATGCCATTGTTTCCACTGTATGAACAGCATTGAATGTTTACCTATCTGCATATGTTGTAATCCGCTCTGAGTTCGCTTGGGGAGATAGAGTGTACTATTATTATTATTATTATTTTATTATGACACAGCAAACAAAATAGACATGCTGGATTTCATTATTATTATTATTATTATTATTATTATTATTGACACAAAGACATAGTATGACACAGCAAATGAGATATATATGCTGGATTTCGTATCACAAAATCACAAGTCGAACACTTCCCAAGTGTTTAGGACTGTGTGATTTATTTTCAGATGATGCGTGCAGATCCCAATAAGGTGGCCTTTTGCAGTTGTCAGATTGTAATTGTTGTTGTTGTTGTTGTTGTTGTTGTTGCTAGATCTGGAATTAAAATCAGTTTGAGGCTGCAAGGGTTGCTAACAAGAAAGAGGATAGCTAAAGAGGTTTAAAAAATAAGAACAATATTATTCCTAATCCTCACACACACTACAGAGGAAAGTACTGATGGAAAGATAGTTTTAAGAGACCAAGATCTGTCCTTGGTCCTGATTGACTTGTGAAAAATGAAGGATACCACTTGACTGGAACAGCGCTAGGAAAAGAGGATAAGCTGCCCTCTTAAAACAGAACTTTGAAAACATGAAATAAGAGAGAGATTATCTGGTGAAAATTCCAGATTCTGAGGGTCTGAAATAATAATAATAATAATAATAATAATAATAATAATAATAATAATAATAATAATAATAAGCAATAATAATAATAATGATATCAGCATGGAGTTTGGTTTGGACAAATGTTCAACAGTAGCATTGAAGAAGGGGGAAATCATTGAAAGTGAGGGCATAAATATGCCTAATGGCCAAACAATAAAGTGTCACCAGCCAGAGGCCTATAAATATCTGGGCATATTACAGCTGAACAACATCAAGCATGAAGATGTGAAGACTGTGGTCAGCAAAGAATACACACAAAGGGTCAGAAAAATTCTCAAAAGCAAGCTCAATGGAGGCAACACCATCAAGGCCATAAACACCTGGGCCATACCTGTCATAAGATATACTGCTGTCATTATAAATTGGACACAGGTGGAACTGGACAATTTGGACAGAAAAACAAGAAAACTCATGACCATTCATCATTCACTGCACCCTCGCAGTGATGTTGACTGGCTATATCTGCCTAGAAGATCAGGGGGCAGAGGACTCTTACAAGTCAAACAAGCAGTCAAAGAAGAAGAACATGCCCTGGCAGAATATGTAAAGCAAAGTGAAGAACCTGCTTTGATTGAAGTCAAAAATCAGAAACTCCTCAAAGCACAGCAGACAAAAAACCAGTACAAGAAAACCACACTACAAACTAGAGCTGACAGCTGGCACAACAAAACATTGCATGGAAAGTTCCTTGACAAAATTGAAAGGAAAAGCTGACAAGGAGAAGACCAGGCTATGGCTCACAAATGGGACACTGAAGAAGGAGACAGGAGGCCTGATCCTTGCAGCCCAGGAGCAAGCCATCAGAACAAATGCAATTAAGGCCAAGATCGAAAAATCAGCTGATGACCCAAAATGCAGACTGTGCAAGGAAACCATTGATCATATCCTCAGCTGCTGTAAGAAAATCGCACAGACAGACTACAAACAGAGGCACAACTATGTGGACCAAATGATCCATTGGAACTTATACCTCAAGTACCACCTGCCAGCAGTAAAGAACTGGTGGGATCACAAACCTGCAAAAGTATTGGAAAATGCACACGCAAAGATACTGTGGGACTTCCGAATCCAGACTGTCAAAGCTCTGGAACACAACGCACCAGACATCACAGTTGTGGAAAAGAAAAAGGTTTGGATCATTGATGTCGCCATCCCAGGTGACAGTCGCATTGACGAAAAACAACAGGAAAAACTCAGCCAAGACTCTGGCAGAAACCAGTAAAGGTGGTCCCGGTGGTGATGGGCACACTGGGTGCTCTGCCAAAAGATCTCAGCTAGCATTTGGAAACAATAGACCAATGATGGGCAACCTTTTGCACTTGGTGTGTCAAAATTCACCAAAAAACCTAGCATGACTTGGGTGGTGTGTCACTTAGGGAAAAAAACCCATAATTTCACAATATATATAGTTTAAATAACAAAAATATATAATTGTAATATATAACTTTATTTAATAAATCAAAAACTATTTACTACCATTATTTCCATGTACAACAATCGATGGTACCTCTTGCAGTTTCCACGCTGATTTCTCTCTATTGTAATTTCAATGTAGTCATGAATAATGAATAATATAATAATAATATAATAGTAATAATATAATAGTATACTACAATAATAATAGAATAATAATAGAATGTGAGATATATATATATATATATATATATATATATATATATATATATATATATATATATAATGTAATGTGCATAATTCCCATGGAGTAAACAACAAAACCACTGGACCAAATCACACCAAATTTAGCCACAAAAGACATTAGTCATCCAATCAATCTGCATGCGGCAGCGTGTCAGCAAAAATGGCTAGGCGTGTCAGTGCTGACACGCATGTCATAGGTTGGCCATCACTGCAATAGATATTGACAAAATCACGATCTGCCAACTGCAAAAGGCCACCCTGCTGGGATCTGCGCGCATCATCCGAAAATACATCACACAGTCCTAGACACTTGGGAAGTGTTTGACTTGTGATTTTGTGATATGAAATCCAGCATATCTGGCTATTTGACGGTGTGGAAAAAAGTTTTTTCGTGGGAGGGGGAAGAGCAGGAAAGAGGAAAGAAAGCTTGAAAAAGGGGGAGGAGGGAGCAGGACAAGGGAACTGCAAGGACCCTCAAGATGCTTCGTGGAGCCCCAGGTTATCTTGAACTTTTTACATTGGTTATAAATGCCTTGTTTTAATATGTCAAATCCTGTCATTCTGCTTAAATTATTTTTTTCTGTTCTTAATGGCTTTAAATTGCTTTTAATTTTATACTACCCTGAGATCCAACTTAGTGGGATACAAATATTTCAGTAAAAATAAATACAATATCCATAACCGCTTTGAATAACAGAATCTTACAGAGAAAGTGATAGATTCTGCCCAAACCCAAACTCAGATTGTACATATTTTTCTTTTCTCTTTTCTCTTTTCTTCTCTTCTCTCTTCTTTCTTTCTTTCTTTCTTTCTTTCTTTCTTTCTTTCTTTCTTTCTTTCTTTCTTTCTTTCTTTCTTTCTTTCTCCCTTCCCTTCCCTTCCCTTCCCTTCCCTTCCCTTCCCTTTTCTGTCTTTCTTTCTTTCTTTCTTTCTTTCTTTCTTTCTTTCTTTCTTTCTTTCTTTCTTTCTTTCTTTCTTTCTTTCTTTCTTTCTTTCTCCCTTCCCTTCCCTTCCCTTCCCTTCCCTTCCCTTCCCTTCCCTTCCCTTCCCTTCCCTTCCCTTCTCTTTCTTTCTTTCTTTCTTTCTTTCTTTCTTTCTTTCTTTCTTTCTTTCTTTCTTTCTTTCTTTCTTTCTTTCTTTCAGAACACATATATGGCAAACATTCAATGCTGATTATTTATTTATTTATTTACAGTATTTATATTACACCCTTCTCACCCCGAAGGGGACTCAGGGCTGATCACATTACACATATAAGGCAAACATTCAATGCCTTAACATAGAACAAAGACAGAAGACAAACGCAGGCTCCAAGCTGGCCTCGAACTCATGACCTCTTGGTCAGAGTGATTTGTTGCAGCTGGCTGCAGCTGGCTGCTCAACAGCCTGTGACACAGCCTGGGCCAGGGCCTTATACAATTATACAATTAACAAGGACAGACACATAGACAGAAGTAAAGGCAGATTTCCCCATCTTATTTCTGGCATCTTGAAGGCTGTGCTTGGGGGTGTGCTGTCACTCCCTATGCTGTGGGGTGGTGTGCTGTCACTCCATCTTCCATTATGAGGAGCTTCCTCCCTATCAATCTTCTTAAGGGCACCTTTATTACCTCCCTGCTAAAAACGGTACCTATTTATCTACTTGCATTTCTGCTTTCGACCTGCTAGGTGAGCAGGTGAGCTGGGGCTAACGATGGATGTGTACTCCAACCTGGACTCAAACTGCCAACCTTTCGATCGGCAAGATTTTTCAGCAGCACAGTGGTTCAGCCTACTGTCCTTGTTGGGTTATCTAAGCAATCATGCATGCATTTTCAATGTGGGATGGTTTATGTAGTTAGTTATGTTTGTTGCTTAGTAACCTGAGCCAAGCTGCATTCCAAAGTTGATGACACCATTTAGGGGGTTTTGCATATGAAATGGGAAATGGGAGTATCCTTTCTGGGGACACACAGGAAGTGATGTACAGATGCCTCTTCCTGTTTCTTCCTCTTTGCTCCTGCCATGCCATGCCATGCTGATGTTCCTGTTTGTTAAGAAATATGTAGTATCCTGAACTGTTTTTCTTTTGGAACTAAGATGTTTTTTGCCTGTATGACCATCATCATACAAGATTGTGAGTAAACATATTTTTGCTATTTTATTTGATGTCTCTGATGCTTATTTTATGCGCATGACCTTTTAAAGGGAAAGGGAGGCTGGATATTTTGTCTTATTGTTTATTTTCTTTTTACCTCTGCTCACATAAACCCCTAGTCTTCTGCGTTTTACTGCTCTGCACCAATATTTAACCATATTGGGATCATAATCTTAACAGGTTATGAATATATATATATATATATTACGTTATGAATAAAAATATATTCCTATTAGTCCTAAGCCCAGCTTGAACAGAGAAAAATAAGGCTAGAGCCAGGCCTTCCTGCTCCTGCTTCACAGCTGATCCCAAACTTTTAAAAGCATTCATCTTCAGTTGCTATGCATTTGACTGAAGCAAAATACTTGTATGTTATCAAGTCTGTGTATGACAGCAATGCGTATTTGTCCCAAAATAAAATGGGCTCATCGCTCAGCTGTTTTGATGAGTCCACATAACTAGATTCACAACATGACCACTGCACCCTGCTGTTAATCTACATCAAAGGAAAATGGGATTTTTTTTGAGCTTCCTGGAGTGATTCTGCCATTTCAGAGGTATGGACAACTAGTCTGATTCACCATCCACACTGCCAATGGATCCTCCACTGTGTTGCTGCCAGCAAGCAGCCCTCTCTGGAACACTTTACGCTGTATTTTCCCAGTAAGTGCCCTAAAAGTGATTTTTTATTTCATTTTCACTAATGGTTGTTCTCATCTTTTCATGCAGCCCTTTAAAGAAAAGACTGAACATGCTGCTTGCTCATGACATGGATGACAGTGCTGCTCCTACTCCAACATCTAGGCTGCAACCACAGAGCCATCAAGCGGAAATGTCTAAATCTCTGCCAAACAGTGCAGTGAGTGGACCTGAGAAAAATACAACAGCCTCACGATATGAGTTCATGCCAGAAGAAATCATGGCAGCCAGCCTGCTTATGGGGGCTTTATGGTTATTCTCTGTCTTTGGAAACTCCCTTGTTTGCCTGGTGATCCACAGAAGCAGAAGAACTCAATCTACTACCAATTATTTTGTGGTCTCCATGGCCTGTGCGGATTTACTCATTAGTATCGGGAGCATGCCATTTGTGCTTCTACAGTTAGCGTCTGATGGTTGGATGCTTGGGAGCATGATGTGCAAGCTGGTAAGATATTTTCAGTATCTTACACCTGGCGTCCAGATTTATGTTTTGCTCTCCATCTGTGTGGACAGATTCTATACTATTGTCTACCCACTGAGTTTCAAGGTGTCTCGAGAGAAAGCCAAGAAAATGATTGCAGCATCTTGGATCTTCGATGCTGCTTTGGTGTCTCCGGCTTTCTTTTTCTTTGGGTCAAGTTGGGACAGTCATTGCAGCTTTTTCCCACCACATTCTTGGGATGGTGCAATTTACAGCATTGTCCACTTATTAGTGGCTTTTTTAATTCCATCTGTTCTCATAATTCTCTTTTACCAAAAGATAATCAAATATATCTGGAGGATAGGCACAGATGGTAGAACAGTCCGGAGGACAATGAACATTGTTCCACGGACAAAGGTGAAGACCATCAAGATGTTCCTCATGTTGAATTTATTTTTTCTGCTCTCGTGGCTACCATTTTATGTAGTTCAACTTTGGCATCCACCCGAGACAGACTACAGAAAAAGCTCATTGGTTTTCATGTTGGTAACTTGGATATCCTTTAGTTCCTCTGCCTCAAAGCCTAGCTTGTACTCTGTATATAATGCCAATTTCAGGAGAGGGATGAAGGAGACCTTCTGCATGTCCTCCATGAAATGCTACCGAAGCAATGCATATACCATCACTACAAGTTCAAAGATAGCAAAAAGAAATTACATTGGGATCTCGGAAATACCTGTGCCAGCCAAAACTGTTTCCAAAGGCACCATATATGATTCATTTGATAGAGAAGCAAAAGAAAAAAAATTGGCCTGGCCCATAAATTCTAACCCTCCAAACACATTTGTTTAATTACTTGAGTCCACGGATCACAACAAATATTTTCCTCATTCAGATCAAAGGACCTTACCCATCTTTTTGGATGCATCTGATTTATGTGGGATGGGATTTCCATATACAATAGCAGGATGAATAAATGTTTTATTTTATTATTAACTTTCTTTTATACTGGATTTTAAATATATATATACTATAATGTGTTTAAGAACAATTATCCGCTTTGTAAACATGGACAATCATATCAAATTTTGTGCTCTCTGCATTTAATTATATTTTGTAAAAACTGATGAGCAACTACAATTAAGCCATTATCTAAATAAGAAGAGAGTAAACCCACCAAGAATATTGTAGCATGCCAATTATTTCTGCAAAGTTGGAAAACTGAATGTACAAATGGTTCCTATTTAACAGGAGCAGATTCTTTTTTCTTGAGAACCGTCTGGTAAGACATTCCTTTGGTCAATGTAGTGTCGAAGGCTTTCATGGCCGAAATCACTGAGTTGCTGTGAGTTTTCCAGGCTGTATGGACATGTTCCAGAAGCATTCTCTCCTGACGTTTGTCCAAGGATGGCAGGCATCCTCAGAGGTTGTGAAATCTGTTGGAAACCAGGCAAGTGAGGTTTATATATCTGTGGAATGTCCCAGGTGGGAGAAAGAACTCTTGTCTGTTTGAGACAAGTGTGAATGCTGCAATTGGCCACCTTGATTAGTATTGAATGGCCTTGCAGCTTCAAAGCCTGGCTGCTTCCTGCCTTGGGAATCCTTTGTTGGAAGGTGTTAACCGGCCCTGATTGTTTCATGTTTGGAATTTCCCTGTTTTCTGAGAGTGGTTCTTTATTTACTGTCAGCCATAGCAGAGCACTTGATGAATCAACCTGGAGCATATTATTTGAGAACACAGAAATGCTGGACCACTCTAACAACCACCTTGCCGGACTACACAGAGAAGCCATTGGACATTTTCAACAGAAAGGAGGAAATAATGAAAATGAACAAAATCTGGCTTCCAGTATTTTTTAAAAAACTCTATAATCAGGACAGTAAATAAAGAACAACACCCAGAAAACAGGGGAATTCCAGACAGGAAACAATCAGGACAAGCTAACACCTCCCAACAAAGGATTCCCTCAGGCAGGAAGCAGCCAGGCTTTGAAGCTAAAAGGCCATACAATGCTAATCAAGGTGGCCAATTGCAAAATTCACACTTGCCTCCAGCAGACAAGACTTCTTTCTCTCATCCTGGACATTCCACAGAAATATAAACCCCACTAGCCTAGTTTCCAACAGACCTCACAACCTCTGAGGATGCTTGCCATAGATGTGGGTGAAACATCAGGAGAGAATCCATCTGGAACATGGTCATATAGCCCGTAAAACTCACAGCAACCCATTCCTTTGGCCATATTGTGGTTTTGGGGGGATATGTTGGAAATGCCTTTCAAAATATCAGTGATGTGTAGACACATGCATTACAGCAGTTTGGATTTTAGACCCTTTCCTGATATACCATGTTCGAGTTAAAGGAAGATTGGGTGCATCTTGAGTATAGTGGGGAAGCATGTGAATGTGCGTACATGACTGTGAAATGTCAGAAAGAAATGCTTTGTTTTCCTCCCTACTATAGCCACCTGTGTTAATAATAAATGTTGCTGACTACATTTGATTGATAGATACAACCACATCTATGAGGAGTTTAACATTCCATACAACATTCTTAAGGAACTCTGATAGTCATTTTACTAACATGGTTCAATCTGATGTTTTAATAGTCTTTCCTCTGGTATCTCCTTCTGTCTCCATGATCTTGCAAAAACAATTCTGGCAGTGGTGGTAATATATGAGAAAAATTTATCTAGGTCTGTATTTCTGCTGACAAGTTGGAAAGCGTCCAGAGGAGGGTGACTAAAATGATTAAGGGTCTGGAGAACAAGCCCTATGAGGAGTGGCTTAAGGAGCTGGGCATGTTTAGCCTGCAGAAGAGAAGGCTGAGAGGAGACACCATAGCCATGTACAAATATGTGAGCGGAAGTCATAGGGAAGAAGGAGTAAGCTTGTTTGCTGCTGCCCTGGAGACTAGGACGTGGAGCAATGGCTTTAAACTACAGGAAAGGAGATTCCACCTGAACATTAGGAAGAACTTCCTCACTGTTAGAGCTGTGGAACTCTCTCCCCCGGACTGTGGTGGAGGCTCCTTTGGAGGCTTTTAAGCAGAGGCTGGATGGCCATCTGTAGGGGGTGCTTTGAATGAGATTTTCCAGCTTCTTGCAGGGGGTTGGACTGGATGGCCCGTGTGGTCTCTTCCAACTCTACGATTCTATGATTCTAGTAGTTTCAGTGTACCACTGTTCTATAGTTTTCATTTTCAGTTCTTAACTCTCTGAGCAATTTACATTTCTCTCTCCTCACAGCAGATGGTGCTGTTGGCACTAAGCCCATGGGAGCAACTATTCATGTCCGTTGCATCTGTCAGTTGATCAAATGTCACCTTTCATTCCAAAATGCAAAGATATCCAAAGGCAAACACAACTGTAAATGAGTAATTTTACCATGTTACAAAAACAGTGTGTGCAGGGAGAAGTAACTGATGACATTGCATAACAATCCCGGGATTAACACCCAATTATTAATTGGAGGTCAGCTGTGACCAGCAGTGCTGCAGAGTTCGAAGAGGCATGAATGGAGGGCTTAAGGGAGAAACGTGCCAAGAGGAAGAAGCGTCAAGCCAACCCTGACCGGGACTGCCTTCCACCTGGAAACCGATGTCCTCACTGCGGGAGAACATGCAGATCAAGAATAGGTCTCTTCAGCCATCTACGGACACACCCCTAGGACCCCACGACTGGAAGACCATCATCCTCGGCCTACAAGGGATCGCCTAACCTATGAACTCAGCTGCTAGCCAAAATGAAAATAGTCTGTATTTGACATTAAAGGTATGGCCTACAGGTGGTGTGTGAATCAAGACTATTTTGAATCAAACCCATAACAAAAAGGGAAGGCTTAATCTGGTCCATGTCTGCGTCAGTGTTGACACTGACATTCTCCACTCATCCTCCAGTACACTGCAGTTAGCAAGGAGCAGATACCCTTCCTTGGCTCCCTTTCCTCATTCCAGGCATGTGTCCTTGTGTCAGCTCTTGAAAGCTATAGGACTCAAAGCAGGCTCACACAGGCAGTTCCTTTATTGAAGACCTTCTTTACAAGTTGAAAACGAAGCAAGAACTAATGTATTCCTGCCAAACCCCGAGTATATCCACCTCCTACCTCCCCCCCCCCCTTTCCATATTCACACGTATCTGTTATGTAGTCCTTTCCCAGGCTTGAAAAACCAGAGCAGGCCATAAAACCCATCCTCCTGGCCAGATGGTTCTTATCATTTAGATGATCTCCCACCCCCCATTGCTCTGACGGAATGTGGAGAGTTCAGCTGTTATGAGTGCTGGGTTTTCACATCCTGACACCTTGTACTTGCCATACTATTATTATTGTCAGCTTGCCACCCAACATCAACTGTGAACTTCTGCAGATAAATTCAGGAGGAGAAGGCAAGAGAGGCAGCTGGCAATCGTGGGAAGAAAGGAGACAATATTTCTGGAAAGTATTCTTTTTGATTCCACAAGAGAGAACATCTTGCCTTTTACAGAATCTCTTTCAGACATCCTTTTTGTTTGGAGCTGAAGTTCAGATTACAAGAAAACATTTTTTGTTTTGTTTTAGTAAATAAAAAGCAGCTGAATGTGGACCTGCAATTCTGGGATCTGTTACGACTTTGATTGAATAAATGTTGCATGGTCTTGGGACTAAAATACCCACCCTGCCTGAACATGGGCTCTCTAGATGTTGTCAGGCTACAAGTCCCATCAACTCCTCACCATTGGTTATGTTGGCTTGTGAATTGTAGCTCATGGTCCTAGCTATAGTTTGCAGTTTTGGGGAAGCTTGGGAGTTGTCCAAGGGAAGACATGACAGGAGAGGGTTCAAAAGCTACCGTTACATTCTCCCCATTATTGTAGGCCATCTCACATCACATGTTATTTTTGCCACTGCATATCCTGATCAAGGGAACCAAACAACCCTGCTCCCCAAATGCAAAACCCATGAGAGTTGAAAATGCTGAGTTTTTCTGTTTTTTAGCTACACAGTTCAACCAGCAAATATTTGCTTGGGAGTAAATTCCACTGACCCAGATAAACACCCGAGATTAGCTTATTGGCTGCTTTGACATTTGTTGTTCTTATTCCCAAATAAACATGTCCAAGGTCAGACTATGCTTCTGTAGATCACCACTACCACATTGGGGACCAATGTCCCTTTTTTGCAGGGGTGGACAAACTCCAGAGACAGGGGGTGTTCTTCTGTCCTCAGAATCCATTGGGTGGGCTACATGAAACCCTCTAAACCAGTGGTTCTCAACCTGTGGGTCCCCAGATGTTTTGGCCTTAAACTCCCAGAAATCCTAACAGCTGGTAAATTGGCTGGGATTTCTGGGAGTTGTAGGCCAAAGTACCTGGGAACTCACAGGTTGAGAACACTTAATAATTCCAGGAAGTGACTGGAAGTTCAGTTTTAGCTTGGGGAAAAATATTTTAAAATGCTTTAGAGGTGAAGAGGACTTGTTTAAAATGTGTATGGCCACCCTGGAGGGTTCTAAGAGGTGCAGTTCATCTTTTTTAATGGGGGAGGGGAGTATCAGGCCCCACATAAATGAATCTGGGCCCAAATGTGGCCCATGGGCTGTAGGATTTATCTCTCTTCTTTTATTTGTGAGATCAGCAGATGAACACAGCTGTTTTATTTATTGTCTTCATATCAGGGTTTTTTTTCCCTTGTGGTTTTTTTCCCCCTTCTTCTCTCATTAAAGGTAAAGAAAAATGTTTTCCCCCTGAAATTTAGTCTAGCAGTGTCCAACTCTGGGGGTTAGTGCTCATCTCCATTTCTAAGCTGAAGAGCCGGCGTTGTCCGTAGATGCTTCCAAAGTCATATGGCCGGCATGACATGCCTTCCCGCCAGAGCGGTACTTATCGATCTACTCACATTTGCATGTTTTCGAACTGCTAGGTTGGCAGAAGCTGGGGCTAACAGCGGGAGCTCACTCCGCTCGCCGGATTCAAACTGCCAATCTTTCAGTCAGCAAGTTCAGCAGCTCAGCGGTTTAACCCACTTCGCCACCAGGGGTTCTTCTCTTATTACGCAAGATCTTTTGTTTTATTTTGTTCTCCCTGGGAAAATTGTGAATCTTGCTAAAACTGGAGCTGGGATGGATGTTCTAGTTGTGTAGTTGAAGGATTGGAGACCTGATTGCCATGGGATTGCCAAGCTATGTGAAATGTGTTGTCGAAGGCTTTCATGGCCGGGATCACAGGGTTGTTGTATGTCTTTTGGGCTGTGTGGCCATGTTCAAGAAGTATTCTCTCCTTACGTTTCGCCCACATCTATGGCAGGCATCCTCAGAGGCCTCTGAGGATGCCTGCCATAGATGTGGGCGAAACGTCAGGAGAGAATACTTCTGGAACATGGACACACAGCCCGAAAGACATACAACAACCCTATGTGAAATGCATCAGTACCTGCCAGAGTTTGTGACCTTCCTTCACTTCTGGAAAGGTCAACACTGATTGATTTCCTAATGTGACCCTTATTGTGTATATACCTAGAGCTGGAAACGTCCTGGTTTGGGGGACTGGGTGAGGATGTACTAAAACACATTCACTGCAACACATATCTTGATGATGATTATGATGATGACAATGACAACAAACTCCACAGTATGAAAAAATTTACTTGAACATTTCTGCCTAGCAAGCTGCTGTAAAAAAGGGGGACTGGGTCTAAAGTAACCAGAATTGATATTTAAAGACATCTAAACTGAGCTAAGATTTACAAGACTATACAAGAAATGGAAAACGGGAGAAGTCACCAAAGAGGAATTAAAATGAATAGCCAACACATGTAGTGAGAAAATCAGACAAGCAAAAGCACAAAATGAGGTTGGACTTGCTAAAGAGGTTAAAATAAAAAGGGGCCTTTTGTTGGTTATGTCCGTAGCCAAAGGAAGAACAAAGAAATGGCACAGCCACTGCGTAGAGACCATGGCGAAATGCTAACAGGATAAAGAAAAGGCAGAACTACTCAACATTTTTTTGGTTCAGTCTTTCCCCTAAAGGTAAATAGTCCCCCACTTGGGAAAAATGGAGCAGATGATGCAATAGGGGAAATGCAAGACAGAACATATCAATTGGCAGTACAGTACTTAGTTACTCTACATGAATTCAAGTGTCCAGGATAGATTAATCACACCCAAGGGTATTAAAATAACTGACAGAAGTAATTTCAGAACAACTGGCACTTATTTTTCCTCCTCTTTGGAACTGTTTGAAACTGTGCTTCCAGCATCTCAGCATTAAGAAGCTTCCATCTATCATGAACTTCTTTTTTCTTTTACCATTCCTGACCATGGAATTATGCTCAATTCCCCCCTAAGTTGATACTGAATGCCAAGTTCCAGGAAAACATGGTCACTCCCACAGAATGAAACCCACTTTTTCTCTCCACAAGGAGATTCACAGAATTATTTGCTAAGATCTGTATTATGATTGATGTTGTATATTCAGTTCGAGGGATCCCGTCAGTTGGGATCCTCCAACTGACAGGATCAAAGGGGGGATAAATCTGCTCTCTAGGAACTCAATGTAATGAGCAGAAAGTTTAGCTATAACTCCCAACAGTCCTGAGTATGCCCATCCAGTTTCCATCCATGTAAATATATGAGGGGTCATACTGAAGGTAGCACCTGTTAAGTCATAACTCCTTTATGAACAATGTTAGACATATGCAACTATCAACATGTGTAGGTCTACAACATGGTACTATTCAAAATAGTCTCTACCAGTTCCTATGAATTTGTGCCACCTTTGGACCCGCTCATCAAATGTACTTTGGAAAAACTATTTTGGGTACTTCATGGATTAGTATCTGATAGCAGCTTCCATTTCACTTAGTAACATTGAAGTGCCACCCCTGAAAGCTTTCTGTCATCCAACTATACAAGAAAAAGTCTGAGAGCCTCAGAATAGGGATATAAGGCCACTCTGAGTCTCCTTCAGGAGATAAAGCAGGGGATAAATAAACATAATAATAACAATAATAGAAAAGCTGACACAATACAAGAATTTAAAGATCGAACTGCAAAAATTCTGGCACAAGCCAGTAAAAGTGGTCCCAGTGGTGATCAGCACACTGGGTGCAGTGCCTAAAGACCTTGGCCAGCACTTTAAAACAATCGGCGCTGACAAAATTACCATCTTTCAGCTGCAAAAGGCCATCCTACTCGGATCTGCATGCATTATTCACCGATACATCACATAGTCCTAGACATTTGGAAAGTGTCCGACGTGTGATCCAATACAACAGCCAACATAGTGATCTTGTTTGCTGTGTACTAATTTTGTTGTATATCAAATAATAACAATAACAACAAAGCAGATGTAGCACCATTCACCATCCCAGTTGTGCAAGAACATGTGATGCTGCCAAAACGTGTGGAGTCACACATTATGAAGTCTGGCTGGATTGCATCCAGCTGTTTCTGTGGTTTGTTATTATGGATGTCTTCTTAGTTTCCAGAGTGATAGAGTGTAGAAATCACTGTTCATTGCTCTCCCATGCTCGAGGAATTCAAGCATAATAACCCCTTTTTTCATCACAAAAGAGCCACTATAATCTTCTGTGTTGAATGACTTTTGGATCTCTTTGGTCAAGGGGAGGTAAACTGATTCTCTCCGGGTCATGCAGGTATGCCCAGATCTCATCAGTGTTAGCTTTCCCAGAAAGTGTGTCCTCATGTGCTCCAAAGGTGGTCAACAATTCTGAACACACTTGAAGCCTTATCTATTTCAAATCAGCTATTAATTGATGAGGAACCCACTCAACACACATGTTCTTATATCCACGGCTGTGGATAATTTGCTTAACAGCATTGTACATCACAGCCAGGTTTCTCAACAATCTCCTGGACAATCATATGCCAATCTGCACAAATCAATTTATCCACCTTTTGTTTTCATCATTGACTGCTATTGCTAACTTTCCACTATATGGTTTTTCTTCAGCACTGGTTCTGAGTTCTTTAAACTTTTTGACCCATCTTCCTCCGTTACTCACATCAATCACCACTTCACCATAAACTTTCCTAAGCCTTTTCTGGATTTTGGCAGCAGTACATTCTTCTTTGGTCAAGAACCCAATGACTGGTTTTTTTTTCTTCCTACTTCATTACCCATGGTATGCAACACCCAGAAATATGGAAATTGCATTAGTTATGCAGTAAGATTTACTCTTATCTGACAGTGTAATAACATTACATTTGGACTGATAATTTCAGAGAGAGAAAAACACATAGGCATTATTTTCAGTACAACCCTTATAGTTGTCATTAAGATAATGAAGGGACACATTCTATGCTATATACTACTATGACTAAACTTCCAAGGCATATTTAAACCACTGTTATAAATTTACTCCCCATCCATGACCTTTCAAAGCCGTGGGATCTTGTGCAACACTGGTTATGTTGCTCTCTGACAATAAGTACACCAAAAGTGCCAATTAACTTTGCATGGCAGCTAATGCCCATACAAAATTCAGAATTTCACAAAATATTATGCCATCCTTTAATAAGCTATGGCTGACTGGGAGAAAAGGAAGAACGTGGAAGCTCATGTTAACTAGAACACCCTGCATTCACAAAGAGAATGCTTGCATATGGTTCTGCAGGAAACTAGGGAAATTATTATTTGCAAGTACAAAGTGAAGTGTAGCTCTTATTTTGAGCGAAAATGTGAAGGAACACACTGTTCTATCAGAAACATTAACAGAGGCCACAGCTACAAATATAGTGGATTGAATTGGCATGTAATGACTGTAATTCTTTATAGACAATAGATGGAGGGTACTGTTCCCAAATGATTCTCTTTATTTGAACACAAAACATGCAAATACAGGCATTCTGGCATTAGAGACAGGGGAAGAGTTCAATTTAACCCCAGTGTTCAACTGTGCAATTTCACACAGAAGGATCCAAAGCATCCCACAAACAAGATCTCAAGTATCTGCAAAAGGCCTGTAATATTGTCTCAAATGCCGGGTGAAGTGGACATGTCTAAAAGTACCACATGAGTGCACAGCAGACCTAAGACTAGGAAGAAGGATTTCGTCACTCACAGGTCACATGCTAGCAGAGAAACAGATGAGAAAGGAGGCAGTGGCAATCATATATTTAAAGTCTATGCTGATATACAGCAATTAGAATCACAACATATGCCACAAATATAAGCATAACAGTCTCAGTGTCAAGATCAAACAAGTGAGATCTGAAATAATTGTCTTTTCTAAATTGAACTCCACTATGACTGAACAACAAAAAAGAAACCAAAAACTAAATCATAAAGCCTAAAAGCAATTACTATATAAGGTTAAATATTTACTTCCCTATTAACAGCAAATATAAATACACACACACATATATACATTGCAATATAAGAAAATAATATGGTCTTAAAAGTCACACATTTAATCCTACCATTGACATTACATTCTTTTGGTAATCCAACAATCATGTTCTTTGCAACATAATCACTGTAATCATTCAGTGCAAAGGGTTACATTCACAGAAAGACTATACATCACTGTTTGATTTTCATGAGTCTTAGATGATTAATCTTCACCCTAAAAAAAAGTGGAAAATATCTTAGTTATTTAAGCCTATCAGTCAAAATATGTTCTAAAATACAGGGTGTTTCAAAATGATGGACCCAAATTCAAAGCCATATACAGGCAGTCCCCAAGCTACAAACAAGATAGGTTCTGTAGGTTAGTTCTTAAGATGAATTTGTATGTAAGTCAGAACAGGTACAATTTTAAATCTAATTCCAGCCAAAATATATTTCCTTTAGCTTTGGATAGAAAAAAGAAGGGTTAATACCCCCGTGGTATTTGTTTTGCTCTCTGTGTCTCGTTTTCTGTCCCTGTGATCACTGGAGTTTGAAATAAATTGCTTGTTGTGGAAATAAGGATTGGTGAGAAAGTTTCAGTGGATACATTTTCCCCTATGATAACTTTTACAGGAGTGAATTTCCCTTCCAAGGGATAGATTTATCTCACTTCCTGGTGTCTCACCCCCATTCTTAACTACGGGTTGTTTGTAAGTCAGATGTTTATAGCTTGGAGACTGCCTGTATTTCATGATGGCAACATGCTACAATTACACAAACAGGTTTTAAAAGTTATCAAGTTTTGCTAACCAGTCTGAGCCAGAAACAAATCTAAAAAGTTATTCTGCAAATGGCTCAATTGGCCTTACGTTGTGGGATTGTCATCTTGCAAATGACTGAGGCTAGGGGCTGTTTGTGAACTGGGAGAGACATCTAGTGGTAATCATTTGAAAGCCTATTCCTTTTCACCCTTTCAAGGGATAAGTTTCATTCATGAGTAGTTTGTGGTTGCAGAGATAAAGTGATTTCAAAGAAGGTCCATATTTTTGAAACATTCTGTACACTTACTATAAGGAACTTTGTAATATACTATACACTTGTGTACTGTTTCTACCTGTAACTCTGTAACTGTTAACACTGAAGGCTGGCACTATCAATTCTTTTACTTCCACAATATTCTAATTTTATTGGTTCCATATAGTTATTTTAATGTTAATTAATTTGTATTTAAACAAATAGAAAACCTACATATAAAAGTACAAACTAACAAAAATAAAGTTAAAAATACTTTTTCTAAAATTACTTTTCAAACTTTCTTTCCCACATATTCCTTTTCCTTCCTTTTTTGTTTTTGCTGGGTGGTTTAGTAACTGTCCCATTGCACCTGCAATATGAGCAAAACAGCTGGGAAGTAAGGCAGCTTGGGAAAATAAAGCAGTAACATTCTTGGGAATGACTATTAGAGCTGCCACTACTACTATTGCCATGTTCTTTATCCTCTCCTTTCTCTCTCTCAGTAACTCCTCAGGCAGTTACTGAGAGAGAAAGAGGTAACAGGGCCACTTCTTGCTAGCAATTTGTGGTATTATTTTGGTAGCAAGTTGCACTACAGTAAAATCATGCAGCTAACTTTCAACAACAATTTTTTAAAACCTGAGACTGGAGGAAGTTTCAGAGACTACAAGAAAAGAGACTATGGACTACATGCAGCCTACAAATAACATTTTCCCCATCCTTCTTTTTAAGAATCATTCCACTGATAATATACTTTCTTGTGGACAATCTACTAGTAGTTCCTTCCTTTTGCCATAGCCGAGTGGTAGCCACAGTCCAATAAATCCCTGATAGCCTGATCAAGGTAGACATGTGTCCTGAAAGCCCAAGAGTTCACTGAAGGTTATCTGACCACACATGCTTGTTCAGCCTAACATCCAACAAGGCTATTCTGAGGATAGAGGAACATAACCACTCTTCTTGTGACTTATTATTCAGTTGATTTTATAGCTGCTGTCTTATTGCTATGCCTGCTGACTGCAATAGCTACAATATGTTCAAATCTCTTTTCTTCATTCACCCTTTAATGATTCGATTATAAGACCTAATGTTTCAGGAACATAGTAATGATGATATTAACTCATTTGGCCAGCTGCTATTACTGCTCTTCCTTATCTTTACTTAGTTAAAATGTGCCAATATCAGAAACTTACAGGAACTGTGACTGTTGGCATCTGCCTTCACAACTTTGGAATTCCTGGCTGAGTTCTGTTGGGGTTTACTTTGTTCTTCTCCACTAAGCAGAGCTTTAATTTCAGAAGGGATTTTTCCTTGGTCCATTGCCATGCACCACTGTTTGTACTGAAATACAGAAAGACACAAATAAAACTGGGTCAGAGAAAGTAAACTCTACAGTAAACCTAAAATAAGTCATTTGTGTGAAGAAGCTTATGATAACTGCCAGCACCCAGACACCTAAACAGTATTGTAGACATGGAGGGCAGTGATGCTGATCACAGGGGAAAACAGCATAAATGTATAATAGACATTAGTCTGGAGGTTGTCAAATCATAGAAGCCTACTTGTCAGGCTGCATCTTCCAACATTTTACCCCTTTGCTGGGCAAGCTGGAGATGACTTTGCTAGGCAAGCTGGGGATGATACAAGTTGCAGCTCAACAAGAAGGTTTTTGGAGGTTAAAGTCCAAAACACCTGAAGGGCTGATGTTTACCCATGCCTAAGAGGAGAGCCATAAGGTACAGCCTGGCCAGATATGGGGCTGATGGGAGTTGTAATCACCCAGATCTGCAGGTGATGGGAATTACAGACAGTCAGATGATGATAATAATAATAAATTTTTATTTGTATCTCATAAACATCTCCCCGAAGGGACTCGGGCAGCGCACAGAAGCATTTTGAAGTGCCGCATATAAACAACAGTACATAAGCATATAAACATCAACATAAATGTTAAAAAAACACAGATAACACACATAAAATCCATCTGATAAATTTGTAAAATTCCTAAATTGCTGTAGAACCTGCAAACAAAGCTGGCTATCTGTAGTAACAAATCAAAGTGCAGAGTGAAGCAATCGGTGGATCCTCAAGTCTGACCATAGATTACACAAGGTCAAAGGCCTGTCTAAAAACCCATGTTTTCAAACTAGCCCAAAAGGCTTGGAGAGTGGGGCAAACCTAATCTGTCTAGGAAGGATATTCCAGAGCCGAGGGGCTACCATCGAGAAGACCCCCCTCTCTTGTCTCCACCAACCGTGCTTGAGATGGTGGTGGGACTGAGAGAAGGGCCTGCCAACAGATCTCAACATCCACGTTGGTTCATAGGAGATACAGTCTCGAAGATATTATTTCTTTTTTAAAAAAAACATTACAAAACGCTTAACGTGTGCATACTGTGCAACTGTGCATAAACGACAGGTTTGGGGGTGATTTACCTAGGATCTGGGAGTTGTAGCTCACCCTTATCCAGAAAGCATGGAACCCAGCTGACGTCAGATCTCAACCAAACTTGGCAAACAGATCACCCATGACCCACCCTACATCCTGGCATTGTTTGGAGGAGGATGGATCATGGACAATGGCACTTGCATATGGAAGTTGTAGTTCACCAGCACTCACTGAACCCAGCCGACTTCGGATCTGAACCAAACTTGCCACAGAGACGCCCCATGACCAACTAAACATACTACAGAAATTTAGGGGAATGCACCTTGATTTTGGGAGTTATAGTTCACCTGCATTCAGAAAGTACTGAACCCTGCTGACATCAGATGACAATCACATTTGGCACACAGACCCAACATGGCCAATTCTGCATACAGGCCTGCTTTGGGGGCGATTGCCCTGGGAATCTGGAAGTTGTAGTTCACCCTTATCCAGACAGCACTGAAGCCAGCCAACAACGGATCTGGACCAACTTAAGTGATATTTCCTAACATCCCAAAACAAACAGTGCCTTCTTCTAATAACCTGGGCACCGCCGGGTTCCCAAGCTAGTCTATAAATAAATATGACAGCACCAATAGAACAGACAAGTGGAAAATCCAATTCTGACAAATTAATCACCATCGACTCTAACATCCAATGTAAATATTTTTTTTCTAAAACAGCATGTTTATCCCAACTACTGCATACCCATTGAATCAGTGAAATGTACCTTCATGTTGACTCACAATCAAACAATTGATGCAATGAACTGGTTGGGAATAAAAAATACAACATTGGCTATGTCTGTCAAAGGTGACTTTCAATATTTCATGTGATAATAGGACAACCCAGCTAGTTACCTAAAAGCTATTCAGTAAATCTTGAAGGATCTCCATGCTATCTTGCCAAGTTGGAAAAAGGTAAAGGGGTCCGGCCTATGGTCATCCCAATTTACAATGAGTTATGTAGGGTATCAAACAGTTAATATATCAAAACAATAGTAAGGTTAAAACAGAAGATTACCATTTCCAGTTCTTCTCTGAGAGCACAGATTGCTCTCTCTCTGCTTGAAACCAGCTCTTCTAGGTACTGATACCTTAGCTTCTTCCTTGCCCTACATTCTCTGGCACTCTGCCGGCTCCTCTCAAGTTTGGCTTTTAAATCTATTTTAGCTGGTTTACGGCCTCGTTTCCCTGGTTTCTTCACTTTGCCACCAGCTACCTAGAAAAATGACAGTTACATTCAACTTAAGAAAGAGAGCAACAACAAGGTTTTCCTGGAGGGATCTGTCTTGTAATTATTTAAAGAGTTCTTCCCCACATGATTTTAGATACAACCAGAAAGTGAAGGGAAACGTTGAGGTGTTCTACTACAACTACACTATTTAATATTCAGAGTACAAAATCACTTGCTATCTGCCACCTTTGCTACCTAAAATAGTATGTTTAATTCTAGCAGAATTAAAATTCTTGACAAATGTCATGGAGCTGCCTCATCTCATTACTGACTCAGAGTAAAGATAGAAATGAACATTATTAGACCTACAAGGCCTCTCTGCAGAAGCTATTTCTTTACATGGGTGAAATAGATGTGAAAGTCTGAATAGAAGCAAACAGTTTTGTATGGCTGGCTTCGTATGATATCGCAATGAAACCTTCCCTAAAATCATTTCTAGAGCATATTCTTCGAACATCCTTCCTTCCTCCTTTCTCTTTTCGTAAATTATTGGCATTCTACCCCCCATCCCCCCAAAAATATACTCATGCATGTTCACAAAAATTATCAATGCCCTGTTGTCACCAGGAAAAAAACATTTATCATTCTGACAACTTTTTGGAAATATAATATTTATGGCCACTATCAATGAGTTGATTTAGCTAACTAGCTGTAGTTTCTGATCAATTTTACTATTCTTGTTATTTTGATACTGCTATTTGATTAACTACAGCATCATTTGGTGGAAAGGTAGAACACATTCAACAAGTAATATATTTTAAAAGTCATGGTACGTGCATGTGTAAAGCAAATACTTAAACACAGAAAGGATTGACTGGTGTACATATCAATGGCATGCAAAATGTATTCCACTCAATGCAAAGTATGTTTTATATTATATGCCTTCACCTTCTGTCACTAAAGTACTGTTCCTGAAACACTCTGAACAAGTGCTAGATAATGCTTTTACAATTCCTTCTATTGCTTTGTCTTCTCAAAGTAGGAAAACCATTCATTTTTGTCTGTTCTGGAAGGCTTTCATGACCAGAATAACTGGATTGCTGTGAGTTTTCCGGGATGTACAGCCATGTTCCAGAAGCATTCTCTCCTGACGCTTCGCTCACATCTATGACAGGCATCCTCAGAGGCTGTGAGGTCTATTGGAAACTGTGAGATGTCCAGGGTGAGAGAAAGAACTTTTGTCTGTTTGTGGCAAGTGTAAATGTTGTAATTGATCACCTTGATTAGCATTGAATAGCCTTGAACAAAATCTGGCTACCAGTATTTTAAAAACTGTTGCGTAAGCTCCACTGGCTGCCGGTCTGCTGCTGAGCCCAATTCAAAGTGCTGGTCTTAGCCTATAAAGCTCTAAACCATTCTGGTCCAACTTACCATATCTGTCCGAGCCAACAAGAGCCTTAAAATTGGCCGGGGAGGCCCTCCTCTCAATCCCACCGCCTTTGCAAGCGCGACTGGTGCAGACAAGAGACGGGGCCATCTCATTGGGGGCCTCTTGGTTGTAGAACTCCCTCCCCAGTAACATAAGGCAGACCCCATCTCTTCTCACTTTTAGAAAGAAACTAAAGACTTGGCTTTGTACACAAGCATTTGAAGAATAAGTGATCACAGATTTTGACAGAGTCTGCATAAAGATTATGAATGAATGGAATTATGCACTTTATGTTTTAACCTGTTGTTCTATATGTTTTATTTGTACAACTGTTTTAATTGGTTTTAATTTATGAGCTGCGTTTTATTACTATGTCGTAAGCGGCACTGAATTTTGCCAGAGGTGTAAGCCGCCTTGAGTCCCCAGTGGGGTGAGAAAGACAGGGTATATAAATGAAGTAAGAAAATGAATAAATACAGTAACTATAAAATAGGGGCCTCTGGTGGCACAGTGTGTTAAAGCGCTGAGTTGCTGAACTTGAGGACCAAAAGGTCCCAGGTTCAAATACCGGGAGCAGAATGAGCGCCCGTTGTTAGCCCCAGCTCCTGCCAACCTAGCAGTTTGAAAACATGCAAATGTGAGTAGATCAATAGGTACCGCTCCAGCGGGAAGGTAACAGCGCTCCATGCAGTCATGCCGGCCACATGACCTTGGAGATGTCTATTGACAACGCCGGCTCTTCGGCTTAGAAATGGAGATGAGCACCAACCCCCAGAGTCGGTCACGACTGGACTTAACGTCAGGGGAAACCTTTACCTTTACGGACAGTAAATAAAGAACAACACTAAAAAACAGGCAAGAAACAATCAGGGCCAGCTAATCAACTCCCAACAAAGGATAATTATTTTATTATGACACAGCAAACACATGCTGGATTTCATATCACAAAATCACAAGTCGAACACTTCCCAAGTGTCTAGGACTGTGTGATGTATTTTCGGATGATGTGTGCAGATCCCAGTAGGGTGGCCTTTTGCAGTAATAATAATAATTATTATTTTATTTTTATACCCCGCCCCATCTCCCCGAAGGGACTCGGGGCGGCTTACATGGGGCCAAGCCCAGACATCAGACAATATAAAAAACATAGCAATAAATCAACAATAAAAGAAATCATAAAACAAATAAGGTCACATACAATAAATATACTGATAAAATATTGGGTTGGCTCCAAAAAGAACTGGGCCAAAAAGTGCAAGTGGTGTCAATTACCATCAGGGAGAGGTAGATACCAGAGCTATTGTTCCCATTAAAGTGCTGGGGAAGGCATACACAAGGAACTATTGCCGGCTAAAAAATTGAGTGCAGTAATGATAAAATATGCAACAGGTCAATCCTTTACTATGGAGATCAGTCGCCAAAGGCCTGTTGGAAGAGCCAAGTTTTCAGGCTCTTCCGAAAAGTAAGGAGCTACCCTTATCTGGGGAGAGAGTTCCAGAGCCGGGGGGCCACGACGGAGAAGGCCCTCTCTCTCATCCCCACCAACCCCGACTGCGAGGATTCCCCCAGGCAGGACGCAACCAAGCTTTGAAGCTGCCAGGCTATTCAATGCAATAATCAAGGTGGCTAATTGCAACATTCACACTTGCCTCAAACAGACAAGAGTTCTTTCTCCCACCCTGGAGTTTCCACAGATATATAAACCTCCCTTGCTTAGTTTCCAACAAACCTCACAACCTCTGAGGATGGCTGCCATAGATGTGGGCGAATCATCAGGAGAGAATGCTTCTGGAACATGGCCGTACAGCAATTCAATTCCAACAGAAAGGAGGAAACCATGAAAATGAACAAAATCTGGCTAGCAGTATTACAAAAAAAAAAAACTCTAAAATCAGGCCAGTAAATGAAGACGAACACTCAGAAATGAGCGGAATTCCAGACAGGAATCAATCAGGGCCAGTAAACACCTTCCAACAAAGGATCCCTCCAGGCAGGAAGCAGCCAGGTTTTGAAGCTGCAAGGTTATTCAATGCTAATCAAGGTGGCCAATTGCAACATTCACATTTGCCTCAAACAGAAAAGAATTATTTCTGCCGCTCTGGACATTCCACAGATATAGAAACCCCATTTGCCTAGTTTCCAGCAGACCTCGCAACCTCTGAGGATGTCTGCCCTCCCTAACCGCGCACTCACTTTGCTCTCATCCATGAGGGCCGCCGGACCAAGAAGCAGAAGCAGCAAGAGGGCCAGGCCCTCCCCGCCGCCTCACTCAGGCGAAGGAGCCCCGGAAGGCAACAACAGAGCAGCCACGCCGCCGCCGCACAGTTCCTTGTTTTGAACGGCTCCCCTTCTGTGGCGCAGGCCCCGAAAGGAGGCGGGGCCTGCCTTCGCCCCGATGCATTTCGGGAGTAGTAGTCCCAATGCCTTCTCGTCGAGCGCAAAAAAGGGGAAGAGTCTTGCTTCAGGAACTACAAGCCCCATAAACGCACAAGAATGAGCTTGCATAACAACTTAACGACGCCTTGAGCCAGAGGCCGAAGGGAGGGAGGGAAGGAGCGGGCAAACGTAATGAGGAACCGGGAAGGAGGCGCTCGTGCACCTGGAACGCCGCCTTGCCAGAGTCGAAGGCTTTCATGGCCGGAATCACCTCACAACCTCTGAGGATACCTGCAATAGATGTAGGCGAAACGTCAGGAGAGAATGCTTCTCGAACATACAGCCCGGAAAACACACAACAACCTTCAGAGGCATTTCCTGTTTCCATGGGACACGAAAGGGGGTAGAGCAGGCATGGGCCAACTTCAGCCCTCTAGGTGTTTTGGACTCCAACTCCCACCATTCCTAACAGTTAGTAACAAGTTGACACAGACGCAGCATTTGCCAAACATGAATTTCCAAACAAGGAGGAAACCATGAAAATGAACAAAATCTGACTACCAGTATTAAAAAACTCAAAAATCAGAACAGTAGATGGGAAGCAACACTCTGAGGGCAGAGGAGCCCCAAGGACGGGTAATGACTCTGAACAAAGGATGCCCCCCAGGCAAGAGACAAAACCTTTCCAATGCTAATTAGGGTGATTAACTGAAACATTAACGCAGGCTTCCAACTGACAAAGGACTCTTGTCACACCCTGGACTCTCCACAGATATATATTTTTACCTTCCTTGTTAGCTCCAGCTCCTGCCAACCTAGCAGTTTGAAAACATGCCAATGTGAGTAGATCAATAGGTACTGCTCCGGTGGGAAGGTAACGGCGCTCTATGCAGTCATGCCGGCCACATGACCTTGGAGGTGTCTACGGACAACGCCGGCTCTTCGGCTTAGAAATGGAGATGAGCACCAACCCCCAGAGTCAGACATGACTGGACTTAACGTCAGGGGGAAACCTTTGCCTTTGCCTGCCTAGTTTATCCATGCCTCACAACCTCTGAGGATGCCTGCCAAAGATGTGGGCGAAACGTCAGGAGAGAATACTTCTGGAACATGGCCACACAGCCCGAAAGACATACAACAACCCTGTGATCCCGGCCATGAAAGCCTTCGACAACACAATGAATCAAGTAAGTAAGTAAGTAAAGTAGTAAGTAAAAGTTTATTTATATACCGCTCTCTCTCCCAAGAGGGACTCAGGGCGGCTTCCAATATAAAATCAGCATAAAACATTGTATAATAAAACACTGAAACACTATAAAACGCTATAAGAATACAAAAAAAGAAAGGAAAAACATAACAATTGACTAAAACAATCACATAAACAGAAACAATATAATCACTCAAATAACATATGAATCACAGAAAAAGAAGGGAAAAAGCCACTGGGATGGAGGAGAGGATGGCCTGGAGGGGCCACTAGAACTAAAGTGCAATGTTATATTCTAAGATGCTTTGGGGCAGAGGAATAAAGTGCAGTGTTTCAAGTCAAAGAGCATGGAAGGCACCTCAGACTAATCCAACCAGAGAAGTTAACCATGGCAGAGCGCCTGATGAACTAAACTAGACACAGAATACTATTTGAGAACACAGAAATGCTAGACCACTCCGACAACCACCATGTCAGATTACACAGAGAAGCCATTGAAATCCACAAGCATGTGGACAATTCCAGCAGAAAGGAGGAAACCATGAAAATGGACAAAATCTGGCTACCAGTATTTAACACTCTAAAATTGTTGTCGACCGCGTTTTAGGGGATCGGGGCCCTTGAGGAGAGACCCGATCCGGTCCTGAGAGAACGGACCTTGGCGGAGCCAAAAGGAAAATACGAGCCGCAATACAACCTGAAGCCGAAATGAAGAAGGTCCGCCAAAGTTGAAGGAAAATCCGCCAAGGAGTCTTTATTGAGCAATTCAGCTGAAGAGGACTCTGGTAGCGATCATTCAACTTACCAGCAGCCCCATACAATCAAAATAAAGCCATATTTATACAAAATTTCAGTCTGACAGCCCTTTGAATTTCCCGCCCTGCTTCTCCGCCTATCTGGTCGTTGATAGGCTAGAAGGTTGAACGAGGCAGGCTTTCGTTTCCCGCCTCGCTCCGTTGGCCCAATAGGAAGCTGCCTTACGTCTCCACTCGGGCCAATCAGGAGGGAGAAGGCGGGAGTTAGCGAAACAATGAGGTGACGGGGACAGGAACCAGAGGATTAAATCCTGCTAGACTGATTTTTAAAGGGTGCTTATTTTATTAATGGCAGCAATCAAGGATGTCCGGGTTTCTGTCACGTATACAGATTTTAGATATGCCTTGGGGTGTCAGAGATGGAAGCAAAGATGGGTGGTGATGAGCCATATTGACAGGCTCTGCAGGGCGCCTTCCTGAGGTGTCCTGGATATTTCTTTGGGTGAGCTATGACAATGTTTGCCTTGGGGCGAATCTCGTTTAGGTCAACACTCCGAATTCGGTGACTCAAGCCCTATATTGTCCATGCAATTTGAATTTGATTGGATTTAGCGGTGGCAGATTATCCTTTTGTTTTTGGGAAAGGAAGCCTGGGTCATAGGAAATGGGATAGGTTCTGGGGTTCATGTTGAGTTCAAAATATTTCCTATTTGATTTCATGATTTGACAATTATATGAAATAAAATGAAAAATAAAATAAAGTTGGAATATAACCCAGGCTGGGAAAAATACATATTTTCCGGGGATTCCAAAGAGTACAAATGCATATAGGCAGATAGATAGATTTCATGGAAATAAGGGAGAATTCATAAAAGTGAGTTACATTTCATAAAGGGGAATCATGAATGATATAAACAATTGAAAATATTTGATAAGAACGAAGTTCATAACATCTGGAGGACCCAACATGGAAATTCATAAAAGTGGAGTTTTAGCAGCATGATTTTACAATTCATGAAGTTGTTATCTCTTGCCTCAGGCTAAAAGGTCAAACACCTTTTGTGCAGAGAGTTTTAGTAAACCACAGTAAACTCCAGTAAAAAGTCTCAATCACCTTCTACTATAAATATATGGAATATAGAACATAAAGTCTTGATTTTTGAACTATCTTTTACAAAGTCCTGGGGGGGGGGGGTCACCTCGATCACAAAATCAGGACAGTAAATAAAGAGGAACACTCTAAAAATGGGAATTGCAGACAGGAAACAATCAGGGCCAGCTAACGCCTCCCAACAAAGAATTCCACCAGGCAGGGAGCAGCCAGGTTTTGAAGCTGCAAGGCCATTCAGTGCTGATCAAGCTGGCCAACTGCAACATTAGCACTTGCCTCAGGAAGACAAGCTTTCTTTCTCCTACTCTGGACATTCCACAGATATATAAACCCCACTTTCCTAGTTTCCAACAGACCTCACAACATCTGAGGATGCCTACCATAGATGTGGGAGAAATTGGGCAATATAGCCCAGAAAACTCACAGCAACCCAGTGTTTCCTGCCACGAAAGCCTTCGATAACAGACAGGCTACATCTCACTGATTGACCTTGCAGCTGCAAAGCTACTCAATACTAATCAAGCTTGCTCATTGTAACATTCACACTCGCTTCAAACAGACACATGTTCTTTCTCCCACTCTGATCATTTCAAATACATATACACACACACACACACACCACTGGCCTCATTTCCAACAGATCTCTGAATAGGCCAGCCACAGCTGCAAGCAAAACGCGAGGAGAGAATGCTACTGGAACATGGCCATGCAGCCTGAAAAACTCATACTAACCCAGCCGTTAGACTGTTGGGAATTGTGGGAGTTGAAGTCCAAAACACCTGGAGGGCCAACGTTGGTCCATGTCTGAATAGAGTCATGCAGAGTTTACCAACCCTAGAAGCAGTGTCCCAATTCTTTTCAAGTGAATAAAATTGATTCTTAAAAAATGAAGAAACGAAGTGGCAACTTCTGGGGCCTTCTCATGACGGCTTGAGCTTGTTTTAGTTTATGTGGAGTCTTTGCTCCTCCAGGTTTTCGGACTTCAAATCCCAGGAGCCCCAGCCGACTTGGTCAACTGTCAGGAATTCTGGGAGCTGAAGTCCAAAGTGTTTGGAGGCTGAAAGGCAACAACCAGTGATATAGGCTGGATCTACACTGCCATAGTAAAGGTTTTTCCCGGACATTAAGTCTAGTCATGTCCGACTGAGGGTTGGTGCTCGTCTCCATTTCTAAGCTGAAGAGCTGGCATTGTCCATAGACACCTCCAAGGTCATGTGGCCGGCACGACTGCATGCTCCTGTTGGAGCAGTACCTATTGATCTACTCACATTTGCATGTTTTCAAACGGCTAGGTTGGCAGAAGCTGGGGCTAATAGTGGGAGCTCACCCCATTCCCCAGATTTGAACCACCAACTTTTCAGTCAGTAAGTGTAGCCACTCAGTGATTTAACCCGGTTTAACCGACTGCACCACCGGGGTCCCTCAATCCCATATAAAGGATTACTTTGGATTTCATATAGATTAACCAAAAATTCCTTTACTGCCTCTTTACCTATTAAGTGCTGCATTTCCCTACTGCATCACCTGCTCCATTATCCCCAAGTTGGGCACTGTTAACCTTTTGGGAGAAGACTGAGGCAAAGAAGGTGTTGAGTAGCTCTGCCCTTTCTCTTTTCCCATTAGCATTTCGCCATCACCTGTATGCAGCAGCCCTACCATTTCCTTGTTCTTCCTTTTACTATGGACATAACTGTCACGACCCAGGCTACAGAGCACCAATAACCATACGCAGAGGCCAGATTCTATCTAATATCTTTATTAAGGAAATATATAAAGTTAGTAAAGGCAAATGTAAAAGATAGTCCAGAAGCAGACCTTTCAGGAAAGGTCAAAATTAGTCCAAAGAAATAATGTCCAATATGAAATATTAAGGTCCAAAGTTGTAATCCAATAACCGAAACACTCACTTTGCCAGGCAAAGTGAGGGGAGTTGACAAGGTCCTTTAGTCCATAAACTTGAGCAAGGCTAGGAAATAACTTGATACTTGAAACAAGGCTTAAAACGTGGAGCAAGGTAACTAGGAACAAGAACAAGGTCCGTGGAATAACTTGGTAAAATCCGTGGAACAAGGCAAGGTTTGGTCCTGGGAAACAAGGCAAAGTCCGTAGATAAACAAAGGCTGGGAAGCAAGGCGAAGGCTGGATAGCAAGGCAAGGCTTGAGCAGGAGCGAGGCTTGAATCGGAGCGCGCTGTCCAGACACAACTCGCTCCGTAGGTTGACGAATTGACTCCGCGCAGTTACTACGCGGGTAAAACCCCTATATAGAGTCTAACTTTCCCACCGAAGCAGTTCTCTGGGAATCAGAAACGAAAGCTAAACTCTGAGACCAGATGTTAAACTCCTTAAAGATTCTCACGAGAAGCAGTCTTAATTGGCTACATTCTTAGCTGCAATTCTTGCACTCCTGCGCGAAGCTGATTCCAAACTTCTCTGTTGTTTACAAAACTCCCGGCGCAAGAACACGGGAGAAGTAGGCTCTGGGCTTGTTTGACATACTTCTGGGAGACAACTTTCTTGCAGGTGCAAGGTTCCCAGATCTGCCTGGGAAAGATCTGGCTGAGAGGAATCCAGTTCAGACTGGGAAGGTAAAAAACCCAAGTTTTCATCTTCATCAGGAATTACAATGTCCTGAGCAGGACTACAAGGCCCATGGGTCATCACACTATCCCCCTCCTCAAGGCCCCTCCCAAACTGGGGCCCTCTCCCCGAGGCGCGAGGTCGCGGCTTGGCGGGATAGGTCTGATGAAAGCGACGGGTTAGCTCAGGAGCATGGACTGTGGAGGCGTCTTCCCAAGAGCGTTCCTCAGGGCCAAAACCCACCCAGTCAATGAGATATTGTAGGCGGCGGCGGTGAAAGCGAGAATCCAAAATGTCCTCAACCTCGAACTCCTCCTCCCCATTCATCAAAACAGGAGGGGGGGCCGGTTGGTCTGTATCAGGACGCACACCATCCGCCGGAAGGAGCAGGGAACGGTGAAACACTGGGTGAATGCGCATTGAACGCGGAAGTTGGAGTTTGAAAGTCACGGGGTTTAATTGCGCCACCACTGGATAGGGGCCAATGAAACGGGCATCTAACTTCCGGCAAGGGCGGTGGGAGGGCAGAAAGCGAGTGGACAGAAAAACCCGATCTCCTACCTTGATTTCGGGGCCCGGCTGGCGGTGTTTGTCAGCGTGGTGTTTATAGTCCTCCTTGGCTTGGTCCAGTTGCTGGAGCAAAAGTTGTTGCACCGCTGTGAGTTCCTGCAGCCAATCCTCTGCTGCGGGAACTTCTGAAGTTTCAATGACGGGGGGAAAGAACCGTGGATGGAAGCCGTAGTTTGCAAAGAACGGCGTTTCTTTTGTAGAAGCTTGAACTCCATTGTTGTAGGCAAACTCAGACAGTGGTAACAGAGAAGCCCAATTGTCCTGTTGGTAGTTTACATAACAGCGAAGATACTGCTCCAAAGTGGCATTGGTGCGCTCTGTTTGCCCATCTGTTTGGGGATGATGAGCTGAAGATAAGCGAGAGTCTATGCCCAATAGTTTTTGTAGCGCCTTCCAAAAACGAGAGGTGAATTGAGATCCACGGTCTGTGACTAAACTCTTGGGCAATCCATGTAGTCTGAAAACATGTTGAAGGAATAGATCCGCAGTCTCTTTGGCCGTGGGGAGGCCTTCGCAGGGAATGAAATGGGCTAACTTGGTGAAAAGGTCCACCACCACTAAGATCGTGGTGAATCCACAGGAAGGTGGTAGGTCAGTGATGAAATCCGCAGAAATTATTTCCCATGGGCGAGATGGGGTAGGAAGGGGGTGTAAAAGCCCTGAGGGCTTCTCCCTTCTTATCTTGGAGCGCTGGCATACTGGGCAGGTGTTGACATATTTTTCCACATCCTTGCGGATCTTGGGCCACCAAAAATCTCTTAGGATCAGATGCATGGTTTTAAATAGTCCGAAGTGTCCTGCTGGTTTGCAATCATGACACAGACGAAGCGCTTTTTCCCTGCCCGGTCCGGGTGGGATATAAACATGATTTCTATAGCAAAGCAGCCCATCCTTAAGCGAAAAGGGAAAATGCAGACCTTGGCGAAGTTGGTCCTGCGCCCAGACATCTGCTTGCTGACTAGCCCTGATTTCTTGAGCACAGAGGGGTCCTGGAGTAGAGGAAGCTGAACCAATGGGAATGGATTTGGTGTTCCCCACTGTGAGCGTGGCAAAGTTCCCGGGTTGTAATAGTTGGGATTCAAAGGTCTCCTTGCGTCCTGCAGCGTATTCCGGTTTACGTGACAGGGCGTCTGCTTGCTTGGTCTGGGCTGGGGTCACATAATGAATCTGGAAGTCGAAACGTTCGAAGAATAAAGCCCAACGTTGCTGCCTCTGATTTAGTTTGCGGGCAGTTCTTAGATGTTCTAGATTACGATGATCAGTGTGGACTTCAATGGGAAATTTGGCCCCTTCTAGCCAATGTCTCCAAGTTTCAAAGGCTGCCTTTATGGCCAGTAGTTCTTTTTCCCAAATGGTGTAATTCCTCTCTGGTGTGGTTAGTTGACGAGAGTAAAAGGCACAGGGATGGAGGTGATCTCCCACCGGTTGTAAGAGTACAGCCCCAATTG
The DNA here is from genome assembly GCF_035594765.1 of Anolis carolinensis. Classification (NCBI taxonomy): domain Eukaryota; kingdom Metazoa; phylum Chordata; class Lepidosauria; order Squamata; family Anolidae; genus Anolis; species Anolis carolinensis. The sequence continues at coordinate 99,645,771 of NC_085845.1, read as the reverse complement.
CCACATCAGAGGCGTCCGCTTGCACAACAAAAGGGGTTCCAGGATTTGGGTGCTGTAGAATTGGCTGGGAGGTGAATAGTTTCTTTAGTTGCTGGAACCCTTTCTCTGCTTGATCAGTCCAGCGGAAAGGCTGCTTTCCACGGATGCAGCTAGTGATGGGGTCGGACCAGCGGGCAAAATCTGGAATGAACTTGCGGTAATAGTTCGCGAACCCCAAGAAACGCTGTACCTCTTTCTTGTTAGTTGGCGCCCGCCATTCCAATACTGCTGAAACCTTGGCTGGATCCATGGAAAGCCCTAGAGGCGAGATGCGGTAACCAAGGAAATCTACTTCTTGTAGATCAAAGGCGCATTTTTCCAGCTTGGCATAAAGTCCATGATCCCGCAATCGTTGTAACACCATTTTGACGTGGTTCTCATGTTCTGATTGTGATCTAGAAAACACCAAAAAATCGTCCAGGTAGATTATCAAGAACCTGTCTAGATAGTCCTGAAAAATGTCATTGACAAAATGCTGGAACGTTGCGGGAGCTCCGCATAAACCGAAATTCATAACTCGGGACTCGAATAATCCGAATTTGGTCTGGAAGGCGGTCTTCCACTCGTCCCCTTCCCTGATGCGAATTAAGTTGTAAGCCCCCCGAAGATCCAGCTTGGTGTAAACCTTGGCTCCTCGAAGCCGATCCAGTAGATCCGAGATTAAGGGCAGGGGATAGCTGTTCCGCTTGGTGATATTGTTCAATGCTCTGTAGTCCACCACCAAGCGTAGTTCCCCTGACTTCTTCTTCACAAACATCACTGGGGAGGCGGCTGGGGATTGAGAGGGTCTGATGAATCCCTTGCGAAGGTTTGTCTCTATGAATTCCCTGAGAGCTTCTTGCTCTGGTTCAGTCAGGGAGTAGAGATGCCCTCGCGGGATCGGGGCCCCCTCCACCAAGTCAATGGCACAGTCATAAGGTCTATGTGGGGGTAATTTTTCGGCTTCTTTCTCATTGAATACATCCCAATACTCGGAGTACTTCTTTGGCAAGGTGATGATGGGCTCGGTGTCTGTGGCATGGCAGACCTTGGCTACGAGGCAATGGTTTTGGCAGTACGGTGAAGCAAACTGCAGTTCTCTGTTGGACCAGGAGATGTTAGGGTCGTGGAGAGTCAGCCATGGAATTCCCAAAATCACAGGGAAATGGGGAACCTCGGTAACAAAGAAGGAAATCTCTTCCATATGTTCCCTTATCCACATCCTGGTGGGTTCCGACCACTGACTTACGGGGCCCGTCTTGAGGGGGCGGCCGTCTATGGCTTGCACCACACGGGCATTCTTGAAATCATGATATTGTAATCCCAGAGAGTCGGCATACTCTCTATCAATGAAATTGTTGGTAGCTCCAGAGTCTATCATGGCGTGGATCATGACGGGTCCCCTTTTTGCTGACCATAATGTGACCACGAGAAGGAACAGGACCCCGGTTGGCGGCTCTTGAATGGATTTTTTGACCGGGTTGGCGAGCCTCTCTACACCCGGTCGTTGGCTTCCCCCGCCGGCTGTGTGCCAGTCGGATCAGACGCCTTCGTCTCCGTGGAGGACGCCGCCGCAAGACGGGCGGCAGGCTTCCCTTTGGCTGGGCACTCTCTGGCGAAGTGGCCCCCATTTCCGCAATACCAACAGAGATTTAGGCGTTGGCGACGGGCCTTCTCGGCGGCATCTAATCTGGGACGCACATTGCCCAACTGCATCGGCACCTCCTCGCCTCCTCTGGGGTATGGGGTTGGCGGTGGGGGTCTCCACACTGGACGTGGCTGAACGCTGGCGGGAGCGGGGGGTTTTGCCCCGGCTCTACTGCCCTGGCCTCGAACCCACTGTTTCCTGTTGGCAATCATGACTTCAGCCCGTAAACATTGATCAATGAGTGCCTCGAGGGTCTGGGGAGGATCCACCTTGGAGATTTCTTCCAGCATTTCAATGTTGAGACCCTCCCGGAATTGTCCTCTGAGGGCTACATCGTTCCAGCCGGTGTTGTGGGCCAGCACTCGGAACTCGGCTATATACTGAGACATAGGTCTGTCTCCTTGGAAAAGGCGACGGAGTTTGTGACCGGCTGCCTCCAAATTGTCCTCGATTCCCCAAGTCTCCTTGAGGTGGTCCAAGAAGTGTTGCGCTGATCTTAGGTGCGGAGAGGCTTGGTCGAACAGTGCCGTCGCCCAATTGGCCGCTGGCCCGTCTAGAAGACTGTAAACCCACGCCACTTTGATGTCTTCTTGGGGAAACTCGGCATCACGGGCCTCTAGATAAGCTTGACATTGGCGACGGAAAACATGAACCTTAGAAGCTTCTCCAGTAAACTTGGTAGGCAACGCCATGGCCGGGAGGCGGATTCCGCGCTCCCGCAAGCCCTTTATTTCTCCATCCTGGGCGTTGAGTCTGTCGCGGATGCGATCCACTTCGTCCTTGCTGATGGTGTAGCTCAGTGGCTGCCCACCGGGCACGGTTCCGGTAGACATTCTGGCCGAGGTTAATTGGTGCTTAGGGGCGCGGAGTCAAACTGTCACGACCCAGGCTACAGAGCACCAATAACCATACGCAGAGGCCAGATTCTATCTAATATCTTTATTAAGGAAATATATAAAGTTAGTAAAGGCAAATGTAAAAGATAGTCCAGAAGCAGACCTTTCAGGAAAGGTCAAAATTAGTCCAAAGAAATAATGTCCAATATGAAATATTAAGGTCCAAAGTTGTAATCCAATAACCGAAACACTCACTTTGCCAGGCAAAGTGAGGGGAGTTGACAAGGTCCTTTAGTCCATAAACTTGAGCAAGGCTAGGAAATAACTTGATACTTGAAACAAGGCTTAAAACGTGGAGCAAGGTAACTAGGAACAAGAACAAGGTCCGTGGAATAACTTGGTAAAATCCGTGGAACAAGGCAAGGTTTGGTCCTGGGAAACAAGGCAAAGTCCGTAGATAAACAAAGGCTGGGAAGCAAGGCGAAGGCTGGATAGCAAGGCAAGGCTTGAGCAGGAGCGAGGCTTGAATCGGAGCGCGCTGTCCAGACACAACTCGCTCCGTAGGTTGACGAATTGACTCCGCGCAGTTACTACGCGGGTAAAACCCCTATATAGAGTCTAACTTTCCCACCGAAGCAGTTCTCTGGGAATCAGAAACGAAAGCTAAACTCTGAGACCAGATGTTAAACTCCTTAAAGATTCTCACGAGAAGCAGTCTTAATTGGCTACATTCTTAGCTGCAATTCTTGCACTCCTGCGCGAAGCTGATTCCAAACTTCTCTGTTGTTTACAAAACTCCCGGCGCAAGAACACGGGAGAAGTAGGCTCTGGGCTTGTTTGACATACTTCTGGGAGACAACTTTCTTGCAGGTGCAAGGTTCCCAGATCTGCCTGGGAAAGATCTGGCTGAGAGGAATCCAGTTCAGACTGGGAAGGTAAAAAACCCAAGTTTTCATCTTCATCAGGAATTACAATGTCCTGAGCAGGACTACAAGGCCCATGGGTCATCACAATAACCAATAAAGCACTTTTTATTGTTTTGACCTCTATAGCAAGCCTGAGCTCATTGTGCATTTTGGCTTTTCTGACTTTCTCTCCTCACATGCTAGCTATGCCTTTGAATTCTTCTGTGATGATTTCTCCCTTTTTCCATTTCTTCTACCTATTCCTTTAAAATCTCAGCTCAAATAAAGGTGCCTCAGACATACATTTTAACTGTTTGAAATTTTGCCTCCAATATCTCACTTTTGAGAATCTCCCATGCATCATCTTTTTTTTATCATTCTTGACCAAGGGATCCCATACAGTCTATGTCTAGGGTCCCTTCTACACAGCTGAATAAAACCCCACATTATCTGCTTTGAACTGTAATATATGGCAGTGTGGACTCAGTTCAAAGCAGATATTGTGGGATTTTCTGCATTGATATTCTGTGTTATATGGCTGTGTGGAAGGGTCCTTGGCATCTTGCTTCTTCTCTTTACTATTTATTTCTCATCTTGTTCCAATTTATCAATTTATCTTAAACTGATTATTAATCATAGAAGAGAGTGGAGGCACCATGATGTGGTGAGTTGACTGGAAAGGGCATGTGGCGCCAGCTGATTGGCTGAGCCAGTTAGGAGCCAGAATTCTGATTGGCTGCTGTCTCTAGCTTGGTGCTGAGGCAAACGGTTTTAACTTCCACTTTCATCTCGGAGAGGGAGGAAAGCAGCTGACTGGAAATGGTCAGTAAGGAAATGGCTGCCATACTTTCCAAAGCTTGATTATAAGGCAAATGAGGCAAAAGGGAATGTTTATTCTATATGTTCTCTGTGTGAATTCAGAAAGACTGTTATATATATATTTGCCCTGTTTGAACTTTTGAACTGAAGTAAAGACATTGTTTCTTGTTACACAAGCCTGAGTGACATTTTATTATACTGCAGGGTTTATCTTGATTCAGAAACTGTGGTAAAGCTTCTATTTATTTATTTCTACAACCATCAATAGAGAAGTACTTATCCCACCATCTCCAAGAATGGCAAACCATGCTCCTATATCCAACAAAATACTGTATTTACTCAAATCTAATGCCCACTTTTTTCTGGCTAAATTACCATTGACAGTTAGATGTATCTCAGCTTCAAGTCAGCTGTTGACTTATGGCAACACCATGAATTTCATAGTTTTTTATGGTAAGGAATATTCAGAGATGGTCTTATCAGTTTGTTCCTCTATGTACCCTGTCTCAAAATATCTTGGCGCATTTCATTAAAAAGAAAGTGAAACGTTTGCAAAACACACGTGCACATACATTTGGCATCAAGGAAAGGTAGTGTGGAAGTCCATGAAAAATATAAGATACTTCAAATGCAAAACCGAAAGGGAAAATTGAGCTTTACTGTGTGTTTCATAGAGTCATGTGTCCATGCTGATGTGTATATCTGGCACTCAAACAACAGTGAATTATTACTGTTGGTATGGTAATTGCAGAGGTAGAGGGAGAAAAAGTGGGTGGATCATGTGAAATTCATGAATTATTTGAGGTGAACTCGGACAGCAGAAGTAACAATTACTTCTTCAATAGTGTCCACTTTGTGTGACTTGCTTTGTTCCCAAGAGAGATTTAAACATGTGCTTCATTGCAGAGATTTTTTTTTGTTTTGTTCCAGAAATATTTTTATGACATGTTTTTATTTCTTTGGCCTACACACAAAAATATGTCTATATTTGCATACCTATAACAGTCAGAGAACACACTGTGGTTTATGAATGGCCCTTTCAGACCCAGAGTTTGGATTTGTTTGTGGTTATATTATTAGAGAAAGAAAGAAAAGAGGGCAATGTTTTTTTTAAAAGTAGCATTGCATTTCAACAAAGTGCCAGAATAAGAGACATTTGAAGACCTATCTCTTCTGGTAGTCAATTTTTAACTATGATTTTTTTTACTCTATTTTTCTGTGTATTTTGATATATGTATTTCATAGAAATACATTTTAATATATGTATTTTACATAATGTTTTATAATGATATGTTTCTAACAGTTGTGCTCCACCTCGAGCCTTGAGGAGAGGTGGGTAAGAAATTTATTTATTTATTTATTTATTACAACATTTCTACCCCACCCTTCTCACCCGAGGGGACTCGAAGCGGCTTACAAAACTGGCAAAAATCAATGCCAATAATACAAACCACAGTAGTAAAATAAAATATAAACTTTTAAATACCTAAATATAATCAAATAAAAACAGTATACAAAATTTAAAACAATATTGCTTAAGTCCATTCGTCCAATAACCTTGTGCGTCATCCTTAATCCAGACCATGTCAAGCCATAGAGTTTACTCATTAAACTCTTGCGCACATAGCCAAGTCTCAGGCCCGGCCCAACACGGGACGCTGACCATGCCCTCGCGTTGGGCACCATGTTCCCAGGGGCGCTATCGAGCCCCTGGGAGGCATGGCCGTGCGACGTGGGAGGCGGGGCCGGGTCTGGCCCCGCCTCCCACGGTGCGCGCCCTGGCCCAGCCAGGCTGCATGCAGTGGCAGTCCTTCCAGGCCGCAATGAAGGCCCAGCCTTTAGTTTTTTCCTAAAACCCAGGAGAAATGGAGCCTGCCGGATATCGCTAGGGAGGGTGTTCCACAGCTGAGGGGCCATCACTGAGAAGGCCCTGTCTCTCGTCCCCAGCAGCCGTTCTTGCGAGGCAGGTGGGACTGAGAGCAGGACCTCCCCAGATGATCTTAAAGTTCTTGTTGGCTCATAGGAGGATATCCATTCCGACAGGTAAGTTAGCCCAGAACCGTTTCGGGCTTTATAGGTCAAAACCAAAAAGTAGAAATCAAAAACAAAAGGCATGAATCTTCAAAATATCCATTCTACACAACCAATCAGAATGAGAGCAGAAACAGAGAGGAGAGAAGAAATAGATACATTCAAACTGTCATTTAAGAGTCAGGGGGAAGGGATTTCCCTCAGCCTGTTCTAAAGTGAACTAACTCTTCCTCATTGAGGACTGGAGACTTGGGCAGTGTGCGGTTGAACTCCAACACCAATAACAACAAACCAGAGCAAGAGAGGGATTGGCCCCATTGGATATGGTTCCTGTTCCTGTTCCTCTTCCTGTGTACCACATGTTCCTGTTTCCCTCAGTATCATCCTTTTTTCCCCCAAGTGAAAAAGAGATTCACAGTACATAAGAAACTGGGTGAAGCGAAGAAGGAAAACGCCTTCACATTGAAGGCAACTTAGGCCCCTTCAACACAGCTGAATAAAATCCCACATGATCAGCTTTGAACTGGAATGTATGGCAGTGTGGACTTTGATAACCCAGTTCAAAGCAGATATTGTGGGATTTTCTGCCTTGATATTCTGGGTTATATGTCTGTGTGTATGGGCCCTAGATCTGCTGGGTAAGTAAAGTGATATGAAGCTGACTCTCCTTACATGTGTGCCATGAGTCTCTATCCAGGAAAAGGAAAAGAACAGAAGTAGAATTAGGTAGAACAGAGACTTGCATAAAGAGGATCAGAATGAAGAGGAGGATCCAGCCCTGCCTCCACCTGCATTTTCATATCTCTTTCACTCCCTAATCTTCCGAGCTGCACAATAGAGAGAATACTGACAACAGACTGACAACAGACTGAAAAGTTATACTAAGTCATTCTTATCTCAGGGGGAGTTTCGAATATTCTATTAATCAGCATTGAAGAAAAAAAGAGGGGTGAGGAAACAAGCTGACCTATTTAACTTTTCAAGGACTCTGGAAGCTGAAGCTGAAGCAACATTATACAGGAGTCGCTGTTGTAGTTTCAGCTATTACTACTCTATAACTCCATTCTGTTGCTAATACAAGGTGGTTGTTATAATTGCCTCTCCTTGTTGGCTTTTCTAACCCCTGTTGCAGCTGAAGTTTCAAACATCCTCCTATGTTTGTTGTGAGAGTTACTTTGTGTTGAGAGGAGTAGAGAGTAGAAATAAAAAGCAAAAGAGAGAGGGGGCAAAAAAGAGAAAGAGAAGGCACTTGGAGCAAGAGAAACAGAGAAAGACAGAATCTGAAATACAGGAGTATCTACAGCTGACCTCCAGCCAAAGAAGAGGAGCGACACTAAGGACTGTAGGTCAGTGAAATTATCCCCTCAATGACTTGACCTTGCTATATAAACTCTTGCCTGGAATATATCCCGACATTGGGATTTGGTCTAGCTTTGACTTTTGCTAAATTACTAAGATTTTTGTATTTTACAGTAAAACCAATAGTGAACCTTAGTATCCTGGCAGGGGAAAGATAAGGCTGCTGTTGCTTTTATACTAAGAACTGTTTGAGTAGATACATTGGGGACCGAACAGGTGCAACTAACTGCTGGCACCTGATCTAACAACCTCACTATCGGGTAAAAGTAGATAGTGTATCCCACAAGAGCCATGGTAATTAAAACAAGACAGTCCTATAAAAACAATGATAAGACCTATTCACCGCTAATGTCCTCCCCCTCTCCGAGAAGAAGGAAAAGAAAACCAAAGCAGATAGGGATACCAGACTACTTCTCCTCCATAGTCCAAATCCAAGAGATGGGGCAGATCTCTCCACAAGCTTCACCCCTGGATTGGACTTTGGATCACTATGAAGTGATTTTTAATCCGTATGAGAAATCGGGCATAAGCCTAGCCAAGGAATTTGTCCTTGCCAGAGCCAGTCCGATCAGCCAGAACATCCAGGAAGACGACAAGTGGAGACAAGCCCTAACTCCTGTAGACATCAGAAAGGAACAAATTAACATAGCAGATAGATGCCCAAAAACCAAGACAACCACAACAACAGAAGTTCATAAAAACATACCCATTACGGCTGATTTAACTCACCAGACTATAAAGATGAATTCGGACATCCAAGCCATCAAGTCATACCTTACAGAAATTCATGATCTCCTAACCAAAATCACACAACACATGGTGACACAGGAGGCAAATAAGGATAAAACACTTCCAGTCTCAAGCCCTGACACAGAGAGTTATTGCCCCAATGTAAAAGGGAACCTAGTAGTCAAAGATACACAAAAAATTACAAAAGAAGTCCACAAACCTAATAAACCCGATAAAAAGGTAAAGACCATGGGCAAGGTAAAGGGAATGAGAAAAACTAAGGATGAGAAAAGGATGAGAAAAAGATTGTCATCTCTGCAACCAAAAGATCCAGCATGAACTTTCAAAAGTTATTTAAACTCATGGACTGGAAGAAAAGGTGAACTACTACTGTTAAGCCAATTAAAGTTAAGAAAACCAGGAAAGTTAAACTCAAGTCCAACCCTGAGCTCAAGAAGGAAGAGTCACTAACACTGGCCAACCCGAGATCAGCTCCAGAAGTAAACCAAGGAAACATGCTTCTGTCAAACCAATTGGGGGGACTAGACGACCTACCAAAGACACAGGTCCCCAGGGGAAGTGCCCTGACCATGGGAAATGAAGACAAGGGAAGGATAGATTGACGGAATGGGGCCCAGACAAAACAGAACATCAGTTTCGCATTGCAGAATTATGTGTTAGTATTGGATATTTGTCCCTTGAATGGTATACGACCAGCTTGGGACTCAGTTTATATAATTAACATCCATCTAAGGCAGATTCTAAACTGCAGACATTCATCACTGATAGCTGGTTAGGACCCTGATGGAGAACTGGGACTTTAAAACAGGATGTCCCTCTGTTTTAAGAACCCTTTTATACTTGGTCAACTGCTAAGAAAGAGTGCGTTCTTGGGTACCTTGGGAGTATTTCCGGCACGTTTTTACAAAGATGTCTGCTTTAAGGAACACATTCCTTTCCTTAAAGACACAAAGAAGGCACAGCAAATGACTACAAGCTTCAAACTGAGCAACTGCCGTTTATCCAATTTCATGCCAGACCAGGGAACCAATCAGCTGCAGCAGCAGGTGGCACACTTCCATCAATCAACACACAGATCGTAACTTGCACCAATCAGTGCCCAGAGCTGCAAAAGTCCATTGTTTTGAACTGCTACGAAGTCTCTATAAATGTCTCTCTATTAATTGCCTTTATGTCTGATTTGAGAGTACTTTTTCTTCAACATCTTCTTTTGGCTAGAGCGAATAAAACCTCTGGTCCTTGCATTCACCCTTGTCATGCCTGATTTGGAACTTTGGAGGTTAGGCATCTGGGACCCTGAATCCGTGATAGTACGGGGCTGAAATCACATAACAAAATTTGGTGACCACAAAAGGACCACGTGATTTGGACGTGACCCAATCTAGCCTTGCCTGGTCCAGGGATCTTTAGCAAACACCCTCCTCTCAATGAGATTGGTAAAAGAGCACCATTGTTGCCACACCCTGGTTCCCTCTAGAGTGGGCTACACTGTAAGCTCAAAGGTTCAATACTCTGAAGGCAGGACCCGACGTCAGAGGGGTTTACAAAGGAAGCAAGCAGGAGCCATAGGGTGAATAAAGCTGACTGGTGGAATCGGTGTCTTTGGGGGGAAGCTAGCAAAAAATGTGTGCTGTCAGAAATTTCCATTGGCTGGCGAGAGAGAGCTGCCAAAAATCCAGGAAGGCCAGATGTGACCATTGAGGCATCTTAAGGAAGTCAAGTACAGGATCATCCAGCAGACTTCCATTATAGTACATTGACTGTGGACCTTGGATTCAAGCCAATAACAGCAAGGTGCTTTTGTTGGCCCTTTGCTGGTTGGTGAAAACTTTTTTGTTCCTTTTGGTCTTTGGTTTGTGACATTTTTTAAAATTTATTCTAAAGAAAATGTTGTTGTATTTTATTGTGTATCATTTTGATGGCTGTGACTGAAAGGGCAGAAAAGTTATGAGTGCTTACTTTTAATAAATCAACTGCATTTAACAACAGCATAGTTATCATTCCTAATATGTAAAATAATCTTCTTCAGTCAAGTAAGTTCTCAACAGTTATTCCCTCCAGTATTCAGATCTTACAGTATAGTGAGGACCCCTCCACACAGTCATATAACCCAGAATATCAAGGCAGAAAATCCCACAATATCTGCTTTGAACTGGGTTGTCTCAGTCTACACTGCCCTATATTCCAGTTAAAAGCAGATAATGTGAGATTTTATTCTGCTGTGTGGAAGGGGCCTAAGTTGCCTTCAATGTGAAGGCATTTTCCTTCTTCACTACTGAGCCTTTTCTCTGCATTCTCAGTTCTTCCTTAGATCTAGTTGTACACTGCTTCTACCTGCTAATCATATATGTTGACCACCCTATCCAATCTCACCTCACCGCAATCCACACATTGTTTAGAACTTTTCTTTCATTTCCACTGTAAGGAAACCAAAATTGTTTCAGCTCAATAGGCTTCTAGCCTGCTTAATCAAATTATAAGTTCACTGAGAGTTCATTCAAAAATGAAAACATTTGCAAAACATACACAAACAGATGAAAATGCAAGGTTTTTTCACATACTACCATGAACTCATGAGATAGGGTGGCTATTAGGCTTGCTCAAATAATTCGTTTTCCCCGTTACCCGTTATTAATTCGTTATTTTCGTTTGTTTTGAAGCAATATATGGCATTGGTTGTCCACACGTCTGGATATCGCGGTTTCAAATCGCGAGAGGCCGTTTTTCGTTATGTCGTCGTTTTTTTCGTTAGGAAAAAAAAGCTTTTGCAAATCACCCAAACTCCCACCATTCAGGCCCTTTCCTTTTGCCCCTCAGCAAAAGGGGCGTCACGGGCTCAGCCAATGGGAGGGGGCGAGGCGGAAGGTGGCCGAGGAGGAGGAGGAAGACGGAGGGGGGAAATGGCCGCCGCCTCGCCGCCTCGCCTCAGCTCAGGCCTGGTGTCTCTCTGTGAGGCGGGAAGGCGGCGGATGGAGCCGGGAATGGAGAGACCGAGAGAGACAGAGAGGGGCCCGGCGGTGAGGTTTTGACGTCTGTGCGAAGCTAGGCAAGTGGGGTTTATATATCTGTGGAAGGTCCAGGGTGGGAGAAAGAACTCTTGTCTGTGGGAGGCAAGTGTGAATGTTGCAATTGGTCACCTTGATTAGCATTGAATAGCCTTGCAGCTTCAAAGCCTGGCTGCTTCCTACCTGGGGGAATCCTTTGTTGGGAGGTATTAGCTGGCCCTGATTGTTTCCTGTCTGGAATTCCCATTTTCTGGGTGTTGTTCTTTTACTGTCCTGATTTTAGCTTTTCTGTAGCTAAAAATGCATATAAAATTGATTCTATAGGGAGGATAAATGATTGGATTTCAATTCCTACAGCTTAGCTTTCTCTGCCAATAATGGTACCATATCAAACTAAACCTCCCAAGATTCTGTAGCAGTGAGCCATCTTGGATATTGTAAGGGATTTATTATTATTATTATTATTATTATTATTATTATTATTATTATTATTATTAGACCTTGCTCCCAGGAAGGTGCCTTCGCTGTGGCTCCCAACTTATCTATCTATCTACCTTTCCACATATTCTCCACATTGTGTGTATGTGTATGTATATTATATATACATGAGCCCCAATGGCGAAGTGTGTTAAAGCACTGAGCTGCTGAACTTGCAGACCGAAAGGTCCCAGGTTCAAATCCCGGGAGCAGAGTGAGTGCCCGCTGTTAGCTCCAGCTTCTGCCAACCTAGCAGCTTGAAAACATGCCAATGTGAGTAGATCAATAGGTACCGCTCTGGCGGGAAGGTAATGGCACTCCATGTAGTCATGCCGGCCACATGACCTAGGAGGTGTCTATGGACAACACTGGCTCTTGGGCTTAGAAATGGAGATGAGCACCAACCCCCAGAGTCAGACATGACTGAACTTAACGTCAAGGGATACCTTTACCTTTACCTATACACACACACACACACACACACACACACACATATGCAGGGACTATATATATATATACACAGTATATATCACACACACACCAATTTAACAAAGTTTCAGCCACAAAAACAAAGTTTCTGAAGTAGAACAATGACTTTCACAGTAAAGACAACCCAATTTAACAGGAAATAAGACTTTCAAACCAGGAACAGATTTCTGCAATTATTAAAAAATGGTTTATTATAAAAGCTATGAAAATTCGCCAAAAATCAGAGGACAAGGGAAACGTTCCAAATTTTGGTGAGCTATCAGTGTTAAATGTGTTCTACCACTGTACCAAGTTTGAAGAAGATCACTCAAAAAATGAGGGGTGGGAGAGTCCTGTAAAGTCCTCTCCCTCTGTGCTGTTTTTGGGAATTGCGCATGCGCGTCCGCCATTAACGAATTAATTTAGAAAATAACGAATTTTCGTTAATTTCGAAATTTTTTGGGGGCAAAATTCGGAAATACCTTCAAAAACGAAACGCTGCCCCCCTCTACTTTTGCAACGAGTTTAGAATCAAATTTTTCGTGGATCGATCAAGCCTAGTAAACAACATAAGGCTAACATGACACAGCTTAAGAATACACATTACACAGTTCAGCAATAACTGTAACATTGCCTTCCCCTCTCCTTTCTCCTTGCTGGATGCTGCATGGCATCGGTCTCCCCAATCGCCCCAAAAGGGGAAAGAGGACACTGCCCCCCAAAAAAATCCAAGGGGAGAGCCAAAGCCAACGTTCTTTACATCACAGTCACAGAAAGGTCTGCAAAAATTAGCTCACCATTTATGTAAGACTAGCGTGGGAACCTGGCAATGCGCGGGTTATTTGAAAAAGGCATTACAGTAGAGTCTCACTTATCCAACATAAATGGGCCGGCAGAACGTTGGATAAGCAAATATGTTGGATAATAAGGAGGGATTAAGGAAAAGCCTATTAAACATCAAATTAGCTTATAATTTTACAAATTAAGCACCAAAACATTATGTTATACAACAAATTTGACAGAAAAAGTAGCTCAATACACGGTAACATTATGTAGTAATTACTGTATTTACGAATTTAGCACCAAAATATTGCAATGTATTGAAAACATTGACTACATAAACATTGACTAGGTAAAGGTAATGTTAAGTCCAGTCATTACCAACTCTGGGGGTTGGTGCTCATCTCCATTTCTAAGCCGAAGAACCAGCATTGTCTGTAGACACCTCCAAGGTCATGTGGCCGGCATGACTGCTTGGGCACCGTTACCTTGCCGCCGGAGCGGTACCTATTGATCTACTCACATTGGCATGTTTTCGAACTGCTAGGTTGGCAGGAGCTGGAGCTAACAGCGGCCGCTCATGCTGCTCCCGGGGTTAGAACCTGCAGTAATGTTATGTTGTAATTACTGTATTTACAAATTTAGTACCAAAATATCATGATATATTGAAAACATTGACTACAAAAATGCCTTGGATAATCCAGCACCTTGGATAAGCGAGTCTTGGATAAGTGCGACTCTACTGTATTTGTCTTTGATTGTTAGGTATTCTCAGTTTGAAGTGGGTGAACTACAATTCCCAGAATTGTGGGTCAATCCTCCCCAAATCCTGACAGTATTCGAAGTTGGCCATTTTGGGTCTGTGTACCAAGTGTGGTCCAGATCTGTCCTTGGCTGGTCATCGCCTGGCTGCAGTGCTCTCTGGATGGGGGTGAAGTACTACAACTTCCAGAGTCCTGGGGCAATTGTCCCAAAATATCTGTCAGTATCCACAGCAGGCTATGTTGACTCTTTGTGCCAAGTT